>NC_134494.1:26808799-27171934 GCF_040206685.1 Ascaphus truei | reverse complement strand
TGTGGGGGGAGAGAGAGAGTGTGGGGGGAGAGAGAGTGGAGAGACACAGAGGGGGGAGACACAGAGGGGAGAAATGGTGGGTGACACACACAGAGTGTGGGTGATACACAGAGAGAGAGAGGGTGGGTGACTGACTGGGGCGGGGGTGACTGACTGGGGTGGGGGTGACTGACTGGGGCGGGGGTGACTGGGTGACTGACGGGCAGGGGTGGTGACTGGGTGACTGACTGGGGGGGTGACTGACTGACTGGGGTGACAGGGTGACTGACTGGGGTGACTGACTGGGGTGATGGGGTGACTGACTGGGGTGACGGGGTGACTGACTGGGGTGACAGGGTGACTGACTGGGGTGATGGGGTGACTGACTGGGGTGACGGGGTGACTGACTGGGGTGACGGGGTGACTGACTGGGGTGACGGGGTGACTTGGTGGGGTGACTGGGTGGGGTGACGGGGTGACTGGGTGGGTTACTGGGTGGGGTGACTGGGTGATTGGGTGGGGTGGCGGGATGATTGGGTGGGGTGGCGGGGTGATTGGGGGGTGGGGTGATGTGACACTTCTGGTATCCTACCCACACACTCCCACGCACACACACTCTCCCATGCATGCACACACACGCTCCCATGCACACACGCTCCCATGCACACACACACACACACACACACACTCCCATGCATGCACACACACACTCTCCCATGCATGCACGCACACACACATGCACGCACACACTTACACACACACGCACACACACACGCACACACACTCTCCCATGCATGCACACACACACACACACACTCTCCCATGCACGCGCACACACACACACACACACACATGACAGGGGGAAAAAGAGGAAAGGCCGCACGACCGAGCACCACCACCACTGCCCCGCTCGCGCCCCCGCGACCATCTCTCGCCCTGCGCGGACAGCCACGGGACAGTTGGGAAACGGAGACAAAGTAGGTAAGCGGGGAACACCCCCGCTACTATCTCCAGCCCCGCGCGGTGATCGGGAAGTGGCGCGGGAAGCCGGGGTAGGCGGGGAACACCCGCACTACCATCACCAGCCCCGCGCGTGTATCGCGGGAAGCCGGGGTAAGCGGGGAACAGTACCATCACCCGGGGAACGGGGGAAGCGGGAAGTGGCACGGGAAGCCGGGGGGGGGGGAGGAGGGTGAAGGGGGGGACACCTCCGCCCCGCGCGGGAATCCGGGGTAAGCGGGTGCCAGGGAGAGAAGGGGGAACACCCACGCTACCATATCCAGCCACGCGTGGGTATTGGGGTGGGGGGAGTAAGGGGGAACTGCAGGAGGCAGGGATGGAGCAGAGGGGCCACAGGATGGAGGATTGGAGAGTACTTACTCTCGTACTCTCCAACAGATCTCCGGCCAGAAAGAATGGCCGTTCGTTGGGGGCGGGCTCGTATAGAGCCTGGCCGCGCGCCCACAAAGCCTGGGAGCGCGCGCCAATCAGCTGTCAGATAGGGGGAGTTTTTTTTTTGTTTCAGGCAGCGCGAGCGGGAAATTTTCAGCGCGAGCAGGGAAATTTAAAAAAACAAACACGTGTGCTGCTTGGGCCAATATTTACTCGCCCGGGGGTTAAATGTATAGGATTATATATATATATATATATATATATATATATATATATATATATATATATATATATATATACACACACACATATGTAATATTATAATTTAAGATAAGTATAATAAATTTAAAAAAATTGAAACAGAACTTGATCTCTAGAAATCAAGAAGTTCAATGGAGCATACAATAGAAATTGCTTTTGAGTACGGGTCCATGCCTGATTCAGTATGAAATTGTAGCAGCAATTCCAACGTTGACGTGATCAGTAACGTGTTATAATTGTATTAAAGAAGTCAAACGAGTGATTTTTTTTTTATACATCTCCCTATGCTGCAAACAGAAATAGTAATATATCTCTGTAGAAAGCATTTTTGTTTAAAACTAACAAGAATGGTAAGATTTATTCCTGTAAGGAGAAAAAACCGACAGCAATGAGAACGCACACAGTTCAGTATTAGCAAATTTATGTCTCCGACAGGACCCCAAACCTGCCTTTTCCCATAATCATACAACATACAGGGACTCCGGGCAATAACATGCAAATGAGCATTGATTAATACATTGATAAAGTACTCCTTGTACGAAACTTTTATTTTAAACCTATTAGTCCCTTTTTTCACTGTATGTTCATCTTGCAATTAATGAACCCTTTTTGTTAGTTTGGAGTGGCCTAGCTTTTTTCCTTTCTGGATACCGGAAGAAGGATTTCCTCGGCTGTGCTTCATCTATACCTACTACCTTCCTGATTAATACATTGAACTTTTTCAATCTTTTAAATCTCATGAAGGTGAGGATGGTCACGGGCCTTGCATTGGAGAAGCTGCTGATCATGGCTACAAACCAGATACCCAAATAAGTTATGGTGAATTAAAAAAAATATGACAAAAAACATCCACAGCACAGCGTATAGCATTGATGCAGAACACTTATGAGCATATTCATGTCTCACACAAGTCCCAAGACCTACCTTACCCCATAAACATACAGCATACAGCGCTTCAACTGCCCCCAGGGATTCTGGGTAATGAGCAGAAAAGACTAGTAAAAGGTTTGGAGGAATAGGAAATAACTGTAGAAAACCAAGCGGCAGCATCACTAGTTTAAAAAGCAATGCTTTTGTGGCATAAACAATATGGCAGTTTCCACGCATCTCACGTTTAGTAGCAGATAAAATGTTTGAAGATTGTTTTATGTTCCTCTCTGGTGCTTTTGTAGACTTCATAGATCAGAAGAAATGCAGCCTAACAGGAAATCTATTACAGCACGCGTCTCATTGTTAAGAAGAAATGACTTGCAGAGTAGATATTCATACAAATTTATACAGAAGAGGCAGATATCGGGATTATAAGGAATGTAAAAGTTGCAAAAGGCCAATCGAATTAGCAAAAATTGAAAATGGAAAAAGGATTGCAGCAGAAAGTAAGATCAACCCTAAAAAGTTATTTAAGTACCTTTAATAACAAAGATTCGAAAAGAAAATATAGGATCCTTTCAGTGTGAGACAGGCAGGAACATTATTGGAGATAAGGAAAAAGCAGAAGTATTAAACAAATTCTTTGCCTCTGTATTTACCAGGGAGGAATCAATTGCAATAATAGTGCCGCAGGCGTAAGCCACAACCTCTATATTAATAAACAATTGGTTAATTGAGGAAGAAGTTCATAGGCGCTTGAAAAAATGAAAGTAAATAAGGCACCTGGCCCTGATGGCATACATCCGAGAGTTCTTAAGGAGCTAAGTTGAGTAATAGCCAAATCATTACATTTAATATTCAAGGACTCCATTTCCGCAGGCTTGGTACCACAAGATTGGCGTAAAGCAGATGTGGTGCCTATATTTAAAAACGGAGCTAGATCACAACCGGGGAATTACAGACCTGTAAGCCTGATATCAATAGTGCGGAAGCTACTTGAAGATTTAATATGGGATAATACTCAGGAATATCAAAATTATTAGTAATAGTCAACATGGAGTTATGAAGAATAGGTCGTATTAGTTTCTTTGAGAAGGTAAGTAGGAATTTAGACCTGGGTAATGCAGTTGATGTGGTCTACTTAGATTTTGCAAAGGCTTTTGATACGATGGCAGAACAGTGTACAAAATGAAGCAAATTGGACTCAGTAAAAATATTTGCACCTGGATTGAAATCTGGTTGAAGGATAGACAACAGAGAATTGTCGTACAGTAAATTGAACTTTTTCAGGTTGGGTTAAAGTTGTGAGTGGAGTACCTTAGAGAAGGATTTAGGAGTGCTTGTAGTCAGCAAACTTAACAATAGTGCCCAAGGTCAGGCAGTAGCTGCAAAGGCAAACAAGATCTTATCTTGCATTAAATGGGGAATGGATGGAAGGGTAGTAAACATAAGTATGCCCCTCTATAGAGCATTAGTAAGACCACAGTTTGAATATGGAGTACAGTTTTGGGCACCACTTCATAAAAAAAGACATAATGGAACTAGAAAATGTGTAGAGACTAGCCACCAAATTAATAAAATGGATGGATAATCTGATTTGAGGTGATGCTAGCTAAATCTGATTTGTTTGCATTACAAAAGAGGTGGATGGGGGGTGCTGTTGAGGCACTGAGAATGGACATGTTCTAGTGTGGCTCCACGAATCTTTCTACAATCATATAAAAAAGTTCATCCAAATTCTCCGAAAAGCAGATATTCTTGCAACTAAACACAAGGGGAATAAATACTCCCCAAGAGGTATCTACATTTTTCAACAGGGCTCCGCCGCCGGCTGTGGAAGGGGAAGATGGCGATGATCCTCTAGCGACCACGTGGCTACAGGTGCCGATATGGAGAAGGGGAAAAATATGAGTATTACTCTAAAGGACCTAGAAAAAATAGCTATGGACATCACAAGCTCGATCCAGGCTGATTTCCATAAAGCAGTAATAGTGTTCAGAGGAGGGGTGGAGATACTTAATAAATGGACCACGGAGCTGGAAGGTACAGTCGATAAAAGACAGGCCAACACAGACGGAGACATCCAGCGTGTGACGGACAAAATTAAAACTGCTTAAAGAGAGATAGAAGGATATTGAAAATAGGGAAAGATGACAGATCCTTCGTATACAAAACATCCCTTGGCCAGAAGCTCCAGACTTACTGCAGGGCTACCTTAAGCGGATAGAGCACACCCCTCTTTGGGCCCAAGGTTTACTGACCCAGCAAAGTCATGAGACGCTGTCATTCAACTACATTATTTTAATACTAAAGAGAAGATCTTAATGGCATACAAAACCAAAGGAGAAGACATCCTCTTTGAAAATGCCAACATACAAATATTTAGTGACCTCTTCACTATGATTCTCAAGAGCAGGCAGCTGAGGCCTACCACTTCTCTATTGCGAGAGAAAGGCTTGAAATATAAATAGGCCTTCCCCTTCCGCCTCATGGTGGAGAAGAACGGCAAGCAATTTGCCCTCCAATCCCTGGACGAGACAGACAGCTTTTTAAAACAAATAGGCCCAGTCCCGACTGCCAGGAGACCTGAGAGAATCCTGCATTGCCATGGTTTCCACGGTTGGAAAGGTACTCTAACAGGGGTTTCGGAAGCAGCAGCTCTGCACGATACCCAGCGGGGAATCGGAGTTGAAGACTGAGCCACTGATTGAGCTACCTGTGCTGAATATCCTGCAGGGATATGCTTAAAACCTGTCATGTCGGGGGGTCTTGAGGACGGAGTTGAGAACCTCTGCAGTACAGTAACTGATATCTTTTCATTAGTTTGTATATTGAATCTCAGATGTAATACCTCTGTGCAGATTGAAATATAGGTAGAAGTCTAACTCTTAGCTGAAACTTCAGAATACCAGAGGCAATGCAGTAAACTTGAAGAATTGTATGTTTTCCCAATTCCTGTAAAACAGTCATCTATATCTCTTAACAACAAATTAGAATCAATACTCATTATCTCTACAGAATGACCAAGCATCCCATTAGCAGGAAAATAGAACATTGATTTGAATCACTGGTGTGGTTTCTCCAATACTAGATGTATGTGTCAGGGATCCACTCCTGGGTTTTCTCGTAGCCTTGCAGGGTGCTGTTGTTCTCACTAATTCCCTCTTTGCAATCAACAGTAGCTATGTGGGCTATCACTGCAACCTAGCCTTGTACTCACTCATTGGAGGAGTGCCCTCACACCCTCCTCCGGGGATTGGCCCGCTGGCCTTTAAATACTGCATTCCCACAATCCTTCTCGGCCAAGCATAATCCTTCTGGGATGTTCACTGTGTTTGCCACAGCCACCTGTTTGCCGCCTTGTTGCTGTTTCCATGTTCATGTTCCTTGTTCCTAGTTTGTGTTCCTAGTTCCTGGTTCCTGGGGCCTGCTGCTCTCTCTCTCCATTGCAGAGGCCGTGTCCTGGTTCCTGTGCTGAAGTGGAGGATCTCCAGTGTTTTCTTCAGCTCCCTGTTTCCTCAGGCCTGCTGCCCTTCCCTTAGCAGAGGCCGGTCTACTAGTCCTGAGGTCTGTAGCTCTCTCTCCTTGCACAGGCTCGTTCTGGACTTATGCGCTGAAGCATTGGTTTTCCAGTGCTGCCTGGCGGTGTGCCCACTCTGGTCTGCCTACCCCCTCCGGAGACCGGTACCATGGGCCATGGTCACCGCACGTGCAGAACCCGCTCCCGCCCTGCAGCTACTACGCTGAAGCCTGACCGAAACTCCGCTTGGATAACGTTTACCCTGATGTCTCCTATCCTGACCCTGGCTCGTCCACTTTCTACGCTGCTCTCTCCAGTCCCGACCCTGCTATGTACGACTACGAACTGCGCAATCCGGATCCAACTACGTGGTCTCAGGTCGGTGATTATACAACCCCACCTCAGCCCCGTGGTCCAGTCCTGGTTTGTGGCGAGCACAACCGTGACAGTATGTTTAAATCTGAGTCACTCACATGTCTTAGTGTCAAGTACCATTAATATGGTGATGTGGTAATTTTGACAACCTGTTCCATGCTGGAAAGGAACGGTAGCAAATAAGCAATATCTAACAGAACTTTACAGGTAATGCATTTGAGATTGTGCTGTGTGAAAAAGTGCAGACCACCCAGCAACAAAGGAGAACAATGTAAATTAAATAACAGGGCCCTCAGAAGGAGTGGCTCAGTGAGTAAATACACTGACTGGCACAGAGATTGAAGCAGGGGAACCTTTGTAATGCTAAATGCTTTTCCAAGAACTCTCCCTGTTTAAGGCTTTACTGTACTAAATATACATCTTTACACCTGTTGTTATACCTACCACATGCAGCACTTATCATCTGAGATCTGACTCCAAAAGACTGGTCATGGTCCCAAGGCTCAACAAAGAATCCGGCTGCTCCTCCTCTTACCGTGTACCCCAAAACTGGAACAATCTACTGGAGACTCTCACAGCCGCTACCAGTTTAAGTTATTTCAAAGCGAACGCTGCCTCACATTTTAACCTGGTCTGTAACTGTTACATACGCCTATAACATATACAGTATTATCTCTTACTGTGCATACAATGTCTTGTGTATAATGTATAACCCTGCTCACTTAATGTAACTATGTATTTGTAACCATGTATTCGTTATTATAACTCTGTGCCCAGGACATACTGGAAAACGAGAGGTAACTCTCAATGTATTACTTCCTGATAAAAACATTTTATAAATAAAAAATAAATATAGAAACACAGACAGATTCAAAGGAACGTAGAACAGAACACGCACACCACAGGTAGAATGAACCTGACCATGTGTGAAATACCCTTTGTGTGACCCAGTAATAAAGATACTGCTAAGGTAACAATTCAATGTTCACGTTGATTCCACAATGATATGCTTCCCACGTTCACGCATGGAACTGTAAGAACTATAGTGAGCTGCTGCCAAGTCTGGTAACCTTCAGTCTTGTAAATATCATTAGAACATTGTAATCCTTCCGCCATAAAGAAAAACTTGTCTGAGGCAGATTTACTCTTAAACACCGCCGCAATTTCATTGAGGAATCAAAATGGAAATTTAATGGACACATTACCATTATCTTTTTACACTGTTGTTCCCCGACAGGTTAATCAGTTTTGATTTTTCAAAAGAAAATACACATTAGCCATGGCGTAAACACAAGTTTTATACTGCTTAAAAAAATTGTCTTTTTTTTTTTTTAAATTATGTATTGCTGCTTGGATGAAAAACTTAGAGCTTGTGCATTGGGTCGTTTGCCAAAGCAAAGCTCCCACTGAGTAAGAATCAGCAGTAATTGTAAACCAGATGTGTTAGCATTCCTTGATGTATTGTAGTTCTGCATTTCTAAATGATCTTGTAAATGGCTTAGCATTGTGACAGAGTGCCGCCAGAAATCCTTACAAACGGCCGATTTCTAGGGGAACCAGATTATACTGGCTAAATAAATTACAAAATGATCAATGCTTAATACTTTCCATTCTTCTTCGTTCTGAGGAAGTACTCTGGAGTATTTGTTGGGCATTTAGCCAGGCGAACACAAAGTTGAAACATTAAGCCAAGCAATTCCGTAGAGTGAGGGCAAAGTATTTTAATCAACAAGAAAAATAGCTGGGCCACCAGACATCAGGAACGTCACGCGGATTCGCAGCAGGTGGTTTGAGGACAGAATTGTCACAAGTGGTTTTTGTTGTTCCAAATAATATGTCGAGATTTGGAGAATGAGCACCAGAAACATTCTATACACTACTGTGTCAGCCCTGTATACTTAGCATTTCATAGGTTAAATGTTGTCCCCAAAACTCTGCTAAAAAAAAGCAGGCCTGACATGGTGTCACAGGGAAGTTGGTACTTGATACTAACGCTGTCTGGCTGCTTTGCAACTACCCATCCATTTTCAGAAGGCTTCACAGCAGACCAATTATTTGAGAAATAATGGAACATCGGTGAATTATAACGGGCATGGCTGGCACCTAACGCAACAACGTAATAATGATTCGGGCCGTCTTTAGTCGTATCTCACTCTACCGTGTCAATGTTGCTAAGACCACCAGATGGAAATACTAATCCGGGACTCTTAATCTGGAGATCGTTATGATTATTATTACCGTTTATTTGTAAAGAGTCGACATATGCCATAGCGCGGTACAGTGGGGGGGGGGGGGGGTGAAGAATGACATCAATTGCATAAAGAGAATGGCATACAAATAAGGACAAACAAGCGCAAGAAGATAAAGAAGGTAATGACGCCCTGCGCATGAGAGTTGACACTGTAGAGGGAATAAGGTAAGGAAGGTAAAATGGCTGCTCATTGTGGCAAGGCATACTGTATGCCTCAGGGTGTCACCACGCAAGAACTCCCCACAGCGCAAGAACTCCCCACAGCGCAAGAACCCCCCGCAGTTATATGAAATAAAAATAAATATACATAGTGGAAATGTGTATAGATACAATATGTGATAAAGATGAGATCTTTAAAAGCGCCCACTCACATAGTGGTGAATTTAATCTGGCGTTTCTCAGATTCAATCTGATGTGGATCTGGATGGGTGAAAAATCACTGGAACTCTCCCAGTCATAGAAAAGAGTAAGAGGTGGACATAGTGTAATGATTCCGGAATCCGGAAGCGCTTTGAACCGCAGGAGAAACTGGAGCTGGCTGTGTGCCTGATCGGGATACCCTTACAATCTGGCTAATCAAAAAACAGATATTAAAAATGTATTAATTAGTCTAAAAATCCTTATTGTAGGTACAGTAAAAGCCAAATAGGGGCTTCTTCTTCAAGGGTATTCCCAACTCTTATTATTTTATTCAAATCGTTAAAAGCAAATGCCCACTAACATTCTTGGGTGCTGTCACCCAGCACTTAGACCCAGCGTTTACACCACAATTGAGATGTCTGTCTCCTTTTTCTGCTGCCTCCACTGTCTGTACTCCAGGATGAGTCCCCTCACGCTGGAGCTGACCACCGGTTCGTGTGCACGAGCCTATTCACTTCCGGGTTGACTCTCCCATTGTAGGGAAGAAAATGCAGGGAGCTGTAGCAGCTGTTCAAAGTCCTTAGGATGCATTGGTCTCTCTGGAAATCACTGTATGCGTTTCACAAAGTCTCTCTTTGCTTCCACAGTGAGTGCTCATTTTCATGCTATTTCCCAGAATCCCTGGCTACAATGGAAGCATTGTATTCTAAGGCTGGGGCCATGCTGCCTTCTCCCGTGCGGAGGCGCACGGAGGCTGTGGGAAGGCGGATGCTTTCCCTGGCCATGGTGGATGGGCCTGGGGGGGCGTTCCTAGTGACGCCCTCACTGGGCGAACCGCTTGCGTGACCTGTTTGTTGCGCCAAGAAATCAGTTTAACCGTTTTCTCACAGAAGGCGCGCCCCCTCCTGCTTCCGCGCGGATGGATGCGACCACTGCCTTGAGGCAGTCTGTTCGCTCAGCGTGCGGACGCCTCAGCACGGTCTGTGGTACCATGGCCCCAGCCTAAGAGATAATGGGGAAAAGCAGGGTTGCCGACCTGTCTGAGACATATGAATATGCTCACAGGTGATATTTTCATTTTTTTAACTGAAAAAGCCTTGATGTTCTGACAATTCTGTCCCGAGCTACCAGGCTCTTTAATTCCCCCAACAAGCTGTGGACCCCCTCCCCAAGGACTTTTAGCTTTAGAGATGTTTAGCAGCAGCGGGTGCCTTATGGCAGTAGACTTGATGCACGTCCCTGAAGGAATGACAAGAATCGCACTATTTTATAGAAAATCAGGTTCATTAGAAAGTAATCTCACTTACGGTCCCATAGAACAGCAAACTGTCATTCAAGTCATACATGTAAAGGGGATAATGGGATAAATGTCTGATTCTGTTCCCACACCAAACAGAATCTGATGCTGTTATCCGATTTGTTTTTCACAAAGCTGATAATTATAAGAGTAATGGCAGAATTACCATCTGAGAGTTATAGCCACAAAGCTAAATCACAGCTTAAAGGGGCAAATCATGCAACATCCTACATGTGTGCTTTGTAAAATAAATCAGTTCTGCACTATTAGATAATACTTCCTTTTTTTTATTTTAAAATTCAACTCTTAATGCCATGAGTTTTAATATACTGAGCATATTTTGACTTCTACACACCCCACCCAGCAGTGCAAGATATTTGCAACACTTTCCTGTTTAGGATAATTTGTTGCCAAATGTTCCCAGCAGTTTGAGCTGCAAACTATAACCAAGATAATGTTACCGTAGTAATTAGACTGTAAGCTCCTCGGGGCAGGGACTCCTCTTCCGAAATGTTACTTTTATGTCTAAAGCACTTATTCCCATGATCTGTTATTTATATTATCTGTTATTTATTTGATTACCACATGTATTACTACTGTGAAGCGCTATGTACACTAATGGCGCTATATAAATAAAGACATACAATACAATACAATACAATATAAGAATATATTGTAGCTGCTGAGTTACACGGACTGAAGCATTGATTTGAAACTGAAAGGCAGCCATTTAGTAAACCCTGGGAAACAGGAACTTTGCTGATCGATCACGGGAGAACTAATCGATCGGCAGCTTAGGTAATTAGTTTTCAATAAATGTAATGAAATGCTGCATATATTAAAACACTTTTTTTTTTTTTTAAAAGCTCCTTAGATTTCCTATTTAACATGACGTTATCTAATACAGTAACCGATGGTTAACACATCCGCAAAGCAAATTATTTGCAAAAACAACGGCCGTTATTAAGCTTATTAGCATAGACCTGAGATCATGTTATGGTAGAACAACATTGCATAAGCTACCAGTGATGAAATGTTACATTCATCCTACTTACACTTAGATCCTGATAAAGGACATTTTCGGTGGAGGTGGTGTCTCTCTCTCTCACCACCGGAAAAGTCTTTTTTTCAGTGTCTGGATGTGAGTAATGCCAAGTTTAGTTTTGACTTAACTAACATAACTTTGAGTTACTGATTGCATTAAACCTTAATGGTCTTTAGTGGATTTGCCATAAAGGTAAACGGCTCTTTTGCATCTCGTTATAGTTAACGCACTGATATTTACAGGAGAAAACATGACTTCACATTGTTATTGGCCTGTGCAGGTGAACAGCATGGCAATGTGATGTTAAGTTAGGTAAAGTCACTTAATTTAACTTTTTGTTGGACAACAACTAACACAGGGGTGGGCAACTCCAATCCTTATGGGCCACTAACAGGTCAGGTTTTAAGGATATCCCTGCTTCAGCACAGGTGGCTTCACCTGTGCAGTAGCAGGGATATCCTGCAAATCTGACCAGTTAATAGCTCTTGAGGACTGGAGTTGCTCACCCCTGCACTAACCATTTCATACAATTTGAATATTTAAGAGGCAAATTTCACAACGAACTTGTTGATGAATTGCAGAATTCACATATTGTTTCAACCCTATTCTTGAAGAATTTTTTATCCCGACAAGAAAGCAGGTCATTATGGTGAGTCTCTTTAAAAGAATAATAATACTCCACAGTGTAATCAGTTGATATGACTTGTGCTAGTTTGTGGTAGATTCATTGCAATGCTGGGGTCTTTATTAATGTTTCAAGAACATATCAGTGTCATATAGGCACTGCAAAAGTGTGCCCGTTATTCAGTATTCCTCCCTGCCGAAGAGTTTAAAAACCTGCATTACAAGTATAACAGCCTTTAAACTTCACTTTTTCTCAGGGTCTTTATGTAATATGTCTTGTAATAGAAGTATTTTCTTCAGAATTAAAAAAACGTTGTTTTTTTGGTCAGAATATATTGTAAAAGTGTTTTCATATTTGTTCAAATAATAATAATAATAATAATAATAATAATAATAATAATAATAATGTGTCAGTCAACCAAGGCCAACATCATCTGTTCATTCCCAACACCACTCTACCAAAACAGTGAACTGGGAGGCCACTAGCATCACGTGTTGAACATTGAACTGGGAGGCCACTAGCATCACACGTTGAACATTGAACTGGGAGGCCACTAGCATCACGTGTTGAACATTGAACTGGGAGGCCACTAGCATCACGTGTTGAACATTGAACAGGGAGGGCACTAGCATCAAGTGTTGAACATTGAACTGGGAGGCCACTAGCATCACGTGTTGAACATTGAACTGGGAGGCCACTAGCATCAAGTGTTGAACATTGAACTGGAAGGGCACTAGCATCACGTGTTGAACATTGAACTGGAAGGGCACTAGTATCACGTGTTGAACATTGAACTGGGAGGCCACAAGCATCAAGTGTTGAACATTGAACTGGAAGGGCACTAGCATCAAGTGTTGAACATTGAACTTGAAGGGCACTAGCATCAATTATTGACTATGGAGACATAGTATATGGCTCGGCACCTCAAACCCACCTTAGCAAACTTGACACCCTCTAAAATTCAATTTGTCGTTTTGTTCTCCAATGCAACTACAACATACATCACTGCGAAATGCTCAAAGACCTAGATTGGTCAACACTAGAGTCTAGGTGCAAAGTTCACCTTTCCTGTCTTGCCTTTAAATTCTTCATGGGCAAGCTACCCAGCTATCTGAACAAGCTCCTCATCCCTACCACTTGCAGCACTTATCACCTGAGATCAGACTCCAAAAGACTGTTCATGGTCCCAAGGCTCAACAAAGTATCCGGACGTTCCTCCTTCTCCTACCGTGCACCCCAAAACTGGAACAACCTACCAGAGACTCTCACATCCACCACCAGTTTAAGTTCTTTCAAATCTAAGGCTGTCTCACATTTTAACCTGGTCTGTAACTGTTTCATACGCTCATAATGTATATTTTCTTTAACTGTGCACGCAATGTCTTGTATATAATGTATACCCTGTTCATTTATGTAACTGTACTTGTAACCATGTATTATTTGTTTTACTCTGTGCCCAGGACATAATTGAAAACGAGAGGTAACTCTCAATGTATTACTTCCCGGTAAAATATTTTATAAATAAGTGTTGAACATTGAACTGGGAGGGCAGTAGCATCACGTGTTGAACATTGAACTGGGAGGGCACTAGCATCACGTGTTGAACATTGAACTGGGAGGGCACTAGCATCACGTGTTGAACATTGAACTGGGAGGCCACTAGCATCACGTGTTGAATATTGAACTGGGAGGGCACTAACATGAAGTGTTGATCATTGAACTGGGAGGGCACTAGCATCAAGTGTTGAACATTGAACTGGGAGGGCACTAACATGAAGTGTTGAACATTGAACTGGGTGGCCTCTAGCATCGTGTTGAACATTGAACTGGGAGGCCTCTAGCATCGTGTTGAACATTGAACTGGGAGGCCACTAGCATCAAGTGTTGAACAGTAAACATTGATAAAGTGCTTTGGTGCGAAATGCGTAGGTGGTTCCGTGTGCCTCCCTTTTATTCATAAATATATTTTTATGGAAGTGACCCTCTCTCTTCATTATTGACCTGTTGGTGCGCCGCACGCTCTCCATTTTTTGTCATTGCTCCAGCCCTCAGCGGAATCGCACACCGGAGGCTCCCTTTCTGATGGACGGAATTATCTACAAGTCATTCTCCAAATTACGGCACGTGAGTGTTTGGCTACTTACATTTCAGCTGTGTTTTTTTCACATTGCCTATGTTTATAACCAGATGGTTTTAGAAGAAATCTTTGATGCTATATTTTCCGGGCTGCTGCATATTTCTATTTAGATAGAACCAGGTAGGCGCTATCTTCTAAACAACTAGACATATTTTCATGTCCTTATGGTCATTTAAATGGGAGACTTCCTGATATTGCCTTGAAATATACAAGAATACTCATACTGTATATGTCATTTGCACTCTTTGGGCCCCATATCCCTACTTGGACTCTTTTACACAAGTGTTGATGCTCCGTCAGTAGTAAGCAGTTGGTTGACTCATATTTTCAAGGTCTTTATCTCTATCTCCATATCTAATTTGAGTTGGAAGCGTCATTAGGGTGTCTCTCTATGGCATTTGTTGCCAAATGTCTCATGTTTGATGATTGCATTATGCTGAGGAAGGGTAAGATATATGACCCAACATTTTCTTTTATTATGACAGTAAGCAAAACATAAGTTGAGCATCTAAAGAGACTCTTCCCATGGGTATGGCTGCTCTGTGTCTGCATTAAGGAACGGCATAAGGTACTTTATTTTTAGTATTCTGTACTGTAGCTCATGACTGTTTTTTTTTGTTTTGTTTTTTTAATTGAGTCATTCAACACGGAAAATAAAGCAATATTTTGCAGGTGTTTCTGTAATGATAAAATGGGTAAACTAAATCAACTGTTGGCTCTAGGAAAAAGCTGCGTCAAAATGTATATATACAGTCCATATGTGCCATAGCAAGGAAAGGGTTAGAGGCACTATAATAGGAGGTGTTGGGGATGTCAACTAAAGGGATAGCCGCAGTGTAGGAAAAAGACCGCTATGTAGTATATAGCGTCTCCTAGGCAAATAAGCTGCGGCCATACAATAACCCCTTGTTAGCACTGACCGGTGTGGAGTATGCACATAACTCACTATGGAATCACTGCATCCCGTACCTCGTGGCCACGGCGAGCCGTCGGTTAGCCTCCGCGTCCCTTGCGAGCGCCTCTCCGATCCAAAGAAGTCCAAAAGTAGAAGCGCTGATCCGAGTGACTGCAAACCTTGCAAAGAGCGGAACTCACCAGCCAGGAGTATAAGTAAAAAACTTTATTAGAACTACATAAAAAAGAACATCCACGGACAAAGAGCTCCTCCTCCCACGCGTTTCACGCCGCTAGTGGCGTTTTTTCAAGAAGTATGAGTTTCTGTAATGATTGCTGGACTCTATGAGGACTGCTGAACTCAAAAAGCTTGATTAAATTGCCATGCTTATACTTAAAACACATGCTGACCACAAACATACCTTAAGACACACACAGATCCTACTAAACTTCATTATGGAATTCTAATACTTGGGGTCCTTCTGCTTCTGTTACTATAGAAGTAGGCCACAAGCTTACTGCAGCTCCAGGCATCCCTTTGGCTTCTATTCTTATGCTGCGATGAGGTCTCTCCCATGCTGGAGAAATAATCCTCTCAAATAATTGAAGCTAAAATCTTCTCCAGCATTAGACACAAAGTTATGGTGAGTATAAAAAGTGACAAAAACCCCATCCACTGTACAGCATACAGCAAATAAAAATACCACTTGTGAGCACATTCACATGTCTCACACACGTCTGCAACCCTGCTTTTCCACATTATCTCCTTGCATACAGTGCTTCCACTGCAGCAAGGGATTCTGGGTAATGACATGCCAATGAGCACTCTTTTGCTTCTTGTCCATTGTCCACTTAACAACATTATATTGGCATTGTTGAGTGCTTCATAATTAGTGAAACTTTTCTCTGTTCCTTATTCATATTCTCAGTAATACCCATAATTTGTGAACTTTTCTCACATTCTGTTTTTTCCCCCTGTAATTTCTGTCCTTAACTCTATTGCTTTCTTTCTCCCAGTGGATGCCGACTTGCTATGAAATAACTCTCTCATTAAAAAATGTAAATTAGTTCTAACTTTTTACAACTAGGATTCAAACACTTTGAACTGCCAATATATCTAACTTTGTCCTCAGATTAGAAAACACACAGGCATATAAAAGCCATCTGATTTTAAAAGTCAGTTCTCCTTTTTAAAGGGCAGGTTTGATATAATGTACATAGAATGAATGATTAGGTTTAAACTGCAGCCATAAACTCGCAGCAACTTAGTATAATTAGACCACAAAGCACCAATCCATGTACTCCTGACATATTATACATTGAATTATTCAAATAAAGATTTTTCTTGGTGCAATCCCTCCCACTGAGTTTTTCATAGAAGCAAGTACAATATTTCCATTGCCAAAATATCCTTAAGATACCGTGACCGTGTGCTTAAAGTCATGCGGGTTAATGTACTAAGCATCGCAAATTGAATATTTGGCAGTAAATTGAAGTAAAAAAAAGGTATATTGCATGTGCGCTCTATGTACAGTAAGAACCTTATTTTTTCAGTGTGCTCCTTAAAGAGCCAATCCTAGCGGGGATTTGTTTTGCATTTTTTTTTTAATTTTTAACACAGGATTGAAGCGATGGGTGAGCCCCATTAATTTAAGCCCTGGGGACCCCCTGCTTCCAGAGATAGAGACCTCCGTAGGGGGTGCTGGTAGCTGCTCCGCTCGGCTAGCAGGGTTCACTTAATAATGTCAGAGTTTCAAAGCTCCTGCCCCCTTCGGACCAATAGCAAGCCGTGATGCCATCAGGTCCGGCTTCCTATTGGCCGGCATGACGCAGGAGCTTTAAACTTTGCAGAGATGCCGACACCCCCTTCGGAGGTGTCTATCTCGGGAAGCAGGGGGTCCCCAGAGCTGAAATAAGGAGGTTCAGCTTCAGAGTCCCCCAGCTTCAAACCTATGTTGAAAAGAGCTTACTGGGTTAAGTGTGTTTTTTCAAAAAAATTGACATGAATTGCTCCTTTAAGCCTCAAAAATGTTTTTTGTCAGGTATATTGGTGCAAACAAGTGTAATGCCCATAACGGTCAGATATATAAATGCATCAACATTGTACTCCACGTTGAAAATCTATTTATATGGTTAGTGCAGAATTACAAGCATTTTATGTTGCTAGGTATCAGCGACAATAATTTTTTGAGGCAGCACAGATGTTTCATTATATACTTTTACAAAATGTCATTTTTTTAAACTGCATGAGACATAATCGACTAATAATTGATATTTTCTAAGACTACTGTAGTTATAATAGAAAAAAATGCACAATTCCATTTTCATTTCAAGTGTAGCAATTATATAATATAAAATAATTGTCATGGCTTGGTTTTTTTCTTTTTTCAGATCGGTTAGCGATTTTATTTAATGATGTATTTTGGTGGTTACTGGTTTTAATTAATGTGTTGCCTAGTGGTTGTATGAATTAATTGTTGTGTTGGTTACTGTTTTTAGGTATTAAATGTCTTTTTTGGCTAGTGGTTTATGATTTAATTATTTTATTGACTGCCTAGTGGTGTTATTTCTTTAATTGATTGGCTAGTGGTTTTATTTAGTTAATTACTTGGTTGGCTAGTGGTTTTAATTTTTGTTTCTGGGTGTTTAGGTGATTGTTGTATCTGTTTTATTATTGTGTATTTTTATCATGCCCATATTATATGGGTATGATGTACTACTATGCAACTCAATGGGTACAGGGTGGGTACAGTAGGTCCGGGGTGGGTGGTTAGGCCTCCCGGGTTGGTAGTTGGGCAGGGTGGGTTAACCCCTTAATTACTATAGCGGTTATTAACCGCTAAGGTGATTAAGGGGTTAGGGGCCATTAGATTGTATTTTTGTATGTATTGTTGCTGGCATCGGAGGACATGGCCCTGCAGTATGCTGACGAGGACGCCCTTCATGTTTCAGGGGTAAGTAGAACGTTTTTTATTTACCTTATCTATGCTGGCTGGCTAATGTTGTGTTTAATAATGGGCAAATAATCTATTATCCTTATCTGGATAATAGTTATTTTGCACATTACTGTACTGTATGTGTTTAGGGGGGGAGGTGTATTTATTGAAATGTAGGCCATATTTTTGTTTTTTAAATACAGGAATGGTATCGCAGGCCAGCGGGGACCCACGGAGACCCGGACACATGCGGGGACCACCCAGGGGCCCCCAGACACCAGTGGGGATGACTCGGGACCCCCAGACACCTGCGGGGACTACCTGGATGCCCACAGAGCCTAGCAGGGACCACCCGAGGGACCCAAGACACCCGTGCTGAAGCTAGGGCTGATTGAGCCACCTGTGCTGAAGCTAGGACTGATTGAGCCACCTGTGCTGAAGCAGGGATATCCTGAAAACTTGACTTGTTGGGGGGTCTTGAGGACGGGAGTTAAGAACCCCTGAGTTAAGAAGTTAACCCACTAAAGGGCACATCCATCAAGTGGTGGTATAACTTATCGCAACCGTTCCCGCGACAAGTCCCATTCAAGTCAATGCGAGTTAACGCAGGAACGGCGTGAGATCCCCCTTCTCCGGCACTTGATGCATATGCCCCTATGAGAGCAAAACACTAGTGACCCGCAATGCTTGCGCACCACCTGTTAACTCCGCGAAAGGGAATGGCTGAAATACTTTCCTGCACTGAATGAGTTAAGCCACACAGAAATGCCTTTTGACAGAACAATACATCGGATTTCAAATTGCTTCCACCCACGATCCTGTAATGTTTTTTGATGTGACATTTCCTAAAAATATTTTGCAACAAATCAATAAGTCATCTAGCGCGGCTTGCCTTCTTGAGGCTCAAGCGCTGAGATTTAAAATCCTTTTGCAGAGAGCATGTCAAATATAAAATTACCTCCACGCGTACGGCCAAGTTTGTGAGAAATGTTGCCTTAAAAGTTAAAGGTTCCTAGGAAATCTCTGGCTGTAAAATGAATAAAATATACACGGGTCTGTGTGTTGAATACTTAACAAGCAAAGCACTAACTACTTCAACCTGAAGGGTCTTCTGCAGTGCTTTACAAATCATACTGTATCTAATCATAGCATGGTAACACCAGACTGACATAGGCCAGGTCCCCGCTGGTTACTGCAGCGCCCGGTGTGGCGGACGCTGCAGGGACAAGAGCCCTCCCATCAATGGGGCCGGGCCTGCTGCGAAAGGGGGGCCGCCGCGCCGTGCGCCGAGTTTTTCAGGAACACCTGAAAATAGAGATGGCGACGGAGCGCTAGGCCACGCCCCCGGCAGTTCAGCCAATGAGGGCGAACCTGCCGGGGGACATCATGGCCGCGCTCCTGTCCCTCCCCCGTCACACACCCCTGTCTTTCCCCCTGCAGCTCTCTGCAGACCGGGGAATTCAGCTGCACGCGCCACCAGCCTCGCGGGCGCGCGTGCAGCGGAGGCACTGGGGCCGCAGCCTGACATAATAATAACACGTATTCAGACAAAAGATACCTGGATCATGTTTTGGTGGTAGTGTTTAGTGGCATCAAACAATGGATTTCCCTCTCCCTCACAATCAAACAAAATTCCTTAAAAACAATGGGGTGTGGGGGGCGTGGCCAAGTACCGAGAGGAGCGGACGTGCAGCTCCAGAGCTCTGGGCCCTAATCAATAGAGAGCACTCCAATTTCCCATAAAACGCAGGAGAAACAGCTGCAACTAAAGCGGAGGGTGACCAGAGTGGAGCGGACAATAAGGGGGATTAAAAAAAACCTCTGTAAAAGAGCGAACGCCTGACCTGCTTTCACCCGAGGGGAGTCGGGAAGAGCAGTTACAAGATGGCGCAGTCACGCGCCTGATCGTAGTCAGCCAAGGTGCGGTGGGACATCATAAGCGGCGGGACTGGAGTCCTGCTGCTAAAACGAGAGTGGAGGCCGCTACTCACCCCTATCAGCCGCGAGTAAGAAGGGAAGGAGGGGAGGGGACCCGATCGGAGCGCCAGCCCGGCAAGACTCAGCTGCAAGATGGCCACCAAAAGCCCGTATAGGGAAGAGACGAAAGCGGCGTGCATATCGCTACACCCAGCGGGCCCCCGAGCACCCCTGGGATGAGAGGGTGTGCTTCCCTTGACCATGACAGCAGGTCTGTAGATTGTGATCCTTTTACTAAAGAAGTGAGGTCCGTGGCCTGACTACAGACTGGGGTGAGGTACAGGGGAGGGGGGAGACCCGTAAGAGCCATAGGGTATTCCGTATTCCACCAAGGTATGACTTTTAATATATATCTATCTCCCAAAATAATTTTTTTCTTTTCACCTCTTTCAGTCTTATTAGTTGATTTTTTGTATTCGTTATGTTGTGCGCTGTCTTAACAGGGATGTCGTTAATGTCTACACCACTAAATGTGTTACATATGTATGTATACAAATGTATGTAAACTAAAAGTAACACGATACCCTTTTTTCTTCCTGCACCCCAACCCCCCACTTTTTTCACAGTAAATATAAATACATAACAAGTTTCTAAAGGAAAAAAAAGAGCTCAGGCCCCACCTAATCAAGATCCAACCAGTAATATCACACTCTTTAAAAATATGGGACAAGAGGTGTAGAGTCAAGTCTATCTCATCAATCCCCTCACCCCTGGCACCAATCACGACTAACCCTGAGTTTACACATCCCTCCAGTAAAAAGTGTATAAGATATGGAGAGAAAAGGGAGTAAGAAAACTTAGAGATATTCTAAAAACTGATAGAATTAAGACGTTCCAAGAAGTTAGAGAAGAGTTTGATTTGCTAAATATGCATTTGTATCAATATTTTCAGTTAAGACACTACGTCGCTTCAATTGAACCAAAACAAGATATTTTTAGGCCATTATCTACATTTGAGAATCTTTATCTAGCAAGACAATATCATAAATGGGACAATAGCACAACTGTATCAAGCTCTGATTACTCAAACCAATGGTCAAAGGAATACAAATATTGTAGACTGGGAAAAGGATATCGGATGACTGCTAATAGTGAGGAGTGGGAGAATAACTATGAGAGAACAACCATGTCATCTAGATGCTCGACAGTCCATGAAATTAACCTGAACATTCTACATAGGTGGTATTACACACCAGCCAGGCTTGACTCATTTTTCCCAATCACCAAACGTGTGGTCAAATAGGTACATTGAAACATATTTGGTGGGCTTGCCCCAAGACAACTATTATTTGGGGGAAAATAAGGAAGCTAATAAGGAGAGTCACAGGACTAGATTATCCATGGAATATGGAAACTATATTAATTCTGAAACCAGTAGAGGATGTAGAGAGGAATATGGACAAGTTGATAATACACATTTTATCCTCGGCCAAAGCGGTTGTAGCTAGACAATGGAAGCAAAATGACCCCCCGACAATAACAGCTGTCAAAGATAAACTATATCTATTGACGATGGAGAAAGTTACTAGTTTGACCCAGGACAAGTATGACATTTTTCTGACGATCTGGGAACCTTGGGTGACTTACCGGGATGTGAGGGAGCAGTGATCTCTAATGGAAGTATGGAATGGATTCAGTGAATATAGAACTAAGATTGGAACTAAGATTAAAAGTATAGAAATGTACCCCTCCCCCTCTTTATTTTTTGTACCCCTTCCCTCCCATCCTAACTATAATTTGTAAAAATCAATAAAAATATAAGTTTAAAAAAAAAAAAACAATTGGGTTATGTATCAAAGCAAAAGTATACTGTAACGGCACCTGATAGGTACAACCTAACATTTATAACACTGATAACATGTGGGTGTAGTGAATACAACCGTAGATAATCCAAGATGAAAATGCCCTGGCCACTCCAATTGTAGTATTACTACGGATGATGGACACAGCACATGCAAAGTGAGAAATGCATGTGCTGTGACCATTATCCGTAGTAATACCCGAATTGGGAGTGGCTAGGACATTTTCACCTTGGACTACGGTTGTATTCATTACACCCACACATTATCAGTGTTATAAATTCTAGGTTGTACCTAGAAGGTGCCGTTACAGTATACATAGTTTCTCTATCTGACTTGGGTAGTCAGATCACCTGTTTGGCAGCCACCCATCACTCACTGTGATAATTCTACTGAATTTTCTGTGTGCAATCAACATTTATTTTGTATCACATTAATAGTAGTGTTATACCACTCCACTTGAACAAGGCAAAAGTGATACAATTTTTTGGCAAACAACTTCACCAGATGTATCAGACAAAAGTCCTGTTGACAAGATTTCTAACAGCTGGTATTGTTCTCCTCCACAAGACTTTTTTTTAAAAAACATTTGTACTCATTACAAAAAATATATAATATAGGTAGCTGTTTGTGCGTTCAAGAAATAGAAGTTCTACCCCAGCAATGGCATTTTTTGTGTGCACATGATAAGTGGGCTGGGTTTATACAAAGTCCCAATAAACCTATAACTGAATCTTGTTAAATAACTAAAGTTTGTGTAAATAACTGAGATGGGGTCATATAGTGCCAACTGGCACAAGCAATTTGTAATGTTCTTAGCTATTTTGATGTGCTCCCAGTGCTACGATGGTTGTTGATAAATAATCAAAAACTGCCTTGCATATGATGATGGTGAAAGAAACTGGTGTTAAATCAAGATAGTTAAAATTATTCGAAGACCACTTGCTACAATTACCATGAGTCCCCGAGTCCCTTCAGTCCACAAATGATATGTCTGATGCTATCCAATGATGGCGTAACTGCTGTTCTACAATACACCAGAGTATGTATAAATAATACATACAAATTCTCTAATTGGTTCGGTGACTTTAGCTACAGGGCTCTGTAGTCCATCAAACATCTACAGATTGCCATACGCATTTTAGTATCTGTCTCTCATTACAATAACTGTTGGGATCTGGAAGAATCTACAGAATGCACTTTACATTAGTCTGATTATTATTATAGCTGGAACATCTTAAGCAAATAATTTTTAAACATTAAGAAGTAGCATAGCTCCTACATCAAAGAACACATATAATCCATGACCTGTTACATTGAACCTTTTGTATTTAAGGGTATGATTGGAAAAGCTATATTATTTTGATTTTAGGCAAGACATTTTTTTTGTCTAATCTCAATAGAAAGCAAACACTATGCTATTGCTGTTTCCAGAAAGACGCTTTACACCTTTACATTCGAGTAATCAATGTCACCTTTTCAGCATTCTGACAATTCTATTCTGCACCAGCACCTGACACACACCAGTTGTAAAAAAATTGCCAGTATTAATTTACTACTTATATTTACCTGACCCAGCATTTCTTTCTGCAGAGAATGTCCCCTTTGAAACTTACTGAGGAGAATAGCAAATATAACCAGGGAGGATATTAAGTGAACCACAGTAAGTGCTATAAAGGTATTTCAGAGAGCAGGAAGAAATCTCCACCTCAAAAAATAATAATACTATATATATATATTTAGCAACCCTACATTTAATCATAGCTGCAGACTATATATAATATCTAATAGCTGTTAAAATGTTACTACCAAACCTGTAGATAACAATTTAATTACTATCTGTTAATAGGATGCTTCTGGAAATATCCTAGTACCTTTGATAAGTGTATTAAAAAGCTATTTCTCATTTGTATTAGAAAGCAATTCCCCACAAAACGAATGCTTTACTGTCATACAGTACAGTACGACTATATGATCATGGCCTCTAATGTCATTCGTCACCATTGTGCTACTTTTGCCAGGCTCGCATCTTGTCATTGTGTTGGGCTCTCCACTTTCCATAACCATGTCACCAGACTCTATAGCTGTGGTAGGCAACATAGTATATATACCTCAAGGGCCTCATGTGTGGGACAATGCAGCCATGTGCAGTCCACTTCTTAGTGCCGGCGCGCTGACTAATGCTGTCTCACTCATTTTCTTACACTGAGAACTAGCGCTTAGCACTGTCATTAGGTAGTTGGCTACAATCCACACCAGAAACATCTCCACTCCCTTAACACAGGGGAGTGAGGGAGAGTGGACTGCTGGGCTGGACAGCAGTAGGGGGCCACAGGTGAAACCCCAGAGGTCACCTATTGCTCACCAATGCTAGACTGTAAGCTCTCACAAGCAGGGCCCTCATTTCCTCTCTGTATCTGTTTGTCCTTAGTAGCATGTAACTCTGTTTATGCAATGATCACATTTCTACTCCCCATTGTACCGCACTGCGGAATATGTTGGCGCGTTACAAATAAACAATAATAATAATAATGCTCTACAGCAGGGGTGGCCAACTGTAGTCCTCAAGGGTCATGAACCGGTCAGGTTTTAAGAATATCCCTGCTTCAGCACAGGTGGCTCAGTCATGACTGAGCCACTGATTGAGCCATCTGTGGTGAAACAGGGATATCCTTGAAACCTGACCTGTTGGTGGCCCTTGAGGACTGGGGTTTGCCACTCCTGCTCTATAAGTTCAGTATCCCTATTATTGAATGTTAGAGAACTGCAAGATACACAAGAGGTACTGTAGATAGTCAATATCAACTAGGGAGCTCTCCAAGGTACCCTGGAGAGGATTTGTGGAATGGGATTGTGTGTTGGTGAGTTGCAAACACACACAAAAAACTCAATAAAAGGTCATTAGAAAAGTGACAATTTAAGCTATGAATGCACACTGCCTGAGCACTCCTAGGTACATTTCATTTGATCTAAAATGCCCTTTAAGGTAAAAAATAAAGGAGGACCAATATGTTTGAACTCTGAAGTGCCATTCTCTGGCACTGATCAAAGGTCTGCAGATGTTACTTTAACATCGTTCCCCCCCCCTATATAAAACACTACTCGGTCTGTACTGCTTACCTCCGTTTAAGTCATTTATAAAACTGCACACTGGGAAAAAAGTGTATTTTTTTTATATGTTACAGCATGGAATGTAACCATTAACACCACAAATAAAAAGGCTGTACTATAAAGGTACAAAAAAACAGAAGATATGCCAAAAATTAAGGGGAAAAGCCTATATATGTTCTTTTCACCAGTTATGCAGTTTTTTTTTAAAGGATTCATTGTGATTTTTCATTATTCTGTATGTGCCAGAATATGACCTGGCTTAGGGATGGTTTTAATAATTTCATTTTTATATTTGTGTTTGCAGAAAAATCACTGTGCAGAATTAATCTGAAGGAAAATCCTTTAGTATTTGACCACACTTTTATTGCTTTTCATCAAATTGATGCCTTGGCATTTAAAGCAGAAAAAGCCATCATTCTGCATACATATAAAATTGAAGACGCTGCACTGTATAATGAGAATATATATATATATTATTATTTTTTAACTGTTTATTTTGACAATTTTCATAAATTATAAAGGTGAATGGGGAAGGATAGAAAAACATAACAGGGATGAGGAAAGGGAGGATGAGGGGGTGTGTGGTACCATTCACATACATTTCTTTTCTTCATACATTTACAATTCAGATAAAATACATTTACATATTTACATGATCAAATTCTGATACATTGTCAAGATTCCCACGTGAGCAAATCGCACAGAATGTATCAAAAGATCCATTTATCAGACTTGTGAAACATTCCACAAGATTAACCTTTTTTTTTAATTTTTGTAAAATTGGGGTCATGGGGGGAGATTCTTCCTTATTCCAGAAATTAGCTATTGTGCATCTGTTGGCCGAGAATATGTGCAAAGTCAATATTTGGAAACATTTAGGTATGTTTTGGGATTTTTTCAAATTAAAATAACGCTGTTAATGGATCACTTGAAATGATGGGATGGGTTTAAAAGGATGATCCCAGAACTGGGAAGGAGAGTGGTGCACATCAGCAATGAATAATAGGGCTCAGCCCATCAAAGATTGGTTAAAAACAATTTATTAGACTCGGTGACATCATGGATGTTGACAAAAAAGTTTACTCTGACGCGTTTCCCGCAATCAAGGTGCTTTGTCAAAGAGTATGGCTTTACAAGCACAGCCTGTCCTCATTATCCACACATCCCCACCTACAGTAGGATCCCCCAATACTTGAGCTAATACATGATATATATATATATATATATATATATATATATATATATATATATATATATATGCAGTGTTCGACAAACCTATACATTTGCTCGCCCCGGGCGAGTGGATTTAACCCCCGGGCGAGTAAATATTGGCCCAAGCAGCACACGTTTGGTACTAGGTGGCGAGTAGATTTTTTTGTGTGGCGAGTAGATTTTTTGGTGATTTGTCAACCACTGTATATATATATATATATATATATATATATATATATATATATATATATATATATTTACTGCAAGATCATCTGTATATTAATACCAAGAAACTACCCTGCTAGTATCAGTATGTACCATCAAGTCATTTTGTCTTGGCTCTAAACTGACATTACATCTCTATGACTATTCTGTAGCACCGGTGCTTGAACTTTGTTCTGTAATTACTGGGTGGATTAGTCCTGCAACCAAATCAAAGATCTGGGACCAAGTTTGGGAAATGTTGGGACAAGACCACCAGATGTGAAATGTTGTACCAACTTCACCACATCCTCTCCAACAGCTAATGGAATATTGTGGGTATATTTGATGTCATCTATCTAGTACTAGGTTCCAACAGAGTACAATTTTATATACATTCTCATTTAAATTGGTACAAATCGAGCTTTTAGAGGTGTTTGTGTATATGGCTTCCCATTCTTCTAGTGGTATTCTCATTCTTTCCCCCCTATTATTATTAATAAAATAATTCATATTTGTATACAATCTTAATCCAGTGGCGATAGTGCAAAATAAATGTGTACTTCAGTATTAGGTGATATCTTTTTTACTTGAACTAACAATTCATATTTTAAAACAAGTTTTTGAGAATTCTCTCTCTTCTTCAGGTCAGCAATACTGATGTCCAAAGATTCCATGAGTTTAACGACAGGCATAGGCTTAAGAGCTCCGTGTTAAAATGGACATGAAGCAAAAGGTGACACTGTGTGCTCATTTGCATGTCATTACCCAGAATCCCTGGCTCCAGTGGAAGCATTGCATGCTAAGAGAGAATGGTGAAAAGCAGGGTTGCAGACCTGTCTGAGACATGTGAATGTGCTCACAAGTGATATATTTTTATTTACTGTTCATGAGTAAAATCCAAGATAAAAGGTAGATATAGAGAAGTCATGGCAGAGGGAATAGTAAATAAACAGACAGGGCAATACATGCATGAAAGGGATAGTGTTAAATATGGCGAGCATGTAGGTCCATATATTCATCCGCAGTGTGAGTGGTGGGTGGGGGTGGAGTGAAGTGGCTTGGACTTTTTGCGCCTGCTAATTTCGTATCACTTGCTTAAGTAGCTAACTTCAATATCTCGCACTGAACTCTCATGTAACTTAAGGTATTGGAAATGTACATAGAACACGTTATAAATGCTTGCAAAATATTTAAGTCTTTCAATGCAACAAAAATTAAATTAAATGAACCTTGTGGCCTTTCTACTCCTATTTGTTTTATTATCTGGTCCTTTTGGAAACGTAGTTGAAGAGCCCTGCACGTTGATCGAATAGAAGGTACACTATCATACCACCTACAGTACTTTTCTCCTTTCCATCCTTGTGTGAAATATGGAGAGAGAGGCATGAGAAAACAGATGCAAACAGAATTAAACAGAGATTATAAGCATGCATTCAAATCACTTATATGTTACATTTTATGATTCAGTTGCAAATTATACTCTTCTTGCATTTGTAATTACATGGCAGAACAGATGGTGGAAGCTGGATTTAGACTGTTCTAGAAAATGAAACTTGTCTGTAATGGGGATCGTCTGCACCGCAAAAGATTGTGTCCCTGTATTAAAACACATCTAAATGGACAATGACATCAGGAAATAGTCCCCCCCCCCCACTCCGCCATTATTTTATATATATAGAGAGATTACTGAGTCACTAAATGGCTGCCTTTCCGTTTCAAATCAATCATTCAGTCAGTGTAATTCAGCAGCTACAATGCATTCTTATATTACTACGGTAACATTATCGATTGTTACCGTTTGCCGCTCAAACTGCTGGGAATATTGGCAACAAATGATCGCAAACAGGAAAGTGTTACAAAGATCTTGCACTGCTGGGAGGTGGGCTGAAACCTGCTATAGAAATCAAAGGATGTCGCTTTATGCCGCCAATGCGCGGCACTACTATTGGTACTGCGCATGCGTGATTATTTTCAAAATGGCCACGGGGACTGCTTGTTGCCTTGGTAACAACTACACATAGATCGCACATGCGCAGTAGGGAAATAAGCATTGCGCATGCATAAGGGGGACCCGCGCAAAGATGGCCACCTACTTGGTTCAAAATGGCTGATACCAGCATCATAGAGATCGTGGGAGCTCAGGTATGGCACGATTTTAACGAATTAATTGTTTTTGTTAACATTAATTATGTTTTACCTGGTTTTAGGGGTTTAAATGTCTCACAATCCCATTTACTCATTGCACCACCTTGAGAAAGGTCCCGTTTGGGGACTGAAACGTCGGTTTATTGTGCCTTGTTTTGCATATACTTATACCTCAGCTACCTGAGTGCTGTCTACTGATTTCATGCAACAACGGTATCGTATTGTTTATTTGATTTTCTATGGGACATGCACCTACTATATACCTACCTTTGGAAGTGCCGGCTGATATATATATATATATATATATATATATATATATATATATATATATATATATATATATATATATATAATGGTAAAGGGGAATGGGGAAAGGGACACTGTTGCGCTAACTGGAACTACACAATGTGAGAAATGACAATAAAACAGTGAGGTTAAAAACCACAGAGGAGTATACAAAAAACAATGTTAAACAATTGTGGACTAATACATGTGATAGCATACAAAAACATACAAAACCAACATACATGTGGAGGGGGAAGGGGGGGGAAACGGGGGTGGAAGGGAAAATAAGAGGGGGGAGGGAGTGGTGGGAAGGATAAGGTGGATGGGGGGGGGGTAAAAGGGAAAAAAGCCACTGGAGACAGGTGAAAAAATAAAAATAAAAATGAAAGTGTCTAGATACTGCTACTGGGTGCCGCTGCCAGTATTCAGGACAAACCACCTTCCTCTCAATCTGTAATACACAAAGAGAACAGCGCGGCTCACATAGCGTAAAATAGTAATTTAATATTAAAAATGTCGTGTAGATGAATCACGGACACTTACAATGTGCAGATATAATAAAGACATGGATATAAAATCGTTTGTAGTCACCACGATGGAGCCTCTGTGGAGGGATGATGCTGGAAAGTCCTACACACTCTTGCTACGAACGCCAGGTGGGTGCGTGCGCACCTAGTCTCCTCCTGGAAGTGGATCTCGCGAGAGTGTGGGTCCCTTCCCCGTGACAGGATGCCAACACAGAGGTCAGACCTCCTGTGTCACCGTTAGTTATTCCAAACCGCCGGCTCCAGATAAGGTCCTGTAACTGGTGATTAATGAACTAAATAGTTCAAATATAGTCCATGAATAGTGAACAGTGCTAAAACAGATATAGTCAGTCCAATACTAGCTCTTCCCTACGCGTTTCATCGCGGTAAGCGACTTCCTCAGGGGTTATATATATATATATATAGCAAATGGAAATATTAATGTATCCTCATTTGCATGTCTTAGACAGGTCTGCAACCCCGTCTTTCACCATTATCACCCAGTACACAGCACTTCCACTGCAGCAAGCTTAAGGTTGCTGCATGGTCACAGCTTTGAGCACAGCCAGGGTTAAGATGTCTAGCCAGTTAACCCACCCACCGACAGACTGTTTCGACCATAATGGCCACCATAACTTAACTAAGTATATATATATATATATATATATTTATATATATATATATATATATATATATATATATATATATATATATATATATATATATATATATACACACACACACACACAAAATAGAAGTACACCTAAATCACTGTGGGACCTGCAACTTTTATTTTCAGGATAAACACAGTAAATCAAAGCTGATTAAAGTATACAGTGTCCTGTTATTTTCTCTTCTCTACATATAGTGAATACCAATGGTGGGTTAAGCCAGAAATCAGGTGTCATTTTACACTAAATAAAGTAGAACGGTATAACAGCAACAGCAGGCACCCACCATCAATTGTATGTTTCTATTTATTTGTTAAACTAATTTTCTGTAGCACTATTTCTGGAAGGAGAATTAATCGAATTGATAAGTGCACAACATCTTCCTCTGACAGCACATGTGACAAGCTGAACATACTGTCTGGACTGACTCATTAGAGAAGAGATGTGTTGGCATGCCTAATTATTCCTTCATCAGAGATTAGAACTTAGTTTTAGCTTGAAGCACAAGCCACATTCCATTATGTCATCTTATTTGTCCTCAAAGAACATTTATATTCCTTATGCAGGTTGTTTACTTTCTTATCTGGTTAGTAATTAAGCCAACATTTAATTCACATTTATTTTTTTCCTTCACCAAAATTGCAAAACATCAACTCGGTCACGCTTTTACATACCATTTTTTTTCACGCCTAAAGTTAATGGGGATGTAAAAATAAATAAATAATATAAGTGTACCCAAAAGACCTCATACTTAGAGGACAGCAATAGTTACCATAACAACTGCAGGTATGGTGCTTTTTTTTTTTTTTTTAGTAAGTAAGAATTGTGTGTTGTATTATGTCAACTACAAAGGATTTGTGTGATGTGAAAAGTGACATTTCTTTGCAAATAAAAGGGGATTTTGCCAAATGGACTTTAAAGTTGATGCAACAAGTGTTCAATTATGTGTGTCATTGTGCAAAATAATCATTAGTAGTGTGGACGCTGTCAGGCTTTTACACTTCCAACGCGCAAGCTTTCAGAAAAGCCAATGACATGTCTAAGTAGGAAAGATAGCAGGGGGAGGAAGTGTAGATAAAAATACCCCGAGGCTTCCTGTAAATGCAGGTAACTATGGTGTCTTGGTACAATGCTAAACAGCAAGGCATTTGCACTTCTTTATTCTAATATTAATCTGTTATCACGACATATCCAGGAGGTAACATACTGTAATAATAATGTGTTTGTCAACATTTACGACATTTATAGGATTTGACGTGTGGCTACAAATACTGATGATGATGACTACACACCTTCAGCTGTCGGAAGCATCTTCTATTTGGGGAGTAAACATCCAACTAACAATTTTGCCACCCTCCAGTAAATACAGTGATGGAAATGTGTGTGTCATGTGGCAGTGGGAAACGCATCACAATAATTCAATATGGCAAATCTGCTAACAAAGTGTGTGTGTGTGTTATGGGTACATACAGTGCAATTATACTAAGCAGCGGATAGCAGATAAGGACCACCTACTGTAGGATTTAGTTTAAACTGTAATAAAATCCAAGACCCAGTTTGATCCCTATTTATTTAGGCTACCCATGGTCTTTTATCTACTGTATTCATGGGTGGTATTACATATCATTGTACCAAAGCTTCTGGCACTTGCATTCCGAAAATATAAGGCAGACTTTAGTAAATACAAAAGCCTTACATCCACTTAATAAATGCACTGCAATATTTTTTTTAATTTATAAAAAATAAAAATTACCAGGAAATAATACAATGAGAGTTACCTCTCTTTTTCAAGTTTGGGCACAGAGCTACTGTATGATAATACGTGGTTACATGAAACGGAACAAAGGTTATACATTCAATTTACAGATATTTCATGGACAGTTAGAGATAATATGATTATGGGCGTTGAAGCAGTTACAGACAAGATTTAAATGTGAGACAACTAGAAGTCGTGAAATTACTTAAACTGGAGGCGGTTTTGAGAGTCACAGGTAGGTTATTCCAATTTTGAGGTGCACAGTAAGAGAAGGAGGGGCGGCCCTATTCTTTGTTGAATCTTGGAACTGGGAACAGTCTTTTGGAATCAGGTCTCAAGTGATAAGTGCTGCGTGTGGTAGGGGTGAGGAGCTTGTTCAGATAGATGGGTAGCTTGCCCAGAAAGTATTTGAAGGCAAGACAGGAAAAATGTACTTTTTGTCTGGACACTCAAGTGATAGGTAATCTAGTTATTTGAGATTTTCGCAGTGATGTGTGTTGTAGTTACATTGTAGGACAAAGCGGCATATTGAGTTGCAGATGGTGTCTAGTTTTCTAAGGTGAGTTTGGGTGGCTGTACCATATATGTCCCAAAAGTCTATAATTGGCATTAGCATCTGCTGTGCAACGTGCTTTCTATCCAGCTGACTTAGAGAGGATTTGTTTCCATAAAGTACATCTAGTTTGGTATAGGTTTCAGTTGTCAGAGTATCAATATGCAACAAAAATGTTAAATGGTAGTCAACCCATATGCCCGGATTTTTAAAACTAGCGACAGGGGCTAGAATGGTGTTAGAGTTGGTTCTGATCTGTAGCTCTGTCGTTGGTAGCTTTAGAAATGTTGCCTTAGTCCCAAATGCCATCGTTTCAGTTGTGTCAGTGTTTAAAAACGAGTTTGTTTTGTGAAATCCCGTTTTCAAGTCTTGGACAATCAGAATTATGTACGTGTCCAAGGTCAGAGAGGCTAGGGCTGTGTATGTATAAGATTGTGTCATCCGCATACATGTGCATTGAAGCTCTATGTATATCATTAATAAAGAATGAAAAGTGTAGGGGCCTCAGAACAGAGCCTTGCGGGACACTGCAGGTGACATCCAAGGGGTTGGAGTTAGAGCCCGAGACACACATCTTCTGATCTACCTGATAGGTAGGATGTAAACCACTTTAAAGTTGGTACCCCTATTCCAGAGCACTTGAGCTTGTTTTACAGGATAACATGGTCAACAGTATCAAAAGCCTTTGTAAAATCTAGGAATATTGAACCAGTGTGTTGTCCCAGTTTCATTCCACACTGGATCTCATTGCAAAGTTTTAAGAGGGTAGTTACCGCGGAGTGTTTGTGCAAAAGCCAGATTGGAGTTGGCTTTGGAAATTTGACTTGGTATAGTAATCGCTTAATTGTGAGTGGACACCTTTTTCTATGACTTTCGATAGTATTGGGAGAAGAGAGATTGTCTGTAGTTTGAGACAATGTTTTTTCTGGGGGTTTTCCAGGTCTATGGGATATGGCCTGAGGACAATATAGAGTTGATTAGGGAAGCAAGCGGTATACTCTAGCGCAGGCCTGCACAGCTCCAGTCCTCGAGGGCCGCAAACAGGCCAGGTTTTCAGGATATCCCTACTTCAGCACAGCTGGCTCAATTAGTGGCTCAGTATGACTGAGCCACTAATTGAGCCTGCTGTGCTGAAGTAGTGATATCACGAAAACCTGGCCTGTTTGCGGCTCTCGAGGACTGGAGTTGTGCAGGCCTGCTCTAGTGGCTAGAAGGCTGGAATATAATGTTGACCTTTCAGAAATTTGTTGGATTTGAAGTATTTTGATTAAGATTGTCAGAGTAATATTGGGCTTTTGCTAGTCTTGTTTGCCTTGTGCACATATTCCGCAGTCATCTGTAGATATTAAAATTCTTGGTAGTACCAATTTCTTTGTAACTTTTCAACAAGGAATCCCTGAAATGGTGAAGCACAATAAGGTCGGTTGTAACCCATGGAAGGTGGGACCCCCATACTCTTATTCTGCATAGCAGAGCATGGGTGTCGCAGAGTTTTAAGAACTCTGTGTGGAAATAAACAAGTGCAAAATCGATGGCAGGTGTCTGGTTCATTCTGTACTAAGGGCAGTTAGGAAGAGCAGACAGAAATTGTGGTGGGTTAAAGTGTCTAAAGTTTCCAGTGCGTAGAACTTTAGGGCTTGCATGTTTTTAGGGTCAAGCCAATTGAGCTTGAAATAGCTCACTCTTCCCATTCAGAGAGGAAAGTGTGCCAAGAAAGTGAGTAATATCAGTCAGGCATTGTAGTGTAGATGCCATCAATAAGAATAGTTTTAGAGAAGGGGAGGCACATTTTACCAACTAGGGTTTCAAGAGAGGATGAGGCTTGGAGGGGTAGGGGGAGGGGGCAATTTAGCAGCATAAATTGTAAGGAGTCTTCAAAATAAAATATACTGTACATTACTGCTAAGTCTAAGTAAGTTATTGAACCCAGAGTCCTTTTAGATATATAGGCTACTTGCGTATCACGCTACCTAATCTATAGGGGCTTTTTGGCTTAGCACAATTCAGTGAATATGGCCTGATGTGTTTAAAATATCCCATTTCTTTTTTTCCTGTAACCATTCAACAAACGCTCTCGCATTTTCACAATATTCTGTAATAGAAACACACAGAGAAAACAATATTCACTTTGATTTCAAAGAGATTTGCTTCATGAAGAAATTATACCTCAAATTGCAGACATGATTATTATAATTACTCCTGTAAGACAGGCAGTAATTTTGCTTACCTGGGAAGGATTAAAGGAGGAACAAAGCATGCCTGCGTTTTACTCACAGATGTTCAACACAGCAGAAACCACCCCAATTTTTATTTAGTAATTGAATAGGAAGGTTTCCTAAATCCAAATGTAAACAGGTTTTGCTGCAAGGAAAGAGACAGAACAAAGTACTGTATAAATGTATTATTCTTTTACATTCTTCCCGATAGACCACCAGATGTATTGTTGACAACCTTGAATAATTACTGGGAAGGAGAGGGAGGGAGAGGGGGAGGGAGAAGGTGAGAGAGAGGGGGAAGGGGAGGAGGCCCATACTGTACTATGCCAACTAGGGGCTTTAATACTCAATACACAAAATATTTAGAACTCCAAATCTATGTATATATTTACAAGTACCAGTTTCTTGAAATGTGTTCTATGTTTTTGCCTTTGTTATGTATCTATTTCAAGCCATTAATATTAATGTCTGGTTAAACATATTATTATCCCACTATACTTTATATAAATATTCCATCGGTCTATTCTCTAGGACAGAGGTGCGCAAACTTTGTGTGCTGCTCTCCCCCTGCCTGCCAGCCCCTGTGCTTGAGCCCCCCCCCCTTACCTAAACTCCAGAGTTAAATGATGCACGGGTCATGTGACGTCCGCGTAATTTGACGCACATTGCCATGGCGACATGTCGCCGAAGACAAGGGAGGAGAGACTGCAGAGGCTTCACACGATCCCCCAGCACTTAATTTAAATGCCGTGGGGAAGAGCGCGGACCCTCTGCATCTGCCGTGCCCCCCCCAGAAAAATCTTGGTATAAATTAAATGTATACCATCTCTGGTCCCTGGTTGGATGCCAGGCCTCTCAGCTGTGCTGCTACCGGTATCGGCATTGTGCTGGTGAATGGCGGCCAATCAGCATGCAGGATGAGGGTACCTAAGTTGAGCTTTTTCAATTAATTGCTATTCCCTGATGAAGTGGCTAGAGACGTCGCCACGAAATGCGTAGGATCCATGTGTCGTCACACCACCCGAGGGATCTCACTGTGCAGTGCACGTCTGACCTTTGCGATACTTCTCTGGCCCTTTAGCTGGTCCAGTTGAAGTGTGTATCGGGAGAAGTTACTACCCTGGTAGATGGTCTTTTACCTGTGGACTTTCCAATGGATATCAGAGACAAACTGAGTCCTTGTTCTATATGTGTTTAACCTGTCAACTTTCTGTATGTGCAATACTTATCCTTTTTTTAAATCAGAATACATTTTATACTACGAGTGGTCACTCACACTCTATTTCTTCTGCTTCTTATATAAGGTACTTCATGTTCTGAATTACAGAATATATATAATATATATAACACCTTATCTTACACTGGCGACACACTTTATTCGAGCTCGGCTAGTCCCACGAATTCGGGTATACCCGGGTGTATTGAGGTTTGTGACTGTTTTCTGCCCAAGTACATTGGGTTATTTTCCAGGCAGGGATTGAAGCATTTTTATCCTGCTGGCTGCAATACTGCACAGTATATATATATATACTGCATTACAATTCATGAATTTATGCCATCTGGTAGACACGCGAAGCATTGCAGCCTATTAAATCCTAATCATTATCATTTAACAGATCAGCCGCCCGTCAGCCAGGCATGAACCCAGGCTGGGAAGGCAAATGCAACGGGGCTTGTCAGAGGTGAGGAGCGGCGCATTCCAGGTATCTGCCAGGTACATACTGGGTATTTGCTCGAATAAAGTGTGTCGGTGCAGTATATCAGTAATTTAGGTAAGGAGTGACATTCTATTTCTATCTCTCCAAGTGTATCTTCAATATGAGAAAACATTTACTTTTGCATTTATTTGTAACTGATGAGTTTCACAAGAACAATAACTGCTAATAAAATGTCAAAAGAAATAGTGTGTTTATTTGTTTTACATAAACTTTTGCAAAAATTATTTCTCAGGCAACACAAGAATAACAAGCAGGGGAGCTAGATATGTTTGAAACTCAATTTAAAACTAATTTGGAGAAAGTCCCTGAAGTGTGTTACAATTGAACTTTTCTGCTTAGTAAAAAAAAAAAAAGTTTTGCATTAGCAAGAGAAGGATTCTCATGAAACAGTAATATATTTTGACACATAGCAAGAATATTATATTCATGATATCTGTAACTTGCCAAACTAGATTCAATTCGAGTTGACACACAATCTAAAAAAAAAGTCTGTGCAATGAGTTTAGTTAACTAACATATAGAATAGAAATCCGTTATAAAGAAACAGCATTTGCGTTAAAGTAATGTTAGATATTTCCTTTGAGATTTTTTTTTTATAATTACTTAGAGCTTAAGGAAGTGGTATATTGCATTTCTAATCCCCACTGGATCATATCAAATAATTTTGCAATGTAAAGGGAAAGCATATGACTTGCACACACACATATATATATAGCAAATGGAAATATTAGAGAGAGAGAGAAAGAGAGAAAGAAAAGAAAATCAGGACAGGCACTCCAAGAGCCTTTATCAAGAGCCGAAATGTTGAGAAATAAATGTCACCTTTGGATTTTGGGGTGACTTTGGTGGTCACATATAACCCACACCTAGAAGCCCTACGCAAGATCACCAGGGAACTACAAGCCATTCTCCAGATTCAAGATTGCAACGGGTCTTCCCTGAAACACTCGTATTATCATACAGACAACCTCATAATCTCAAGTAAATGATGGTGAGGAGTAAAGTATTCAATAATACAACTGAATGCGGGACAAGACCATGCCAGGACACAAGATGCAAAACCTGCGCAATGCTCCACACAGCGGGCACAATACAAATACCACACAGGAATCTGGAGTACAAAATCTAAGGAAGGTTCACCTGTTCCTCCAGCGATGTTGTATACCTTATCATGTACATGAAATGCCCAGGGGGCTGCTACTACATAGGTGAGATGGGGCAGGGACTAAAAAAGAGAATGGACCTGCATCGCCACAGCATCAAACGCGGAACAAGAGACAGTCCAGTTGGCGAGCATTTCTCTGACACTGGCCATAAAATTAATGATCTGAAGGTGGCCATTTTCAAAGGTAATCTTAGAACACCGAAAAAGAGACGGTTGCATGAATACAAATGTATTAAACTGTTCGGGACACTGACTGGTGGCCTAACCCGAGATCGTAGTTTCATGAGCCACTACACAAGAGAACTCTCTTCCCATGAGTGCCTCTTACATGTAGCCCTGTGTGGTTTGGGCTATATGTCTGCCCTCCTCCTGGAAGTAATCCCTGAGCAAGGGCAGGTTTGCCAGGATCAATCATGGGTTTTCCCCACTTCAGGCAGTACACTGAGGCAGTGAAGGCAGGTCACCGGGCTCTGTGTCCAATCAGAAGACACAAGGGCGGTGCCTGTTGGAGCTACTAAGGGTATTGCCATTTCCTATTTAGGGAGTCTGTCCCTGGAGTGGAATGGACAAGGGTGACACAGACCGAGCTGCCAGGACTGGCAGGCTTGAGGCTTCCCTCTGGGGAGTGAGTGTGCACCCCATAACTCCTACCCTGCCTAGAGGTAGGGGAGGAGCTAGACCCGCTCTTGGTGCCCTAGGCCGGGAGTGAGGTCAGGGACATCCTGAGGGAAGACAGCCTGCTGTGTAACCTGTCTGCTAAGGAAGAGAAAGAGACAAATAAAGAGCTTGCACTTTTATCTAAACTCCTGCCTGAGAGTGAAGTGTATCGGGAGGAGGGGAAGGAGAACTCTCTTGTAGGGACTTCACCCCATACAGCTGGGGGCTGCAGGAGATGGAGGCGCTGCACCAGTAGAAGAGACAGAGGCACAACCCCAGAAACCTGTCCTGTTCTCCCCCATGTCATTGCAGGAGACTCAGGGCCCCCTATTGCCAGCAGGTACGCACCACACTGAGACATGTAGCCTGAGCATTAGACTCCCTAAGAGACCCTATCTGAGATTGGGTGGGGGTAGGTGGGTAATATACACATACAAATGTACAATGTAATTCTATCCCTTTATACCAATATGGACAACATAGTATCCACACACATTTATAGTAATGCAACACCCTCTTACATTTCAACAAACACCAACACCATTGGTATACACACCCCCTCCACACACACCTTTTGTAAAGCTTTCTGTGTGCGCTTTATACATTTATATTTACATACATACACACACACACTCTTACATCACAAAAATTCAGGGACCATTTAACACCTAAAGTCATAAATCGCATACAGCACAGGGGGGAGGGATAGGTTTCATCCACAGATAACATTCCAGACTGTTTTTAAGTAAAACCCTTTCTTGCTTTATCCATTGTAACATCGCCGGAAGAAGAGATCAGTGTATTTCGAAAGCTCGCACAAATAAAAGCATTTAGTTAGCCACAGAACGGTGAGTGAGTATTTGTTTTTGATTATTAAGTTCGACTAACGATACATATATATATATATATATATATATATATATATATATATATATATATATATATATATATATATATATATATGTAAAATGATGCAAGCTCGTAAATGCAACGGGGATTGACACCATTACTTATTTATCTCTATAATAACTTTTTAAAAGAAGCTGAAATCCTCACTATTTGTTGGAGCTGCTTTTGTCCCTAATTTTCTTCCCTTGACACTTTTTTCTTGGTGGCCTCAGCAGCGAACCAGAGTCATGTGTGAGATCAGAGTAGCTATTTTCTTGATGGCCAGAGGACTTTAATTGGTGACATTAAAGTTGCATAGCAAGTGCATCTTTAATAAGCACATTTACTGACAACCCCTATTCTCCGCTGCATATGTATGAGACGATTTGCATACAAAGTAAGTAATTTAACTAAGAATGGAGGTGATTTGCATATACATACTTAGCTGAATAGCTGGGCCAACACGTGGCCCTCAAGGAAGTGATTACCTCTGCCAAATTATGGCTATTCCCCTGTGCCCTCTTTATATAATACTTTTCAACTGTTTTAATCATTTGTTTCTAATTACTTCATGCTGGAAATAGATGAAGCTTCGCCGTCAGCCGAAAAGAAGCAAACTATTTGAATAAATAGAGCTGCAGGACTATAAAAATATGTGGTATTTTACCAAGGGGAAGCTGGAGAGCACCGGATAATATTTAACACCTTTAACGTTTCATTTGGGTCCGATGTGTAGCATGATCAGCTGTCTCAACCTGGCATATTGTTTACAAGTGAACACAGTTGTGACTGGCGCACATTTGACTGTATAAACATTGGAGACTGCAGGCAAAACTTGGCTGTAATACAGTATTCAAGAGCTAGGAGCAACTCTTACTCCATTTCCATGCACCTCACGTTGGTTACCTCCATATTTCTAAGTAGGATTTATTTTTATTTTTTTATCTCTCTGGCATTGGACGGGGAGGGGGGTTAGAATGTTGGCTGTTTCTCCAGAGAGGAGACATTTTAATAACGAAGTGTTATTAACTGTAAAAGTAAATATGTTGTTTATGTTTTAGAATGTGGATATGGCCTACAGTATGTAGGAAGGACTAAACACACTTTAAAACAAAGATTTTTAGAACACAGGGGCAATATCACGAGAGGTTTTTTTTAACTCACGGAGTGTCAAGACATTTTAAAATCATTCATAATATGGACCCATGCGGATTAAAATTTATTGGTATAGAACAAGTTGAATTTGGAATAAAATGAGGAGATAGGTTCCTAAAACTGCGTCAAAGAGAGACCTATTCGATCCATCAGTTAGGCACCCTGTCACCCAATGGTCTCAATGAAGGGATTGATTTGGCCTCTTTTTTTTTTTATAAGTTTATTAGTTTTGTAAGACAGATAGTTTTATATTTGGATAGTGCACTTATTCTGTAGAATTTTTTAAAATAGCTTAAAAATATTTAAAATAACTTTAGGGTTTAAGAGATCCCCCCCTCCCCTTTCTGTCTGTTTAAAATATTTACACATTTAAATTATTTGGAATAAATTCAGAGATAGACTTTTATACATGTATTGGTCATCCATATTGGATATGACTCTGTGTAAGGAATAAAAATATAACTTATTAATTGAATTGAATAATTATATTCCTCTATACATATGTTTATTAGTTTTTCCTTCCTCTGTAGTTCTTTGGGGTTTACTCATTTACTACCGTTATTACTGTGTCGCTAGGAGCCCAATATTTATTAATATATTCATTTATAAATTTATTCAAGTATCATATTGTTGAACTTATTGATTGTTCTAATTGTAATATACATTTGTATTATCTATTATGGTTTTTCCCTTTTATGGGTGCCCTAATAGGATTGATGATTTTAGGATTCTTATTTAGATGTTTATAATCATGTTCTGATACAGTATTTTTATGTATATGCTCCAATGTGCTTAACTAAAGTTTTATTCAGTGGAGGTATATAAGGGACATGGATACCAGTGAAAGCCACACCCCTGACGAAGAGTTTACACCTCAAAACGCGTAGGGTGGCTTTCATTGCATTTTATTCTTTGTGCCAAGTAAAGGAAATCATACTATACTATGAGGTGTGCGCTTCTCTCTTCTTTTATCTTTATATAGTGCTTTAAATATATGTCAGCTTATATTTTTTCTGGTTCAGCACTTAAGCTTTTGCTTTATGGTAACGTGACTTGGTTCCCTCCCAACTGAAGTGGCTTTTGAAATAGCAAAGGCAATGGTCGTTTTTACTACCTTTAAGACCCACCTTAAGACACACTTGCTTAAAGAAGCATATGAATCGCACTGTGGATATTCTGAACACATGATACATAAAGCTTTGCCCCCTGCTGACGCATTTACCAGAATTCCCTCCTACTGTCTCTGTACGTTCTCCCTACCTACCAATTAGACTGTAAGCTCCTCGGGCAGGGACTCCTCTTCCTTAATGCTACTTTTATGTTTAAAGCACTTATTCCCATGATCTGTTATTTATATTATCTGTTATTTATTTGATTGCCACATGTATTACTACTGTGAAGCGCTATGTACATTAATGGCGCTATATAAATAAAGACATACAATACAATACTAAAAGGTACAATTCCATAAGATGTCTTCTGGCATTGAATAGTGGCTTATAAAATAGCACTGCTTAGTAAATATGATCTTAGATATAGGGTTTGCAAGCCTTTTTTTTTAAATGAATAAAGTCTATCTTATTGTGAAAAAAGTTGCGTTCTTAAAATATAATAATCTTTTGGAATCCACTGTTCTCATCTCTAGCAATTTAAAATCCTCCTGCAGTTTCTGCAATACAATGTGCTATGTGGAGAGATTTCACAAATACACAAATCTTGTTCACTGAGGAATAGCTCATAATTAATGCATTATCCTGATTAATAATCTGAAACTAAACATTTAAATTCCAGGTAATTATTTGAAGCAAATTCCTTCAGAATTAGCCATTTGCATTTATTCAAGGAGAAAAGCGTTGGAAAACCCATAATTACTCAGTGACTCTCAATTTTATCATTAATGGATTCAAGGATTTCTTCACTGAAGTTTGAATTATATGTGGAAAATAAACATGAATTTATGTTGTCATGTACAACCATGAAAACATCTTCTAAGTACTTTAACCTATTGAGTGCCCCATAATGCCATCTCTGCGTTTGTCCTACTGAAATCCTTCTCCTGGCTTCAAATTAAACTCTGTATCACTTACAAGATTCTCCTCCTCACTTTTAAGTCTATACACTCTTCTGCCCCTCCTTGCCCTAGCTTCTCACTATACACCTGCCTGACTCTGCTCAAGGATGTCTTCTCTCTACCCCTTCTGTATCTAGAGCCCTCTCTTGCCTAAAACCTTTCTCACTCACTGCCCCACACCTCTGGAATATCCTTCCCTTTAATATCCGACTGGCACCCTCTCTCTCTACATTTAGGGCCTTTGTTAGAACACATCTCTTTGATGAAGCATATGGGTAGCTCCTCTGGCTGATACTATACATCTCAGATGCATGACTTTGGCCCCTTGCAGACACACTTACCAGAACACCCTCCTACTGTCCCTGTAAGTTCTCCCTACTTACCACTTCGATTGTAAGGTCTTCCAGGCAGGGACTTTTCCCATCTGTCATGTCTGAAGCGCTTATTCCCATTACGTGTTATATTATTATGTCACGTGTGTTACTGCTGTGAAGCGCTATGTACCTGGATGGCGCTATATAAATAAAGATATACATACATACATGATGTAGCTACCACGTCATAAGGTCTGCAACCCCAAGAGATTCCTGATGTAGTACCATGGTGTTTAACCTTTTTGTGGTTAAGGAACCCTATAATTATATTGTGAAATTTAGAGGAACTCCAACCCCCTCTAATAGCGCATCTGAGATCAGATGCATTGTAAGAAACCCCAACCCTCTCTAATAGCGCATCTGAGATCAGAAGAATTGTAAGGAACCCCAACCCTCTAATAGCATGTCTGAGATCAGATACATTGTAAGGAACCCCAACCCACTCTAATAGTGTGTCTGAGATCAGATACATTGTAAGGAACCCCAACCCCCTCTAATAGTGCGGCTGAGATCAGATGCATTGTAAGGAACCCCAACCCTCTCTAATAGCGCATCTGAGTTCAGATGCATTGTAAGGAACCCCAACCCTCCCTAATAGCGCGTCTGAGATCAGATGCATTGTAAGAAACCCCAACCCTCGATAATAGCATGTCTGAGATCAGATGCATTGTAAGGAAACCCAACCCTCTCTAATAGGTGTCTGAGACCAGAAGAATTGTAAGGAACCCCAACCCACTCTAATAGCATGTCTGAGATCAGATACATTGTAAGGAACCCCAACCCACTCTAATAGCATGTCTTAGATCAGATACATTGTAAGGAACCCCAACCCACTCTAATAGTGCGTCTGAGATCAGATACATTGTAAGGAACCCCAACCCACTCTAATAGTGTGTCTGAGATCAGATACATTGTAAGGAACCCCAACACTCTCTAATAGTGTGTCTGAGATCAGATGCATTACAAGGAACCCCAACACTCTCTAATAGCGCGTCTGAGATCAGATGCATTGTAAGGAACCCCAACCCTCTCTAATAGCGCGTCTGAGATCAGATGCATTGTAAGGAACCCCAACCCTCGCTAATAGCGCGTCTGAGATCAGATGCATTGTAAGGAACCCCAACCCTCGCTAATAGCGCGTAGTGTGTTTGAGATCAGATGCATTGTAAGGAACCCCAACCCTCTCTAATAGTGTGTCTGAGATCAGATGCATTGTAAGGAACCCCAACACTCTCTAATAGCGCGTCTGAGATCAGATGCATTGTAAGGAACCCCAACCCTCGCTAATAGCGCGGCTGAGATCAGATGCATTGTAAGGAACCCCAACCCTCGCTAATAGCGCGTCTGAGTTCAGATGCATTGTAAGGAACCCCAACCCTCTCTAATAGCGTGTCTGAGATCAGATGCATTGTAAGAAACCCCAAATCCACGATAATAGCATGTCTGAGATCAAATGCATTGTAAGGAAACCCAACCCTCTCTAATAGCGTGTCTGAGACCAGAAGAATTGTAAGGAACCCCAACCCACTCTAATAGCATGTCTGAGATCAGATACATTGTAAGGAACCCCAACCCACTCTAATAGCATGTCTTAGATCAGATACATTGTAAGGAACCCCAACCCACTCTATTAGTGCGTCTGAGATCAGATACATTGAAAGTAACCCCAACCCACTCTAATAGTGTGTCTGAGATCAGATACATTGTAAGGAACCCCAACACTCTCTAATAGCGCGTCTGAGATCAGATGCATTGTAAGGAACCCCAACACTCTCTAATAGCGCGTCTGAGATCAGATGCATTGTAAGGAACCCCAACCCTCTCTAATAGCGCGTCTGAGATCAGATGCATTGTAAGGAACCCCAACCCTCGCTAATAGCGCGTCTGAGATCAGATGCATTGTAAGGAACCCCAACCCTCTCTAATAGTGTGTCTGAGATTAGATACATTGTATGGAACCCCAACCCTCTATAATTCGCGTCATCACTGTGATCATTCCCAAAGAGATTAGAGTGTTGTAAATTTTAGGTAAATGAGCGAAAATGGGGATAAAATTGAGACGCGTCCCTAAATTTTCAACTTGCAACATGCACCATATAAGTGTTTTGTGTCTTCCCAGCTTAACTGCCAGTACGTACATGAACTGCATACATCTAACTCCTAAAAGTAATAGTGTGCATGCATGATTGAAATGTCCAGAGACTGTACAGGTATTTATGTCCCGGTGTGTTAAAATTCCAATGATGTCATTATCTGAATAGCGCATAGCTGTAATTGCTACACTGATTCAACAGAAACTCTGACTATTTTTCTGCAAGAAGTGGAATATATTATTGGAGAAAATTTAGGTTTTTTTCATACACACCAGGCTCAGCCCATACACCCTTCACACGCCAACCCCGACCTCTGCAAAATAATGATCGGTTTCACATTTTTCTTTCCCCACCTTCTCTATTTCCCCCACTTTCTCTCTCTATCTCCTGCTCCCACTCTTCTCTCCACTGCATCCCTTTCATGTAATACTTTATGATGTTATCAATACATTCTGTCCCTCTCTCCTCCAGCAATCTTTGTTTCCCCTCCTACTGTATGTCAATAGACACTCTTTTTTTTTTCCATCTGCTTTATGAATAAACTTTATAGCTATGTGACTCTCTATGTCTGCCACCAGGCTATGTGCATTATGATGGGCATAGAACATTCTGATTTTTATATGCAAACTTCATTTTAGTAGAATAAGCGTTTGGGAAGATTCCGCAAACCTTGTGGCTCAGTCAAAATAACGGAACCACTGATTGAGCCACCTGTGCTGAAGCAGGGATATCCTTAACACCTGACCTGTTGGTGGGCCTTGGGAACTGGAGTGGTGCACTGAATGTAATTATAGTAAACTGTATAAGACCAAGCTTATTTGTGAATTTATCTTAACTACCAACAAAACAGAATAGCCTAAACAGAGAGTGCCTACAGATGGACAGGAATTAAGAGGTGGACAAGAGTTTCCTACAAGTCCAGTGTTTGTTGTAGATATTAAATCAAAACATTATTGACTCTATTCAATGAAATATCAAACCTTTTAAATATGTCAGAATATGAAATGTCTCATCGTTTGTAGTTCGTGTTCACTGCTGCTGCCAGACTTTAATTTAAACTTCAGATTTTATTAAATGAAACGTGGAAAAAAATATGATATTTTTTAAACACTCACTTTTTTTGACACTTCCACTAATCTAATTGAATGCTTGCTGTATGCCTAACGAAAAACAATGTGTGTTAATTAAATCTAACCTTTTAAACCAGACACAAGTATTCATCTAGAAAAAGAAATGCAGCATGTTCTGAAAGATAGACAGGTTATATAACCGTGAATGAAACAGAATACTCTATTCTGAAGTTTAAGTGACATTTGACGAGAACATGCGAAAGATCAAGTTTTTCTTTTAATTCAGGCAAGCTGATTAAAGCCAAATGGATTTGATTTATATTCTTTTCCTTAGACGTCAACAATTCATTTTAGGTTTTTAACTCCCAAATTTAAAGGTGTAGTCTCTCCTAGGACCAACATTAACAGATGGCAGTTAAATATTTAAGGAGTTAAATCTGGGTTATTAACACTTTTCATATCTTTCACCTGTATCAAACCTCTATAGGTATTTTGAAAGACTTTTTTTTAATGTTGATTTGTTAACATGGTGTGCTGAGACATACAAGTTATTCTTCTCTCATGCTACTTGTCTTGTCTAATATCACTATGTGCTCAACAGGAGTTTGAATAGGAAGTCCCCCTCCCTCTATCCTACTTCCACATGACCTCCTTGACTGTATTGGCTTTGAACAGGATGGGCTAGATCAGGGGGGCTCAACTCCAGTTCTCCAGCCCCCCACCACGTCAGGTTTTCAGGATATCCCAGTTTCAGCACAGGTGGCTCAATCAGAGGCTCAGTTGAAGACTGAGCATCTGATTGAGCCACCTGTGCTGAAGCAGGGACTGATTGAGCCACCTGTGCTGTACAGGGATATCCTGAAAACCTGACTAGTTGGGGGGGGGGGGGGTGGGGTCTTGAGGACTGGAGTTAAGCACACCTGGGCTAGAGGTTCAGTGAAGACTTAATTGACAACTCACTCCCACCCACCTCCCTCCATTCAGGAACCCCGATACAAGTAAATGAAATCTTAATTTCCAAGGAAACCAAACCAACCACATGTTTGCTTAGTCGGATTGTATATGCTTAATCCTTTGGGTGCCACTGGGCGTAGTTACTACATCATGGGAACTGGCATTCTGTCATGCTCAAAAGGGCTTGTTTTTTTTTCTCTCGGGTTGGATCGCCTCCCGCGTTGCCATGGAGCACAGGACGCGATCTAACCAGAGAGGAAATGGAGGATGATCCCTCCTCGTCGGTTTCCTCCAAAATGGCTGCCCTATTGAAAGCGGTCATGTGACTGCAATGTGTCAGGGGGGGCTGGGGCACTCAGGTATAATGGGCCGTCAGGGCACCAGACAATGACATTTATTTACAAAATGTTTGTTTTTGCAAATGTCAAAAATAGTAAGGGAAGACCTCAGCAAAGAAATGGAGTATGCAGTCAATTGTATATATTAGCATTTTACACGTTAAAAACCGGCTGGATCGCTCCTCACCCCATGCCAAGAGTGTATGTGTTAGAGTGAGAGGTGAGAGGGGGGTCTTACCTTCTCCGGAACAGCCCTCCACCTGCAGCGTCAGGTTGTCATGGCGACCCGACATCAAATGACACTGTGGTGTCATATGACGACATGTTGGCATGACATCCCATGACAACGCGACATCACATGACGTTATGACCCTGCAGGAGGGCAGCCACCCTTCAAGGAATTGTCCAGGCCAGCAGATAAGTACAATCCATCCCTGACTACTTCTATCGAAGAGGCACTCCTGCCATTGTGCCACCTTGGGCCTTGCAAACTCTAAGACCAGGTCTGTTTGTGGAATAGCCTTCCAGTGGAGGCGGAAGAAGCTACTACAGGAAGGGAATGGGAAAATGCTTGGGATCGACATGGATATACCAAATAAGTAAACATGGGAAGGATGCTGATACAAGGAGAAATCTGATTGCCATTTTTTAGAATCAGTAAGGAATTAATTGTTCCCCTTATGAGATCATTAGATGATATGTCACTGGGGTTTTTTGTTTGCCTTCCTCTGGATCAATATACTGTAAGTACGGATATAGTAGCATAGGTTGAACTTGATGGACGTACCTCATCTACTATGTAACTATGATCTGCCATCCAATTCTAGGTTTCTAGGTAAAAAAAATTGTTTTCAGTTACAATTGGGACTGAACAAAAAAGGGAGGAGGAATCCTTGTTTGTTCCACAACAGCGATAAGGTACTCACAATCGCTATTAGACTTCTAAAGTTCAGGTCGGCCATTAAGAATTTAGTGCCCAGAAGTCCCCAATTGTTACAAATTGTGCTTGCAAACACTCATGTTACGCACAGAAGAATTTGAATCCTTCACTAAAAAGTTCACAGCTCACAAAATAAATGGTTAATTCTCCTTTAATAAAGTATTAAAACTGTGCAGTTTAAAGGTTCAGGTATGAAAGGGGGCAATTAAAAAGGGTAAGTTTAGACAGATGTAAGGTCAGTAAAACCCATTCTAAAATTTTAGGTTACAATGTTTACAAAAACAGTGCCAGGATAAACTTGCAAATATGATTGTTTTAAACATGTTACATGGTTTTGTAATAGACCTTGTGAGTGCTTTTGAACAAAAAGTATATTGCACCAACCAGTATGAGTATTTTGAATGAGTGACTACTTCCTTTTTTTTTGCATATTTAGCACATTTTCTTAATAGGGATTCTCTTGCATCGTCTATCAAGGATCGAAGGTTCATAATAATAACAAGAACTTTATTTCAAATAGCACTTTTCTCCTAATGGGACTCAAAGCGCTTCAGAATTACAGTATAGTGCACAGTGTGAGAATTGTTACAGACACAGTCCCTGCCCAGGTGAGCTTACAATCTAGGATTGTGGTGCCTGAGGCCAGGGCCGGCGTGATGGCGGTGCCATCGCACCTGAGTTTACAGAGGCCCGCCGCTCTTCCCCACAACAATAAAGTTGATTGCCTGGAGAGAGCGCAGGCCCTCGGTAACTGTTTCTTACCTGTCCAGCGGCATCTCCTACTGCAGGGTCCCGTTATCATGATGCAGCGATGTCAAATGGTGTCGTGTTGGCATGACAACATGACATAACATAACGCTTGAGGAGATGCCGCGCCGGACCAGGTATGAGGCCCCGCGGAAGACCCTGCACCGAGCCCCACAAAAGAACAAGCCGGTCCTGCCTGAGGCACAGGGAGGTACCCAAGGTCAGAATAAGGTGACACCGGGATTTGAACCAGGCTCCCCTGCGCCAAACTCAGTTTTGTTGTTATTAGAGTCAGTGTCTTTACTCGCTGAGCTGCCCCTGCACATTTTCTCTACAACGCGTCAGAACGGTTACTTCCAGTGCTGCATTTCAATGTACGGTATAAACCAGCTTTCTAGTTTGCATCAACTAAAAACTGTTCGTCTTCGGAAATAACCCGGGCAACGTAATGTTTCCAGTTACAGAATCAATTTTTATTCTCAACGGGGGCGGCGCATCTACAGATAATGAACTCGCTGCATTAAGAGAGTAATTTCCAGCTGAGCTGATGCCAAGAGTTACCTAAAGAAGACATCTGTGAAATTGTAACACCGCGAGATACTTTGCTGCCTCTGCTTCTGATAGATGCAAAAATCATTGTACTTTATGAAAACATGTCCTTTGTGAAGCTGAAGCCGCAGTTAATCCTTCTTGATTAAAAAATAAGTGCTTCTTTGTGATGCGCTCTTCCTACAATGCTTTTTATGGTTCACAAGGTGCAGACCTCTCTACATTGAATTTGTTTTGATCAAAATGAAAGCGCCATTTGCGTGGTACTGCTCGCTGAGAGAACCAGCCACCAGAGAGAGAAGCAAAAAGATGCTGTCTTCTCTTAGTATCCCACAATGATGGAACATATAGGCCATTGACCGTAGGCATACTGTATACTATACAGTATGCACCAATGTAACCAGACCAAAAATGCTTGTCTTATACCGTATCTTCTTTCTTATTTTTACTATTTATGTCCTATACAGGCATACCCCGGTTTAAGGACACTCACTTTAAGTACACCTGCGAATAAGGACATATCGCCCAATAGGCAAACGGCAGCTCACGCATGCTCCTGTCAGCACATCCTGAACAGCAATACCATCTCCCTACCTGTACCGAAGCTGTGCGCAAGCGGGGAGACTATAGAGCCTGTTACAAATGCGTTATTTACATCAGTTATGCACGTATATAACGATTGCAGTACAGTACATACAAGTGGAAAAAAGGTAGTGGTTCACTTTAAGTACATTTTCGCTTTACATACATGCTCTGGTCCCATTGTGTACGTTAATGCGGGGTATGCCTGTATCTAAAATCTAAGCCTTGTTATAAACATTTCAAGATGGGTCTCTTTAACCAAACCATATAGACACAAATCAAGTGTATGCTGGGTAACACCTTCAATAGTCTATATTAGCCAGTACCATAACGTTGCAGTCAAGAGATTTCTGCTTGTAGTTGTACTTTAACAAACTATGCATTATTTCTACCGGCAATTACAGTTGTCTTAACAAATGCTCATTGTAGTACAGTATATGTAAAAATAAATAAAAAAAAAAAAAAAGAATTAAAATGCCATAAAATCCTTAAGAAGTTATTTTTATTTTCTTGAAAGAGAGATCTTTTAGTCGCCCATTTGTTCCACAACAAAGATCCAGTAGCCACAGTGAGCAGGACAATGCTTAGAGCTAAGGTCAAAGCCAAGGGTAGCAGACTGCAGTCCTCAAGGGCCACCAACAGGTCAGGTTTTCAGGATATCCCTGCTTCAGCAGAGGTGGCTCGCTCAATGACTAAGCCATTGATTGAGCCACCTGTGCAGAAGCAGGGATATCCTGAAAACCTGACCTGTTGGTGGCCCTTGAGGGCTGGAATTGGTCGCCCCTGGACTGAGTCATCCAGAAGTAAGGAATAATTGGGAAGTGTTATCTCGTGAGAACGTCTCCTTCAACACTGTTTTTTAATGTGAAAAATTATTTCTTCCCTACTTCTATTCATTCCCATTAGCTATGATCACACTTTTGCTATCAATGGAGCAAAATGGAACGGGTTCTTTCAAAGAGCTGGGTGGTTTATCTTTTTTTTTTTTTTTTTTTTTTTTTAAATGCCTTTTATCAAAAACTTTTGAAGTGCAGGATTGTGACCCCTCCACATTCCTTATTTCTAGGACAATGTTTTTCCAGAACATGTTAAAGCTGCAGACCAAGCAATATTCTACATGTGTTTTTTTTTTTTTTTAAATAAATCAGTTCTGTACTACTGTATGAGAAAATACTTGTAGCATTTTTTAAACAACTCTGAATGACATTTTTAATGTATTATAATGTATAAAGCATTTTTTGTTTCTTTAACAACAATTTACAAAGTCACATCCCCTTCCTCTTCTGAAACAGGCTCTGGCACACCCCCTTTTGAGCCCTGCCTTCTCTCTAGCAGTGCACCATTTGTATCTAGTGACTGCCTGGTCACATGATCTTCCCCACAGAACTTTCCATCTTTGGTCCTCTTCTGCTGCACTGACAGCCATTTAGTGAACCCCCGAGCCGAATCCTCGCCGATCGATCACAGGAGAATGGCTCGATCGGCAGCTTAGCTAATCACTTGTCAGTGTGTGGATTGTATTGATGCACATATTAAAATAAAGTACAGACTTGTACAGTAAAAAAAGTTACAGTCCTTCAGTTCATAAATTCTTGCCAGTTTCGATAATAAATCATGCTTTTGTCCTTAGCATTTACTTGAAAGACTTCGGCAATTGGTTTACAGAGTACATTAGGTATACAATTCACAAAAAAAAAAAAACATTTGGAAGATATTGAATGCGCATTGATCCTGCACAAACCCTTCTTGGGAACATGTATAATGGTCTGAAGATTTATTATGCCCCCAAGAGAAATAAAAAGCTGCGAAATAATAATTTAATTTACGAAGACAAAACTCAATCAATAACATGACAGTGTTCAAAATCAAAGCGACATTTACAAAGTTTGTAGTTCATAGACTCCCAAGAAGCGGAATGCAAAGGTTGCTACTGTAACAATGTTTGAAGAACCAATGCTGTATGATATGTTTGCTGAAACAAGGAAGCTGTTCAAACCTCCTAAATCTTAAAGGAGCACTGGGATAATATATATACACATAGGCGTGTGGGCGAGGATATTTGGTCATAGCCATTTTTTCCACAACCAAGTCGCTGCCGGCATTAATATACCACTCACCTCGCCGCTGAGACATCTCTCTGCCAGCCTTTTTTGCCGCCAAGTTAAGCTCCTAACCTTACCCTAAAATACCCTAATCTTAACCCCTTAATAATAACACTACCCCCTACCCTAAAAACCTTAAGCCCTTACTCTACAGTAAAACCACTTACCCTTATTCCCTACCATAAAAACCCAACCCCTTACCCTAATTCCGTACCCTAAAAACCCAACCCCTTGCCCTAATTCCCTACCCTAAAAACCCAACCCCTTGCCCTAATTCCCTACCCTAAAAACCTAACCTCGTACCCTTAATCTTCTACCCTAGGCTATTGTAGCAGTGTGAAGTCAGAACCAGTGTGTGCATTGTTAAAACGAGGTTAGAAAAAAAGCACTATGTCCAGTTCATACTCCACGTAGCAAAGTTAATAAAGATAAGAATCTGGACTAAAGCGAAGAATAACTGGCGGCCAGGGGAAAGGGTCTCCCCCTCTCCCCCTCCCTCCCTCTCCCTCTCCTCCCTCCCTCTCCCTCCCCCTCCACCCCTTCGTTCTCTTTCTCCCTCTCCTCACTCTTTTTCCTCCCCATCTAGATGTCTGGACCAAGTAGTGGTCCTGGGGGTCCGCCCCTTCTTCGAGCGGATACCGCCAACGGTCCCTTTCCAATTTAAAAAAACTTGTTACTGTATTAGGCTACTTCTACATTGCAATGAATGTAAAATGTACTTATGCCTAATAAAAATGTTTGAGAAAAAAAAAAGGATTTAACCCTGTCTCAACGAGGCTTCAATATAAAGCCTCCAGTGGTCCGAGTAATCAACAGGGAGCTGGTTAATTACAGAAAACCGTCAATTAACCAGTCTCCACCTGACTAATCAGACAGGTTAAAAGGCCTTCCTACTGCAGGGAATTTCAAGAGAGAGGCTCCTGAGCACAGTCACAACTGTGCTGCCATAGGAGATGTCTTGAGCACAAGGCTGTGCTGATATCAAGACACCGTGGACCATACCTCTATTCCCGGGTGCAATGACTCTGGGAACACGCCAGAGGCTGGTCTCTCAACAGACACCAATCCAGACCGACATGAAGGGCCACCTGCTTTAAGGTACTGCTTTTGAACTTTGGGGTCTCAGGTTGGTAAGAAGCTTATCCTCCCAGACGTGCATATAGGGACTGGGGATGTGTGTTAGCCCTTACAAAGGGATAGGCTGTTTATTTATTTGCATATACAGTATATATATATATATATCTGTATATTGTCTTAAACAGTATCACTTAGTCACGGGCTGAATAAATGCCACTGTTTAATTTCCCCAAAACTGTCTCCCTTGTTTTACCTCTCCACATGTCTCTTACAGGGGCAGAAAACAGAGGATAAAGTTGATCAACTTGTTGCCACAAATATAATAAATGTAAGAGAACAATATAAGTGAAGTTGGTGCAAAGCATGATTATGATATATCAGAACCAGATTGGAGAGATGTTTGCAGAGGTACATTAACGGTCACCAATTGTCTGGAATCGGCGTTCTACTCGCATCCCACATAAAGCATTCCCTCTCCGCAGGGAGCCCCTGGACACACAAAACAATCCTGCCGTACCGGCCTCCACGGCTCCTCGCCCCTGCCGCCGTCGCGGGATCACTCCCCTCGGCGATTCCTCTGCTCAGCGCCGGGCGCGCCCACGCCATCCTGCACGCACACCTACACGCACGCCAGCCCCAGACGTTATGTGCATGCATTCCCAGCTTACAGAGCACACGCCTAACAGAGCACTTTTAACCACTGCTCCTGCAGTGAGGCGTCGCCCCCAAGCATCACACAGTTCCATGCAAATCAATGATTACACTCAGCTGGGCTGTAACACCTCCCTCCTATCAGGGAAGACTCCTTGCAGTCCTCCAGGCCTGCCCCCTTTTCCCATTGGCCTGCCCAGCTTTATTATGCCTGTGCTTCCCATCACTCATAGAGATAGTCATAGACATAGTCTCTGTATGGAAGCATTTGACTACTCTCAGTGACTCCTCAGGTATAGACGCGGATTGGACGACTACTCCCTCTGGCTCTCGACTTCGGCTCTACTTGGACTTCGTAACTTCTGGCATCCCTGTAACACGGCTTATACCTTCGATCATCCGCAACTCTCCTATCCCTGATCCTGGCAACAACTACTCCTCCTCTACTACCGGTACCGGCAAGTATTGTCTTCATTACTTTACCTGGCCTGGCAACACTAACACCACACTCCGGACGCGCTCCCTTTGCTGCGGGTGCGTGTATCCCTATGTCCCACCTCAGCACAGGGGACGGGTCTGGTCTGCGGGCAGCACCGGCGTAACACCAATTAGGATGAAATTAAAACCTGACTTTATTGAGCCTGTTCCTGTAACAAGGCAAAGCATATAAAAAGAAACAAAAGAAACAAACACCTATCCCTGTGTAAGGGCTGACTCACTTCCCAGTCCCTCTTTACAAGACTGGGAGGAAAAGCTCAGTCAGTCTCTAGTTCCAGATGCATAGGTGTTTGTTGAGGGTCCAGCCTCTGGTAGGGTTTGCTGCATCCTGGAAGAGAGGGCTCTTCCCTTGGTGTCTTGTTATCAGCAGACAGTATTCGGTGTGCTCAAGAGTCTCTTTGGATCTGTTTCAGTAGGAGTTTTAAACCTGTCTGATTACCAGGTGGAGACTGGTTAATTGTCTAGCTGCAATTAACCAGCTCCCTGCTGGTTTCTCAGAATACTGAGGCTTTGTATTGTAGCCTCATTGATACAGGGTTGCTTCCCTGTTACAAGGGCAAAACGGGATGTCCCCAGAAATAAAATAACTTATATGCACAACACTATGCTAAAATGTAACTTTTAATAAAATATATTAAAACTAGAACCAAAAATATCTAAAATGAGTACAAAAAATATTGATATTATCTAATGTTGGGAGACACAGATACCATAATATTGGCTAAATTAGCAATAAGAATAAACCATTTTACTCAATAATGTGTACTGTAAACAGGAAAATAGCTATATAAACCTAGGATTGAGTGAAATGAGGTAAGAGGTGCTGTAAATATACACTTTACTCATGAATCAATTGTCCGATAATATCACCCTATTGCTTCTAAAGTATATGCCATGCACATAATGTATAGCAAACCAGATGATAATGGAAGGGTGATCCTCATATGGAAAAACGGATACGTATCCCAATGGTTAGCTATGTATAAAGATAGTCCCATACATACATGTGGACAAACTGAACCAGTCAGGACTGATGATGGTATAGAACTAATATACAGAGTCACTGATGAGATAAGTTAGCTTGTCATAATATAATGTAACGGATTTTCTGGCCTAGCCTGACCCACCCAATCTCACATTGGCCCCTGTGGTCTAACCAGTCCCCATTACATGGTCGTGTCTGGTGGTGCACCTGTTGGCAACAGAACTCCTGAGTCTCCCACATGATGTTGTGTGGGGATTGCAAACCTAGACAAGCAGGTGAGGGAGTGTGCTTGAGTCCTACCTATATCCAGCGCCTCCACCTCATCAGGATCTCTGCGTCCGCAGGAAGATGTGACTGATGAGGAACTCCTCTGTGGTGCCTCCTCCTGTGCAAGAACTTCACACCCACACAGCAAGGATTTGTTGAACTTGAGCATCTTTATTGTAGTTGCGGTATGGGATAGCTGCCCCTCGCAGTGATGGACTCAGCCGCACATATCGGTACGTGATCCCTTCAAAGGTACACCCTCCCAATGGAGTGGGATCCCCTCTCCCCTCAGGGAGATCATCCCTGTGCCAGGTCCCTGGAAACAGTATGGCATTAACAACTTGATGCTGATTTATCAGAATGGGGCCACTAGTTACAGCACTAGTGAACCTCTTTTCCCCCAGGTCTCAACGCAAACCTGCTCCTTCTCCAACAACCTCACTTTGAACAGTGCTGTGCCTTATATCTCTTAGGAGGCGGGCACATCTCTGATGTCACTAATGATGAACTCAGAGTATGTAGCCACTCCCATCCACACATGGGGCACCTCACAAGGGTATGAGGCAAACCTCCATGATTACTGCTGGCATTCCCATAACTTACCAGGCCTTACTGCCAGCAGAAGAGGAAACTGCAGTCCATTTTACAGCTGGCTACATTCTCCCCCTGGTGAATCCCAACGATCCGTCTGGGACCTAAATTTATGTACCTTCTTCGAGAAACACAGAAAAATGGAACACATAATTGATTACAACATTTGAATTCGCAGTAAAGAGTATCGCACCAAGCACACCCGGACCAGCAGGCACTAACTCGAGCATCATCTGTCCTGTACCTCATAATAATAGTGACGTGGATCGGGCTTCTTAACTTCCCGTACCCCCATATCCAGGACCATGATGCAGTACTCACGCGGTAGCCCATTTTCTGGCCTATATACAACCTTGTGCTTATAGATGTTCCGCCCTATGCTCAATACCCGCATGAGCTGCGCAATTCTCTCCTCGGCCTTGTGCCCAGTAATGGCGCCACCCTTATTCACCATATAGTGTTCTATCGTCTCCCTCAGCCACCTGTCCCTATTGTACTCAATCTCCTGCATGAGGGGTTCAGAAACATACGGATATTCCAGGCCGTGAGAATTTTTATACTTGGTGATAATGGCCCTCTCCGCCCTACTGACACGGGTCAACTTAGCATTGCCCGCCTTTCCGGGTAACACCCACGATAGGGGCTCATCCGGTACTACCGGATCCGTTAATCTACTGGGACCCATGGGCTCTATGTTATGGTGGCAGATCTGATACCACCGCTCCTGCAATTCCCTTTTCGCTCTTCTGCAGTAAACTCCCCACGAGCCCACCAGTAGTCGACCACATCCTCCTTCTCTAGTAGGAACCGAGTACGGTCCAACCACCCCACGTAACCTTCGAATAATGGGGCCCACCACCGGGTCTCCCTAACCTCTTCTGGGGCAGATTCTATCGAATCCCCTTCTTCTTGCTCTCCCCAGGAAGACACCCCAGATGTCCCGGTAGATCGGGACTTAGGCCGCCCCACATGTTTGGGCCTATTCTCTAGCGTTATGCTCACCACGCTAGGGCACCCGCTAGAAATTGACACTTCCCGCGAATAACCCCCACCCAACGACCCGTCATCTGATGTAAAACTCCCCAGTCTCTCCCCAGTCCGTTCTTCGGAGGTACCCTGGGACCCTCCGGACATTCCCAAACTTGACGAGGACCCCCGGGAAAACGTGACCGGGACTGGAGCCTTAGCTAGGGCGTGGGGTAGGGCTTAAGGGCGGATGGTGGGTATCTGCGGGGTTCCGACCCGCTCTCTCCCACTGCATTGTCCAGAGTTACCGCAAGGGCTCTCCGCTGGTCGGGTCTCACCGCTCTCCTTTCTCGCCGCCTCCCAACTCTTCTTGGCACCGGGCGATCAGGAAGCACTGCCTGATCCGTGATGCGTAGTCGTCTCTCCGGTTGTTCTGCCGCGCCCGCCGGAAGTGACGTCATCTACAAGGCTGGACGCTCCGCCATCTTGGGATGGGTCCCCAAGTGGGACCTCTTCCTCCAAAACGACATCCGGCAGCTCCGCTGGTTTCGATCTCACCGCCTGGGCCTGGTACCGTCTTTCCTCCGCCGACGTAGCCATCGGAGCCAGGTAAGAACAAGGGCTGCTCTTACCGCTCGTGGGTGTTGGTGTGGATCGACCCTCACCACTGGACCCGCCGGTCCCCGGAACCGGGGGACTCCGTCTCTCGGTCTTTCGTGGCACTGGTGACACCCGCTTCTTTTCACTGACAGCTCCGGTAAGTGGTATTTTTCTCCCATTACCATCACAGGAGCTTGTGGTTTGCTGAATCACCACACTGGACGACGCCATGGGTTCCTCGTCAGAGGAATCCACTTCCACCTTGCTTGGGGGCACCGGTCGGGGTGACCGCCGCTTAGTTTCTCGGCCAGCATACCTGCCGATAGCTTCTCTTTCCTCGGGCTCAGTTTTGGCAACCGGCCCCGATCCCCATTCTCCGGGATCCACAGCTTCTCTCCATAGCGCACCGGGAAGCTCGGCTGACAGCATAGCCGCATCTCTCATTGCTTCAACGGCCTGATGGGCACAAACGTGGGCATAGGCCACAAGTACTGGAGGCCACATTGCGGGCAGCGTGCAGCTGTACCCACGGTACCACCGGGTAGTCTGCACTGCAAGCAGAGGCACGCCACTGTCTCGGTGCCCGCCAACCGAATCACCAGGAAGCCTCCTGGTGCCGAATAGGGTTGGGTGGATACATGGTGTTCTCTTCTTGCTTACAGGCCATAGTCACGGTAGGAGGTACTCGCAGCAGTGGTCTGTTCAGTGTACTGGCTCCGCGTGACTGACAAGCAGGGGTTGAGTTGCCAACCACTCCCTTGACTAGCTCCACCCTCATCTGACAAAGCTGGAAGCCACCCCCACTAGTGGAGATTAGGGGCGGGTCCCACAATTTTATAGGATGTCCTGGGATTAGTGCTGTACTTTTCACAGTCCTGGGGGGCGCGGCTTCAGGTTTCGCGCCACCACCCGAGCACCACTCCTTATTTGGCGCCATACCCGGCCAAATTTTCTCCGCCTCTTTGTCTCTTCCTCCACAGGCAGCACTAATTACAGGAACTACTTTCTTTAAGGGTGCGGCCGGTTCACCAGCTCCTCGCTCAGCTGAATCCGTTCCCACTGAGCATAATTGGAAGCCACTCCCCCTAGTTGAGATTAGGGGGAGGTCCCACAGGTTAATCGGGTGACCCAGCACTGGGGCTGAGTTAGTCATTGTCCATGAGGGCGCGGCCTCAGGTTTCGCGCCATACCCCCCAGCAGGGTGGGGTTTTCCCGTTGGCGCCACTCCTGGCCAACTTTCTGTAAGTCCAGAATCTGCAGAATTTTCTGCACTTGCTCCACGCGGTCTCCCAGGGAAGCGGGAGCCGCCATTTTGATTTGCACTGTCAGTCTCTTTGAACGTTGAGGTAGCGTTTAACTGTTTGTATGCCGACTGACAGGTAACTTCATCATATTTCCCACATATCACAGTAATGTCCTCCTCAATGTCCTCAGGGGCAGTACCCCTAGACCTCAGGCAGGTCCAAAACGGCGTGGCCACAGCTTTCGTGCCACTCCACAGCAGGCTTGCAAAATTCACATCAGTAGCTTGCTCCTCAGCGGAACGCACACCACATGCGTTCCCTCCATCTGCCTCCATCCTCCATTTTGGACTTTCCGCACCGCGCGGATCCTCCATTCTTGCCGTCGCCATTTGGTCGCTGTATTTACTGTGAGAATACATGGAGCTCCTCTCTGCGGGGCAGCCACCATACCGGTACAATAAAGATTGCCCGATGCATCACCTTGTGTACCTAATGTAGGTCTGACTCGTGTTTGCACTATCTCAGGCTAGGCTCACTCTCTCTGTGTCTGTTGTATCTCCTTCCTCCCAGTCTGTGCTCCCTTCGGTAAGTGGTCTGGAATGGGCTAGAATACTCTGGCTCTTCCATGCAGTACTTGGGCGTCTACCTACTGTTGGCTAGCCTAGCGCAGACCCTTTCCAGAATTCCTGACCTCGTTAACAGGATATCCCTCCAGGCATCCTACCAACTAGCACTGCCTCAAGGTGACTAGAACAGCTATAGCCCAGCTCCAAACCCCCAACTCCTTTCAGGCCCCTAGGTCGTCCCTGCGAGCTGACTATACTCCATCAGCCCCCTGACTCTGGACACAGTATGGCGTTAACAACTTGATGCTGAATTATCAGAATGGGGCCACTAGTTACAGCACTAGTGAACCTCTTTTCCCCAGGTCTCAACGCAGACCTGCTCCTTCTCCAACAACCTCACTTTGAACAGTGCTGTGCCTTTTATCTCTTAGGAGGCGGGCACATCTCTGATGTCACTAATGATGGACTCAGAGTATGTAGCCACTCCCATCCACACATAGGGCACCTCACCAGGGTATGAGGGCAAACCTCCATGATTACTGCTGGCATTCCCATAACTTACCAGGCCTTACTGCCAGCAGAAGAGGAAACTGCAGTCCATTTTACAGCATGGCTACAATAATATAAGCATCTATACATTCTAGTGCTACTTTGCTACACATAATATCACCAGCTATTGGAGACTTATATACAAATAGTCAAGGATGCCAGAATGCAGCAGCCATACGAGTGTCTCTCATTGTAGCAGCGGGTGACAGAGCAGCTCCTGCCAACAGGTGATTGTGCGCTGTTAGGTCTAATGCAATCACTGTAGCGGCGTGCACCCGACAATTAGCAAACTAGATTCGTTGTAGTGGAACCGGCTCAAATGCTGCTCAATAGTGTAGAAGTACAAACAGCCCGTTAGGTAGTGATTGTACGTCCTTAACTACGTTATAATCAATATACCAGCGTGTCACAGAATATTAGCAGCTTATAGTAGTCATAATGAGACCGGCACATTTGCTTCTCAATAATACAAGGGTACAAGCGGCCCACTAATATTACGCTGGTAAATCCGATATAATTGGCCACTGGGCCATGGACAGCAGTACCAGTTGTCCCCCCATCGGCAGCTCTGTCTGCAGTTTTACCATTGTGTGACTAGACAATGAAGTACAATTGGCGAACGCCTGCGCTCAATTGTTTTCTATCTTAAAGCTGCAGACCAAGCAATATCCTACATGTGTTTTTTTTTAATAAATCAGTTCTGTACTATGAGAAAATACTTGTAGCATTTTTTAAAGTAACACCCTTATCCACTCCCCCGTCCCCCTAAGGGAGATCTGCTATTCTTGAATAAGTGCCTCATACTACCTGTAGGCTCCAGGAGGTCTGAGTCTCTGCAGATGTAGTAGGGAGTCTACTACTCTTCGACTGAGACTCTGATTGAGCCACCTGTGCTGAAGCAATGACTGATTGAGCCACCAGTGCTGAGCAGGGACTGATTTAGCTACCACTGCTTAAGCAGGGACTGATTGAGATACCCGCGCTGAAGCAGGGATATCCTGAAATACTAACCTGTTGGGGGTGTGGGGGGGGGGGGGCATCAGGACTGGAGCTGAGTACCCCTGCATTAGGTTGAAGAGACATTCAGATGTGTCTCTTTAAATCCTACTTTGGATATGCCACTAGACAGAGAACATTATCTTCCTGTGCGAGAAACATTATCCATCACTTCTAACTTCCTATTTGAAATGAATTGCAACAAAATAGTACAAAGCAGAAGCTTTGCACTTCACCCATTTTTTCAGAATTTAAAGGGCAAAGGAGCATGAACTGATGAGACTAAAGCCAGTAATAACATGTGCAGACACACTTCTGATATCTAAATACTTTCATGCAATATTCAGTGCAGGTGTCAGCATTTATAGAGAACTTCCCTGAATTATTATAAGTTATGCTGTATCATGAAAATAATATCTTGTTGTCCTTTTCGTGATTCCTTTTACAGGGCAGGCAAATTATATAAGAACAAGTAATGATACAAAAAATTTTTTTAGGTACCTGTATCCACCTCTTTATCATTTTCATTTTTCTTTTCTTGTTGGGTACACAAGAAGTTGGTCCATTACAAAAGAATAATAATATACTTAATATATCTATATTAAATATATATATATAGATATAGATATCTAGATCTAGATATATATATAGCAATAAGGTGGGCAAAACTAATTTTTAACAATGTTACAATGATGTCAATGAATGCTGCCACAATGTAATGGATGTACATAACACCAGAAATATAGAAGAAAAACAAGCGCAAATCAGAGACAACAACAGGTGATATGGTCCCAAGGCTCAACAAAGTATCCGGCAACTCCTCCTTCTCTTACCGTGCACCCCAAAACTGGAACAACCTACCGGAGACTCTCACTTCCCCCTCCAGTTTAAGTTCTTTCAAAACTAAGGCTGTCTCACATTTTAATCTGGTCTGTAACTGTTACATACGCCCATAACATATATTTTCTCTAACTGTGCATGCAATGTCTTGTATATAATGTATAATCCTGTTCACTTATGTAACTGTATTTGTAAACCATGTATTATTTGTCGTCTATGCTCAGGACATACTTGAAAACGAGCGTTAACTCTCAATGTATTACTTCCTGGTAAAACATTTTTATAAGTAAATAAAATATAGATAGATAACACCTGTAAACGTTGAATTTCCTTGAAAGAATCCCTGGACGAGGTGAGACCTATAAATGGGAAGGATGCCAATATAGTGAAGTACGTTTTATAATTCAATAAAAGCGCAAGAAAAATGGCTACTTACAATATAGCAGAAATAATCAGGCATATCAGGATAAATTCCTATCTGTTAACTGCAGCGGAGGAGCTGGTGGTATGTGGAGCCTCTCTCACGATGCACGTTGTGTGCACCATCACTGGAGCTCCGCCGATAGAACTGTTCACCCTCACTATCCAGATCTCGCGATCTTTGGTCCGTGACGTCACAACCCGGAAATCGTAAAGAAAATAGGTAGAAATGATCTACTTAAATATAATGCTAACCAAATGAAAAACACCAGTGATACAGAAGACATTATTAATACCCCATTCATTACAGCATATAATCCCTTAGCTTCTGATATAAAAAAAAAGTAGTACGCAAACGTTGGCCTCTAGTCCAAAAGGACCCAACACGCCAACCTTTTCTTCCTAAAATACCTTGTGTAGTATTTACGAAAACTATATATATGTACAGCTCAACTCCATTATAACGCGATCCGTTACAACGCGAATCCGCTTATAACGCGATGCAAGGGTGGCTCCCAATTTTCGTATTTATGAATACTTTACAACACGATTATTGGCATCTTAAATACTTTATTGTACAATGCATACAATTGTGCATTATTTCTTTTTTTCCGAAATTTTTTTATTAGGCAATTAAACATTTCACAGTGTACAAGTCATAAACATTAATACAGCCTAATACAGATTTTCCTCCTTTTTATCGGTTGAAGAAACCGGAAAGAAAGAGAAAGACTCAGCGCTCCCTTGACCCTCCAGGGGCTACGCAGAGAGTGCGAGTGTTGAAACAGAAAAAAAAAGTGGGGAGAGATAGAGGAGGAGGGGGGGGGGGGGCGTTGCTTCCCGTGTCCTCAGTCTCTTTCGCTAAAGCCTCTAAGCTATTTTTCTTCTTTTTCTTCTCATATATGGTTTAATGACGTAGGGGTGCCATATGGGTCAGCCATGGGTCCCATGTCTTATTAAAGGAGTCAGTGGATCTTTTCAGGAAAGCTGACAATTTCTCCATATTCATTACTTCTTGCACCCTGTTTTTTACCGTTTGTTTTGAGGGGGGAGACCCTTCTTCCAGGCGGCCGCCACCGCACATCTAGCAGCTGTAAGGATGAAGGAGATTAATTTACCTGTTGGTCGATCCAAGTTTTCTAAGGGCCTGGCCAGCAGGTAGGTCAACGGATCAATAGGGATTTTGAGGTCTGTGACCTCTTCAATTAATTTTTGTATAGTTTCCCAGTATTTCTGAATTTCCGGACATGTCCACCAAATATGGGCCATGTCCCCCTTTTGACCGCAGCCTCTCCAGCATAGATCGGACGCCTGGGGGTAGATTTGATTTATTCTAACTGGGGTAAGATACCAGCAAAACAATATTTTGTATATATTTTCTTTGATTGTGGTACATATGGAAGTTCCTGCAGCAGTTTCCCAAATACTTTCCCAGTCCTCTCGGTCTATAACTATGTCCAATTCTGCTGCCCAATGCAGCATATAGTCATGTGTGGGGGCTTCTATGGCCCTCTCCAATTCTGCGTAAATTTGTGTTATGAGACCTTTCTGGTGGCCCGTTTCTCTACAGAGCCGCTCGAAACCAGTGAGAGGGGGAAATTCCAATGTTGGGGATAATGTTTGAACAGAGTGCCGAATTTGTAGGTACTTGAAAACATTCAGTCCTACTATTTCATATTTGGTTTGTAGATTTTGATAGCTCAGGAACTCCCCAAGACTCAAGAGGTCGGCAACCGCTCTGATATTTTTTGCTTTGAATTGATCCAATTGTCTGGGCTCACAGCCAGGAGGGAATTTCGGATTTTTATGAATTGGTGTGAGTTGGGATTGAGGTGTTGTGAGCTTAAATTTAAATTTGCATTTCGTCCAGGTCTCCCATGTGTGTCTCATTGGGCCTAGTTTAAATTTGCAGCTCTGCATGTCTTCCCTGCTCAGGGACCAAAGGCAAGCTGGCAGTGAAGGCGTTCCGGCATAGTCCGTTTCTATATCTAGCCAACAGTATTGGTTTGGGTTAGCGTTCCAGACTACTACCTGTCGCAATTGGGCGGCTTGGTAGTATTTTGTGATATCTGGAACGCCAAGTCCTCCCCTCCCCTTTGATGCCAAGAGAACTGTTCTGGTAGTTCTGGGTTTCTTACCCTGCCAAATATTGTGCATTATTTCTAACGCGATCCTTTTATAACGAGATGTAATTCTTTGGACCGTAAGCACAGCGTTATAAGAGGGTTGAGCTGTATTCCCCCTATAATCAATGCTTTATTTTAACTCAAACTTAAGCTGTTAATGCTATTCTATGCTAGTTATTTAAATAATGTAATAAAAACTAAGTCCCAAAGATGCTCACTTTTTAAAGTAATAAGATATATATATATATATATATATATATATGATGAGAGAGAAAAGAAGGCCCTAAAAAAGCACTCTAGTATGTGTATTGGTACAAATCACATAATGTTTATTAATGTATTGTCACAGAACAAAAAATGGTTAAAACAAAGCACAGAAATGGTTAAAATACAGCATGGATCCCCTGTTCATTACAAAGCTAGACACATCCTCCAAAAAGATGCCCAAAATACACTCAGATAGTGTTCTGAAATACCTGACAAGGTAAACCAGGTGTGACACCCAACAGACTACTGTAAATAGTCACGGCTAGGGCTATGTGATCATCAGCAAAAAATCAAATATGCCTACTATCCGGTGCAGTATAGGGTTTGTCTAAAGTGACTAAGAGTAGCAAGTGAGTAACAGCAGAGATACACAATATACAGCCTGTAAAGCACATGTAAGCCTATAGCTGAAAAGAGTGATACATCACCTATGGTCAGGTACAATGTGGTCGGTACATGAAGGGGGAAACAAGGAGAGATGCTAGAGCATGGTAATGTGACCCAGAGAGGGGACAAACCAGGGGATCCTGCCTGCTAGACCTGCTCCTACGCGTTTCGGCACACTGCCTTCTACTGGGAGAGGTGTTGTAAGCAGGGTGACATGCACGTTTAAAAAGGAACCTAATGAGGCTAGTGAGTGTAGTCACCTGGTGATAACAGACAAAGTTAATTGAGCCAAAGACAAACAGGTGTGTATACAGGGTAATGCTCAAAGACTCTTTAGTGATCACAGTTTGTAAGCCAATGCAAATCCGTCTTATAAGAACACTTCAAGTGTTTTTAAACGTGTTAAAAGTGTTTTTAAACGTGCATGTCACCCTGCTTACAACACCTCTCCCAGTAGAAGGCAGTGTGCCGAAACGCGTGGGTTGTGAGTGCTGTCTGTGAGTGGGGGTCCTGCTAGGGTGTGAGGCGGTGGGTCAGCGATGTGGGTGCGTAGGGGCGGAAGGCAACAGGTGTGTGTGGCGGCAGGTATCTGCCGAGTGTGGCGGGTGTGGGTCGAGTGTGTGCAGTGGCTGTGAGGCGGTGGGTGAAATGCAGAGGCGGCCGGAGTAAGGGCGGGTGAAAGGCAGAGGCGGGTGGGCACGAAAGCAGAGGAGGGAAGGTGGGGGGGAAGGCGGACAGGAAGGCGAAGGGTGGCAGGAAGGGGAGGAGGGTTGGGAAGGGGTGGAGGGTGGAGGGGGGGAGGGGTGGAGAGGGGTGAAGGTTGAATGATGGAGGGGGTGGAGGGGGTGGAAGGTTGAATGATGGAGGGGTGGAGGGGGGGAAGGGGGGAATGATGGGGGGAGTGGAGGGGGGGAGGGGGTAGGGGGGAAGAGGGGGAAAGAGGGGGAAGAGGGAGGGGAAAGGGGAGTGGTTTGAAAGGGGAGTGGAGGGGTGTGAAAGGGGAGTGGAGGGGGGAAGGGGAGTGGAGGGGGTGAAGAGTAGTGGAGGAGGGGAAAAGGGGAGTGGAGGGGGGGAAGAGGGGGTAGGGGGAGTGGATGGGGGAAGGGGAGTGGAGGGGGGGAAAAGGGGAGTGGAGGGGGGGAAGAGGGGGTAGGGGGAGTGGAGGGGGAAAGGGGAGTGGAGGGGGGTAAAGGGGAGTAGAGGGGGGAAGAGGGGGTAGGGGGAGTGGAGGGGGGGAAAGGGGAGTGGAGGGGGGGAGAGGGGGTAGGGGGAGTGGAGGGGGGGGAAAGGGGAGTGGAGGGGGGTGAAAGGGGGTAGGGGGAGTGGAGGGGGGAAAGGGGAGTGGAGGGGGGGAAAGGGGAGTGGAGGGGGGAGAGGGGGTAGGGGGAGTGGAGGGGGGGGAAAGGGGAGTGGAGGGGGGAAGAGGGGGTAGGGGGAGTGGAGGGGGGGAAAGGGGAGTGGAGGGGGGGGAAGAGGGGGTAGGAGGGAGGGGAGGGGAAAGGGGAGAGGAGGGGGAGTGGAAAGGGGAGGGGGGAAGGGGGAGGGGGGCAGGGAAGAGAAAGGGGGGAAAGGGGAGGGGGAAAGGGGAGTGGAGGGGGGTGAAAGGGGGTAGGGGGAGTGGAAAGGGGGTAGGGGGAGTGGAAGGGGGGTAGGGGGAGTGAAGGGGGGGAAAGGGGAGTGGAGGGGGGAGAGGGGGTAGGGGGAGTGGAGGGGGGGGAAAGGGGAGTGGAGGGGGGGAGAGGGGGTAGGGGGAGTGGAGGGGGGGAAAGGGGAGTGGAGGGGGGGGGAAGAGGGGGTAGGAGGGAGGGGAGGGGAAAGGGGAGAGGAGGGGGAGTGGAAAGGGGAGGGGAGGGGGGAAGGGGGAGGGGGGCAGGGAGGAGAAAGGGGGGAAAGGGGAGGGGGAAAGGGGGGAAAGGTTGGAAAGGGAAGGGGAGGGAGGGGGAAGGGGAGGGGGGAAAGGGGAGGGGGGAAAGGGGACGGGGAAAGGGGAGGGGGAAAAGGGGAGTGGAGGGGGGGAAGGGGAGTGGAGGGGGGGGGAGGGGAGTGGAGGGGGGGAAAGGGGAGTGGAGGGGGGAAAGGGGAGTGGAGGGGGGGAGGGGAGGAGGGGAGGGGAGTGGAGGGGGGGAAGGAGACTGGAGGGGGGAGGGGAGTGGAGGGGGGAAAGGGGAGTGGAGGGGGGGAAAGTGGAGTGGAGGGGGGGAAAGGGGAGTGGAGGGGGGGAAAGGGGTGGAGGGGAGTGGAGTGGAGGGGGGGAAAGTGGAGTGGAGGGGGGGAAGGAGACTGGAGGGGGGAGGGGAGTGGAGGGGGGAAAGGGGAGTGGAGGGGGGGAAAGTGGAGTGGAGGGGGGGAAAGTGGAGTGGAGGGGGGGAAAGGGGAGTGGAGGGGGGGAAAGGGGATTGGAGGGGGGAAATGGGGAGTTGAGGGGGGAAGGGGAGTGGAGGGGGGAAAGGGGTGGAGGGGAGTGGAGGGGAGAGGGGAGTGGAGGGGGGAAAGGGGTGGAGGGGAGTGGAGGGGAGGGGGAGTGGAGGGGGGGAGGGGAAGTGGCGGGTGGTTGGAGGGGAGGTGGAGGGTGGGTGGAGGGGGTAGAGGAGGGGGGAAAGGAGTGGAGGGGAGAGATGGGGGGGAAAGTGGTGGAGGAGAGAGGAGGGGGGGGGAAAGGGGTGGAGGGGAGAGGACGGGGGGGAGCTTACAATATAGAGGGAATGAGGGACAATATTGAAACAAGAAGATAAGGTGGCTGCCAACGGCGGATTTCCAGATCCACCGCCCCTAGGCACTTACCTGGTGCCGCCTCCTCCGTGCTGCCGGCCTCCGTCTACTTAGAAATCGCAGCATCAAATGACGTTGTGGACATCACCAACCTGACGTAACATGGCGTCTCATGATGTTGCAGCATAATTTCACGAGACAGAAAGAAGGTGGAGGCAGCAGGAAGGCGGAGGCAGCAGGAAGGCGGAGGCGGCAGCAGGTTAGAAACTTCCCATCAGGCCCGAGAGCGAGGCCTCTGCGTATGGGGGTGGAAATTTGTTGCTGCCCCAAAATGTTGCCACCCTATGCCCGGGTCTATCGGACCTAATGGGAAATCCGCCACTGGTGGCTTCTCATTGTAGGATAAGGTGTGGCTCAGGTTGGACTTTGGCTCAGTCTGACAGCTGAATCCATTAAGATTTGGGAGTGGGGATGGGGAGGGGATGTTACATAGGGTGCAGATTGATCCAGCCACACAGTTGGGCAGAATGTGGTTGGAGAGGGAGTGGAGTTGGATGTGGGGAAAGTAGAATGCCAACTCTTCTGCTCTGTCTATTCCCTGGCCTGGTGGTGTGGCTGAAGGAGAGACCACCGTAGGAGAGTGCAGCAGAAGAGATGGTGTCTGAGGGGGTCAGCCAGGTTTCTGTAATGGCTAGAAGGTTGAGAGAGTTGGAAATTAACAGATCATGCATTGCCTTGTGTTTGTTGCAGACTGATCATGCGGAAAAGGGTAGGAAAGGGAGAGGTGTAATGGGGATGAGGTTTGGAGTGATCAGCAATGCGTGGTGAGAAGGAGACTTTGGGGAAGGGTGTGGGACACGAGAGGATTGGTATGTGGATAGGGCCAGTATTGGAAAACATGTTGCCACAGAGTAGGAGTAATAGTGACTGAGGAGAGGAAGGAAGGATAGGGTTTTTTTTTTTTTAAGGAATTAAATCTACATTTTTATTTGTTAGAAAATGTTTTTTACATAAGATGTTTAAGAATACAGAAATTGGAAGAACTAAGAATTTAAATATTAATGAAACACTTTCTGATCTCAAATATCTTTAACGTGATAACCTCCAAGGCTTTGATAGAGAGATAATTACTTTGGTTGTACATTTCGCCAGATGTTTCTACTAATAAATCTTCCATATAGGATTTGCAGATTTAAAATGTAAATCCAAATGTATTCCTGCATTATCATCATGCCCTAGTGCTGAGATTCTCTTTGAATTGTTAACGCAAGAGATCAAGCAATTAAATCTGGAACATTTTGGCTTATTTACCTTACTGATGAAAAGAGAAAAGCACTTCAAGACCTGAAATCTCAAACTAATGTAATAATCAAACCTTCTGATAGGGGGGAGAGAGAATTGTTCTAGTGGCAGACTACTCTATTCATAAAGGTTTAAGACCATTACAAGATGGAAGATACCATTGTAATCTTACTTTTGATCTGATGATTAGAATTGTGATGTTCAACAGATTATTTATCAAGCCTAAAAAAGGATGGTCTAATTTCACAGAAAGAACTACAATACCTAATAGTTGATTGTCCTACCGTGCTATATCATCCCATCATTCACTATGTCCAATTTGGGATCCGGAGCAACCAGCATGGAACCAGGACCGAGGAACAACAAATGTATCCATTTGTTATAAGGCTGAAAAATAATGGTGTAAAAAACAGCCAAATAATTGTGTGCCTCAGAAAGCGATTTCTTACTATGAAGGGCATAAATATCATCTCATTAAAGGGATAAAGTATTTGAAATGTTATTTCTGAGATATAAATCAATTGAAACTCTATCTATTTTTGCAACTGGACCAGGAATCACGGAACCAGGATTGTGAGTTAAAAATAAACTGGATATTTTTCCTGGTCAACTTGTGAATATTAATTCAGGACACATGGACATCTTGTGGAACAACAATTTTTCATTGCGGTTTTATATACTTGATAAATCAACGAGAGAAACAAAATCATTTATACATGCAATGAAGAATATGTTTATACGGTCTCCAGAGCCACGGCTGAAACAGCTAAAAGCCTCAGCTCCGGAGATAATGTAACCACTGCAGTGCCATGGGGGGTCCATGCTTCCAGATTGGACCCCCGCATCCCATGGCCGATAATCCTCCGGTGCCGAAAACAGCCTACTTCTATTCTACATCTTTACAATCTTGTGTCTTGGTGGTTTCCTCCTATATATTTTTTTTCTCTTATGATATGAATTGGTATGTTGTGAACATGACATTTATTCTCTTGCAAATTACAATAAGATTGTTGTAGCTAGGAAAACTGCCCGTGTTTAATATTAGAATAAATACATATTTAATTAACTATAAAAAGAAACTATTATTTTGGGATAATAAAACATGTTTTGATACAGTAATTATTGTATTGGTTGATGCTTGAGTGCTGTTCATCACCTTTCATTGCTAGTTCTTTTTTTTGGTATACTTATGATTATCTACAGTAGGTGAGAATTGTCTAGCGACTCGCCTTCTGATATTAACTTCATTGTTAGTATACTTCTGCTCTTGTTTTATTTGTAAAATTCTATACATACTTACCTCTGGTGCGCTCTGTGTGTCTTTCTCGAGCATTGAAAGGAAGTCTGGATATAGCCAATTTGAAAGGACCCGAGTGGCTCGTTTTTCTTTGATTCATATATCTACTTAACTTTCTTTGCTACAAACATGTAATAATCTAATGCCTGCCCATCTTATTATATACCAACAATATTCTACTAATGTAACCCTCCCTGCCCGGCTTCCTAGGGAGGTTACTTCAGCGTGGTGTTTATATGGCTACTCCGCATGGGGTTACCTTGACTCAGGGTGCCCTCATCCGGGTGGGGGGGCGATGAGGTAGCAATGGTGAAAATAATGGGCGCCAGGAACGTTTATATTACAACCGTAATTTATTTGTGTCTCCAACTCAGGGACCGTTCAGACATGTGTTGACATATTGCACAGAGTTTTACACAAAGACACACGAATATTTCTCTTCCATCTGTGCCCACTCAACAATTAGATGGAGGTACTCTGACTTAATTGCTTAGGTAGCTGTGGGACCCGGCACCCAGTGTCTCTTCTGAACCCTTTGTATAGTGATCCAACTATTTGAGGCCCCTAAGGGAAATCAGGATAGGAACCTTATTATCAGCGTATTAACATACCCATCTACACTCCCTGAAGCTCCGCTCCTTTGGACCTCCTGGAACCTGACCTTCCAGAACAGTCCCTCCTCCTTATATACCCCTGTGTGATGGATCCCCAAAGCAACCAGGGTGGGGCCCAGCATATACCAGTATTATTAGTAACCCTTTAGGAGGGGGGGGGGGGGTACAGTAATATAAAGAACTACCACATACAGTTTTAGGCACTGGTCTCTGAATTGGGAATCTTTTGGATTCCCATTGCCATATCCTGTGACCTTGGGATGGTTTAATTAGACTTCAAAAAACCACTATTTGAATGCAGATTTATGCATAAAATGGGGGCTATTTGAGTACCTACAGTACATTTCCTAAGGAATTAACAAAATACACACGAATCCTTGTGTTCATTAATGAAAACATTGTAGAATTTTCTAACTTGAAAACCAATAAACTGAGCACCTGCAGTACAGTTTGGTATTTATCCTCCTCTCACATATCAACTAGTATCAAATGTAACAGAATATTGCCGTTTGTTGGTGCTATGTATTGACAGATTTACCAATGACTGAAAGTGTGAGGAAGGGTAACTGTTTAGTTCTCTAACATATAAAGAATAACTGAAGCAGGGCTGTGCAAAAAAAGAAAAAAAATAAGGTTTAAGAGTTAAATGTGCAACATAAATGAGTACTTCAGTTTTAGGTGATCCCTTTAGTTGGACTAACAATTGATATTTTAGGACAATCTTTCAAGAGCTCGACTCTCTTCCTCAGGTCCGCAATACTGATTTACAAAGATCCCATGTGTAGAACAGATAATAACAATAGGCAAAAAGCCTCAGAGCTACATTCAACATGACAAATTATATAGTTAAATACTTATCTGTGTTTCTTTTCATAAGTGTAACCCTGTGTAGCTTTGGGGTTATAGTTCTTTCTCCGCCTGTGCAATAATCCCTGGTAAGGGCAGGTTTGCCAGGAGTAATCATGGGACTTTTCCCCCACACACATGTGCTGTGTAGTATTCAGTTAAGATAGGGTCATCAGGCTCTTTGTCCAATTACAGTGACACAGGGGTGGTGCTTATTGGAACTATTTAGTGCACAGCACTTCCTGTATTTAGCAGTGTGCCTCACCACCTATGAGTGAGGTTGGTCTGTCCCAGAAAACTGCAGCAACCTCTGGCATGTTTTGTGGCCCTCCCTCAGGGGAGCGGTGTGGGAGACTATTCCCCTTACTCCATCAGGGAATAAGGGAAGAGCTAGACCTGCTTTCAGTGCCCTTGCCTGGGAGAGTAAGGTCAGGTACTTCCTTTGGGTTGGCAACCTATAATGAGCGGCTGAAGACCGGCTGCAATGATGGGCAGTCTGCGACTGTTTGATGCAATAAAGTATGCTGCTGTTGTCAAAGAACCCTTCTTGCCTGAGAGTGAAGTCATTCAGGGAGAAGATGCACATAGTGGTTCTCTTTCAGAGACTCCTCCCTACAACACTGGGTATCTGGAAGAGATGGAGGCGCTGTACCAAGAGTGAGTATGACTCAGCTATACCTGGAGAGCCAGCCCTAATGATATCCCCCATAACATCGCGGGAGACTCAGGAGTCCTGTAAGCCAGCAAGTGCACCACACTACACCACATGTAACATGGGTGAGTTTCCACAGGTTCGGGCCAATATGAGATTGGGTAGGGGAAACACGTTACATAAACAAGGGTCATTTACAGATGCAGCGGCCGGCCGTTATCCGACCATTTCTCGGGTTGAAAAATGCATTATAGTGCATGGGGGTCCAAGATGGTCCTCTGCAGACTAATTGGCCCATCAGATTAACACAGTGGGGGGTCGCTGATGTGTTAATCCTACCGGGTTGTACCTGTCTGTAAGAGCGGTTGAATCAGTCACTCTACCTGCGCGCCTCTAACAGGCGATCGCAGGGGGTTTATTTCATTTTAATACTACAGTATTGTAGCAGGGGGTTTCCGGAGCTGAACCGCATTGATTTCAGGCTCTGGGACCCCCTACTTCCCGAGATACAGGCCCCGTTATGAGGTGCCGATATCCCCGCAATGTTAAAATGCCTCCGGTCAAGTGACGTGGAGGAATTTAACATTGCGGGGATACCGGCACCATATACTGGAGCCTGTATCTCGGGAAGCATCAGGGGGTCAACTTTGTTCAGCTCAGGAGACCTCCTGCTCACGCACACTATGAATAAAAATAAAATGTAAGCAGCATCATTACCTTAGCAGCTAACCGCTAAGGTAATGATTTTTTCTTTGGGAGGGTGAGGGGTGTTGATACTTGTGTGTGGCAGCAGGGGCTTTGCTGAGCTGAACAAAGTTGATTTCAGCCTCGGGGACCCCCTACTTCCTGAGTTACAGACCCCGTTATGGGGTGAGGCAGTATCCCCTGCAGAATTTAAATCACACCTGACCCACAAGATTTTAACATGGCGGGGATAACGGCACCCCATACGGGGCCTGTATCTCGGGAAGTAGGGGGTCCCCGGATTTTAAATCAATGCGGTTCAGCTCTGGAAACCCCCTGCTACAATACTTTAATATTAAAATTAAATTAAACCCCCGCGATTGCCTGTTAGAGGCGCACAGGTAGAGTGACTGATTCAGCCTCTCCCTTACTGTGCGTCTTTTACAGACGGGTAGAACTCGGAAGGATTCACACATCGGGGACCCCCGCTGTGTTAATCTGATGGGCCACTAATCTGCCGCAGACTACCACGTGTGGTATTTGGTGAATTTTCCAAAATCTAGAACGAGATGTGGTCGGATAAAGGCCGCTGCATCTGTAGTTCAATTCTTTGGCCAAAGTATTTTAAGCTTGCAAATTTATGCCAAGGTAGCCCCTCTTTTGCAAGTGCTAACACTACTGCACCAGTAGTGTTAGGACTTACAAAGAGAGGCTACTGTGGCATGGATTGTAAACTTAAAGAGGCAATCCAAGCAGTTTAAAAATTAAAAATATGTTTCTTTGGTTTAATATATGGAGCCTTTGATCCTGTGATCAATCAGCAAAATCCTGCTTCCCATGGTTCACCAAATGGCTGCCTTTACATTTCAAATCAATCTTTAGTCAGTGTAACTAAGCAGCTTCAATGTATCCTTATATTACTAAGGTAACATTATCTATTGTTACAGTTTGCAGCTCAAACTGCTGGGAATGTTGGCAACACATTATCACAAACAGGAAAGTGTTACAAACATCTTGCACTGCTGGGGAAATGGGCTAAAACCTGCTATAGAAATCAAAGGATGCTCAGTATATTAAAACTCATTAAAAATTGCATTGAGTTTCATTTTTTCAAACATATGCTGCAATCAGTTTTGTGTCTTGCTTGCTCCTGAATTGTCCAACCATTGGGCAATCGGAAAAAAGCAAGTACTATAAATGAGTCTCTTAACGTCTCCAAGCCCAACCCCCGATGAAGCACTGCTGTTGTGCGAAACATGTAGGGAATTCTGGGTAGCAGAGGCGTCACTTTCGGCTCTCGTGAATTTAGTCCGTTGGGGTTTCCCCTCTTCCATCTTTTGGGTGTCCGCTTGCTGCACACACAGGCCACCGTCTAGCCTTTGGCCTAAGGGACTCCATCCATTTGCAGACTATGACCAAATCTAAAGAAAAAGTAGACACAGTGCACACCAGAGATCAGTAATCAAATATATTCATGTAAAAAGGACAATGTATATCCACACTTACAATTCAGGTAACATACAGTAGATGAGTAAAAAGTGACGATCGCCAAAGGTAGAGTCAGGAAGAAGAAGAACAGCTGTGTGAAATGTGTAGCGGTCACGTTACACACACCTTCTTGCACAACATCCAGTTGGTTGCTCAGCCAAGGCTTGGTGCTTGTACCAGGGGCATAGCTACCGCCCGGGGAGCCCGGGCAAATCCCCGGGGCCCACGCCCTTGGGGGCTCGCTCAGGGCTGCCGACAGGGAGGAGAGACAGGACATTTGGCCCAGCTGTGTAGCTGTCAGACCACTGTAGTCAGGGCCCCCTTCTTACTCCGGTCCTGTTAACAGCCGTGGTGACAGCTTCAGTCAGTGCTCACAGCATCAAAGCTGGATTGGGACCTGTGAGCTGCGAGGGAGGAGAAGGAAGAGAGGGAGGGTTCAAAGAGAGCAGCTAGCAGAAGATGGGGTCAAAACTGAGGCAGAGAGCTGCGGAGCTCTGCCTGCCCAGGCTCTCCACAACATCAGGGGGAGGAGTTACTATGCTGCTGTGGGAAGGTATGTGTGTATTTGTGCATCTGTTTGCTGTGTGTATGTGTGTGTCAGTTTGCTGTGTGTATCAATTTGCAGTGTGTGCTTCAGTCTGTCAGTATGCTGTGTGTTTTGTATGTAAATTTGTCAGTTACACTTTGCTCTGTCAGTGTGCTATTTGTGACTCAGTGTTTGTCAGTGTGCTGTGTGTTATTCAGAGTCTGTCAGTGTGCTATTTGTGATTCAGTGTCTGTCAGTGTTCTGTGTGTGATTCAGTGTCTGTCAGTGTGCTATTTGTGATTCAGTGTTTGTCAGTGTGCTGTGTGTTATTCAGAGTCTGTCAGTATGCTGTGTATGATTCAGTGTCTGTCAGTGTTCTGTGTGTGATTCAGTGTCTGTCAGTGTGCTGTGTGTGATTCAGTATCTATCAGTGTGCTGTGTGTGATTCAGTTTCTGTCAGTGTGTTGTGTCTGTCACTGTGCTGTGTGTGATTCAGTGCCTGTCAGTGTGCTGTCTATGCCTCTGTGTCAGTGTGCTTTGTGTGCTTCAGTGTTTGTCAGTGTGCTGTGTATGATTCAGTGTCTGTCAGTGTGCTGTGTGTGATTCAGTGTCTGCCAGTTTGCTGTGTGTGCCTCAGTGTCTGTCAGTGTGCTGTGTATGATTCAGTGTCTGTCAGTGTGCTGTGTGTGCCTCAGTGTCTGTCAGTATGCTGTGTGTGATTTAGTGTCTGTCAGTGTGCTGTGTGTGCTTCGGTGTGCGTCAGTGTCTGTCAGTGTGCTTGTGTGCCACAGTGTCTGTCAGTGTGCTGGGGCGCAGTTGGTGAAACTTGACTCGGGTGCAAAAACACCAAGTTACTCCCCTGCGTTTACGCATATTTAAATTTTCAGATGCCTCAACAGCAGCTCGGTCAGACCTCCACTACTCATATGCAGTCAGAACCCCTCTCTGCTCCTCAGCTGCTCTCCCCCCGTGCTCCTCATCCTCCCAGTAAGACCCCCCCTCATCCTCAGGGGCTATTGCAGTGTGCATGTGTGTGTGGGGGGGGTATTTTTACTGTGGGGGGTTTATTGTAGTGTGTGTGTGGTTATTGTAGTGTCTGTGTGGGGGAGGGGGTTATTATAATGTGGGTGTGTGGTGGGTTATCATAGTGTGTGTGTGTAGATGGTTATTGTAACTTGTGTATTGTGGGGGGGGGTACTGTATTGTAGGGGGGAATTGTATGTGTGTGTGTGGCCAGGTGGTAGGGGGAAATTAATGTGAGGACGGGATTGAGGGAGCTGGATTGAGTGTGAAGGGGGGGGTTACTGAGTGATAGTGGAGGGGGGAGTGTGAGAGGAAAGGGGGTAGTGAGGGAGGGGTGTGAGAGGGGGGAGAGAAATACACGAGGAGTGCGAGGAGGTGCAAAAGAGGGGAGGGGCTCGGAGGGCCACCAACACATACGGGGGCCCGATGGAAACTCCTGAATCTACAGACTTATGTTCACTCATAATGGGGCCCTGAAAAAAATGGCTCGCGCATGTCTAGCTACGCCACTGGCTTGTGCGTCTGGTTCCTGAGACAGACCTAACCAAGAATTTTCGGTGATTCCCACACACAGCAAGGACACCTGCTCCAGTGCATGGAGCCCTGCAGTGGACACTTACCTGAAACCAGAACTCTACCTTTGGCAATCGTCGCTCTTTACTTCTCTATGTTATCCCAATTGCAAGAGTAGATATACTTTGTCCTTTTTACTTGAATGCAGCAGGGCCCCAGTCATGCGGCGGGTTCCGTTCTAAGGACCCGCCACAAAACAAAAATCGCCGGAAAGTGGAACCGGCGATTTTCGTTATGTGTGCATGCGCAGACCGGCAATGCGCCATTCTACGCATGCGCAACATCTGCAAAACCCCCATCATGCGCATGCGTGACCCCGGGCCGGCCCGTTCTGCCCATGCGCGACCCCGGACCGGCCCATTCTCGGTACATGGCAGACATGGCGGCCCCCTTCTCGGTACCGCCGTATCGGCGGATCGCCGAAAAGCGGGGCCTTTCTGTATATCTGATTACTGATCTCCGGAGCGCGCTGTGTCCCCTTGTTCTTTGCCTTTGGAGGTCTCCAGTGATGGACGTCCATTGGAGCCAGTAGAATAGATGCAAGGAGATCAGTCACAAGTTTAACCCGTGGGAAAATAAGCATGGCTATCTTTGCAAGCGCGGCTATCTTTGCTATTACTTATGAATATGTTTTTACTTACATGTAAGTGAAAATTGAATTGTCTATATTTTGAATACAAATCTTTTTATACTAACCTCAGTGCAGTGTTATCTTTTATCGCCAAATAGACGGCATACTGTATGCAATTTCTGCTAAAATACAGCAAATATTCAAAACAGCCTTAAATACGGGTAAATAAAGTAAAGTTTATGAATACACAATTTAAGCTACATACAAGCTGCGTTTTTGTACTTTTATCAATGGAGGTTTTCACTGTTTGCAAAGCATTACCAATGTTTATGTTTGTTGTATTCAATTGTAAATAATACACATTTAGACTAGAACATTAACAATTTACAGTATCCAGTATTAATTATAGAGCCACTGACTTGCATTTACTTTTTACTAAACAGACAGAGCAGACTCGGGCATGAAACGCAAATGATAATGAGGATGAAAACAAGGGCACCGTAATCTATGATTTCCACTGATATGAAGGCGTTTCTCATCTGCGAAGAAGAAAGAATTGTGATGTGTGGTATAGTATAGCAGTCATCATATTATTCATTGTAGCTGCTTTATTCACAAATATATCATTAGATTCTATTTTTGACAAGTTTGTCTGCTTTTCCTCATTTGTGTGCTGGGGGCCTTTTGTATATATTGTTGCTTCTTTTTTGGGGGATATGAGGTGCCTCCTTGCTCCCGTGCACCACTCAGTTTTCTATTAATTGCTATTTACCAATATTTTTTGGTGGAGTGCTACCTAACATACTTATCATATTATCCATTGTACTGTACGTGCACAGTAGGGGTTTAGTGACATGGCAGGATATGAATGTGGATTTAAGAAGACTCGCGTTGTTTGTCACAGGTACATGAATCAATATTTTTGAGCATTTTGTCCCACTTTTTTTGCATTGTTAAAAAAGTATTGAAACGTATTTATTGAAAACTGTACTACTCTTGGACTAAATGTGGGGCGCACAAACTGGTAAAATGCCATAGGGTTTTAGGAAAAAACTTCGTCAGCTTTGATTACAGTAAGGCAGGTCTCTTCCACCAGTTCTACAAAGGGGCCAGAATAGAGAACATTTAGGAATCGAAGGGCCACAAGCTTATAGTAATGTCATTTAGATATTTAAAGACATAAATGATTATATTTCAACATTTTGCAAGCCTCTATAACATCTGTACTATATGTTAACTTACAAGTGAGCATCAGTGTGAACAACTGCACTTAGCTGCCTAAGCAACTAGTATAAAATTAGCAGGAGCAGACAGCCCACGACCACATCAAGATCCCGTCCTGTGCGTCAGTGGGAGAGCCCTGCAGTAAGGGGCTAAAAAGGACTCGTTGCTACACACAGAGGGTAATACCAGGCCTTCAAATGCAGGTAATGGATGGAAACCCATATGTTGTCACGTGCATGTAGGTGAGACAGATACAATTGGCCTTTATTTGACCCTTTATGGAATATGTAAGCCAGTGTATATGAAGTTTCATACAGAAGGAGTAGGTGCAGCGATGGGGAGTTTCAGCAGGAAGGGGGAGTCATCATGCTGGTGTATTTCTAGGCAGGAGATTAAGATGGGCATATGTGAGAATTTGGGGGGGGGGGGGGAGTATGAAAAATGTCCATATTGATTTCCTATGAACAGTCATATCTGAGCTCTGATCACTGCAACTTTTGAATTGCTGCTGATGGATGAAAATCAATCAGTTATATTTTTTGGGTATCGGGTAACAAATACTCCCTCTAGTACTAAACAAACGCATTATGTTCTTTTATGGTTGCGCTTCTGCACTGAGGCTCTTGTGGGGCCACAATTTAACAATTTATTGCATATTATATCATTATTGTATGGTGGTGAAAATATTACATGGCAGAGAGAGTTCAGTTTATTGCAACCTGTAAATGTTGATAAAAAAAAGTCTTTTTTAACTTTTTTTTAGGAAACTGCTTCTCGTTTTCTTAATCTTTTTCACATATTGGATAAATGCACGTATAAATAAATGACGGCATCCTTACAGATTAAAATTGATATATCAGAACACAAGTGATTTGGATCGTAATGCTCTTGTCAGTGTTCAACATGTTCGCATTTACTGTGGCAACACAACCCAGCCTTTCCATTGCTATCTAATTACACCGTGCAGTACATACAGTGGCAATATATAAAATCCAATTTCACACAAAGGAAAGCACTAATGGCCTCTAATAAATATGGCAAACCCCCAATGCAATCACAGTGATTCATACAGAAACCATTAGCTGCTGCAAGACAGGATGTAAAAAAAAATAAAGAAAGAAGAAAAAGCGGTAAAGATTATTTTCCTGCTCAACTAAATTGGGTCTTTCCTAAAAATAGAAAGTTAGAACACATTCAATCGGATTTTCTGCAATGCGCTGGTGGAAGGATGGAAGAATAAATAGTAAAAATTCAAAGTTTCACTCCAGTTTTACAGAAAGCACAAAGGATTTTGCTGTACTACATATTTAGCGAGAAACAATGTTTTAATGGTAATATTTTATTTCGTATATATAGCACATTTATTAAAGCAGAATTTCATTCAAAATCCTTTGTGTTTAAACAAAAATCAGTTGTGTAGTATTAGATAATACTTACTGCATTTTTTGCTATTTTTTCCCACTCGTTATGCCCTTTTGAATGATTTTGAATGCATTAAGCTTCATTGGGTTGCTATTGCAACTGTTTAGGAAGCTACAGATGTAGCAGTCATCGCTGTTCCTGCTGTCATGTTGTAGCGGAACACACAATGTACTAGCGGGAGCCGCCATTCTAAGGCCAACCAGTGTACCAGATGGCCAGTGCACCAGTGCGCCAGCGGATACAATAAGGCCTGCCACATCTGTACTTCCTCTTTTAAAATGGGCAGCCATGTTGCATGCCCTGGGAAGCAGGATCTTCGTCGAACGATCATGGAAGAATGGATTGATGGTCAACTTCAATAATTTTGCCGTCTATGGCGAAGTGGAATAAGGTGACTTGCCACAGGTGGTCACAAGGAGAGACAAGGAGAGCTGACACTGGGATTGGAGTAGGGTTCACCCACTTCAGATATATATATATATATATATATATATATATACATATATATATATATATATATATATATATTTATCATCCATCATTGATCATCATCCCCGTTGTTGATCCACTGATAGATGAAGCCTTCCCAATTATCTTCCAGGTACTGCGGTTGCAAGTCTCTCTTCTTCACGTTGCTCCAATACATTTTCTGATCTCCTCCTTCCATCTTACTTTTGGCCATAGTCTTGTTATTTTAATCTCTCTTGGAATCCAGTCGAGTACCATCTTTGTCCGATGCTAATTTCTTCTTATACTATTACCGGCCCTCTTTCATTCTCATGTCTTGACCCTTGTGATGATGTCACAGACTTTTATTTGGTTTCAAACCCATATTTATTTTTCCTATCTCTTTGGGTAATACCCAGCATACCACGCTCCATACTTCTTTGCGTTGTCTGAAGTTTTTTCATTATCTTTGCATTTAGGGTACACTTTCACACCGTATGTGAGTATGGGCAGAATACACTGGTCGAAAACTTTCCTCTTGTGGCAGAGTGGAAGGTTCCCTTCAAATATTGTCTTATTTCTTCCAAATGCGCTTCATCCCATCTTCATTCTCTTATTAATTTCATTCAAAAGGTTCCCATGCATTGTTACTTACCAGCCAAGGTAGACATAGTCTTTGACTTCTAGTTCTATTCCATTTATTTCAATCTTCGCAGCCTTGACACATTTGTTGAACATCACTTTGGTCTTGCTAAGATTCATATGGAGGCCCACATTCTTACTTGCTTCGGCGAGTTCTCCAATTTGTTGCTATATGTCTTCTGCAAAAATAACAATGTCATCTGAAATTCGTAGGTGACTCAAATATTCACCTTTGATTTTGATGCCTTTTTCTTCCCAATCTAACGTCTTGAACAAGTCGTGTTGCAGTGAAAAGCTTTGGTGACATGGTGTCTCCCTGCCGCACTCCCTTGCTGACCCTTATTTTGCTTGTAGTTTCATGTAATGTAATGGTTGATGTGACATTCTTGTAAAATGTTCTTTATAATATTAATTTACTTCAACACTTTGTCTTAACACATTTAGGACCTGTAAGAGACCTGTGCAGAGGTACTCAGGGAGACAGTTTTGGGGGAATAAAAACATGGCTTTATCCAGCCTGTCACTTTAAACAAGGCAAAGCATACACAAATAAACAAAATAAACAAATAGCCTATCTCTGTGTAAGGGCTTACTCACTTCCTCAGTCCCTCTCTACAAGACTGTGAGGAAAAGCCCCTTACCAGTCTATCCCCCCCAAAGTCTCAAGAGGCACCTTAATGCAGATGGGCTTTCATGACAGTCTCACGGGCATAGAGGTCTGGTCCCCTCGTGTCTTGCTGTCAACACACAGCCCTTCTGTGCGCTCAAGATTCTCTTTGGAATTTTCCAGATGGAGACTTTTCAAGCTGTCTGATTAGCCATGTGGAGACTGGTTAATTGACTTGCTGCAATTAACCAGCCCCCTTCTGACCATTAGAGGCATCCATTATTTAAACAGGGATAAGTTCCTGTTACAGGACCGCTGAGGTGTAGACAAAATCAAATGCTTTTTCATAGTCTTTGAATCCTAAGCTGAGGGCAAGATCGCATTCATTACTTCGGGAAATCACTCCTTGTACGATTTGGATGTGGTCCATTGTGTAATATCCACTGCAAAATCCCGCCTGTTCTCTAGGCTGTCCTGGGTTTGTTGTAGGCGATTAGTGAGTTTCTTTCATAAAAATCTTATGGGATTGGAAGATGACTGATTGGTCTGTACTTCTTGATCTCTTCTTTGTCTCCTTCCTTGTGGAGGAGGATAACTATGGCATTTCTCGGTTGTTCTAGAATACTCCTGTTCTTCAAGTAGCATGTAAAGAGTTTTGCAAGGATTTTTTCCACTTGATATAAATATATATGTAACGGGTATTCCACCCCACCCAATCGCATATATAGTGTGGGTGAGTAGAACATGCGGTGTTACCGGTGTGGTGCGTATACCTGCAGGCTCACAGGAGGTCTGAGCCTCCGCTAGTGAGAACCTGGGGTGAATCCTCTGGAACGTTTCTTCTTTCAGCGCCTCCACCTATGTAGGATTCTAGGGAAATGTAGAATGACCCTAACATAGGAACCCACTCAGAAACCACATACACCAGTATTATGGATAACAGGTTTACTGAATGAACAAACACTAACAAGGACAACTATTACATCATCTCTAGTACCATCCCAACATTATAACATCCCCACACGGTGCCCGCAGCCCAACCCTTGTCCCGTGGTCAGCGCTGCCACTATGTGTTAATAGAATGTTATGATCTGTTGGTGCACTTGTAGAGTACCTGCCGAGTGCTCTTGCACTCGGGCCCGCAAGGAACTTCACAAAGGCTCTGTCGTTCTGGGATCCCGTCTGATCCGGTCCGGTGAATCCTTGCTTGGGGTCCGCCAGGGGCGGTCCCACCCTGAAGATAGTCTTTGTCTTTGAGCACCGACTTGGGCCCAAATCTCTTTCAAGGAACGGCAGCATCCGTTGATCCCTATCTAACCTTGGCACTACATGACACGGTCCCTAACCTAGGGCCTGTCCCTGTAGCACCACAAACTGGGGAGTGAGAGCCTCTCTGGGACCTAAGGGGTTAACTGGCCTATCTCGCCCCCCCTCTAGCCCTTCCCGCTCCTGGCTCTAACTAACTAACTAACTACCTGCAATACGCACGGCCACTTACTTGGTCCGAGCAGCAACCGTGCTGCACAAACACCGTGCCTGCCTGTCAGACCTCACAGCACGGATAGCTGTGACTCTGACAAGACAGCACTCACACTAAGGGCATAGTCCCTAACTGGGGCCGTCCCTTATCAATTACCCACCAACCTGGTGGGGAGTTGGGGCCTACCTGGGAGAGGGGGGGACCTTACGCGATGCAGGAGCTTCACTCACTCCCTGCACCCTTCCTTCCCCTTCTGCTCCGCTGCTCCAACTAACTGCGTAGCTGCAGCCCAAACAATGTATCTCTTTCCTCCAGGGCAATCCTTCAGCCCTATTGGCTCCTATGAGGCACCTGGTGCCTGCCTCGCTATGCCCCATGGGAGTTGTAGTCCCATGGAGCCTAAAAACACATAGGGGCCGCGTGCGCTCCTTTCCTGTGCCTGCACTAACCCCTAATGGCCGCCGCAACCTCTCCTGCGCCTTCCCTGCCCTCACGCAACTGTTCCCTGGCTCTAGGGTACCTTCTGCGCATGCGCCGAGAGTCCTGTAACGCGCGTGCGGCCTTGGCAACTGGCCGCACGCGTCCCCGGCAACCCCCGAGCCGGGGCCTGACCGCCCTCACCCCTGAGATCGCCGCACGGTGCCGCCATTGGACTCGGCTGCACCCGCGATCGTCAGCAAGATGAGGGGGGTGCTGACAGGCTGGGGAGACCTGGCTACATATATATATATATATATATATATATATATATATATATATATATATATATATATATACAGTGTTCGACAAACCTATACATTTGCTCGCCCCGGGCGAGTGGATTTAACATCGTGGCGAGCTCCTATTGGCCCAAGCAGCACACGTGTGGTACTAGGCGGCGAGTAGATTTTTTGGTGATTTGTCAACCACTGTATATATATATATATATTTATATATATATATATATAAAATATATATATATATGTGTGTATATATAAAGGTATTATATATGGGTTGATTTAGGAATTAGTATACACTCAACTGTACAATCTAATTTTGAAATACAGGTATATGGAATAAAATCAGTGACACACAATAAAATCAGTGACACACAATAAAATTAGTGACACACTCAAAGTCACTACATGATTAAAAAAACAGAGTCAAGGTCCTCCATAAAACCCAGCTCCCGTCTCCAATCCTTCCTCCTACAAGCTGGTAATAACTGTATTTCACTTTGCATGATATATTGATTGCTAGAAGCAGTTACCACGAAACAACATCACATTAAACACTTATCACAATAGTTGGATGGTTTATGCCGAGAGGGCAATATTTATATACTGTATTTTTATGCACATTGAATTAATTATTTTGACATAATCAGTGATACTGTCAGCACTTTCTAGCATTCACTTACCATAAAGGTTCATTATTTCCTTTATTTTTCCACTGATACACATCTGAGTGTACACTGTAGCGCTGATATCTTTTTCTGTGCGTGTGCACACTGTAGCACAAGCAATAGCCCTGTTGGTGGTGTAAGAGTTAAATATATATGCGCATGCAAAGCTACCACATTAAACACTCTTCCACGCTGCAGCTTTGCTGAATAATACATCAGAACAGAAAGTATGAATAACTGCGCCCGTGCCCTCTCTTGCCTGTTTTGATGCTAATTCAAATGTCAAACTGCAGTTACCTGCTATTTTTGTGTTCCTGGCATAAAAATGAAGCAGATTTTTAAGGCCCGTCACTCATCACAGTTCTATCAGATAAAGCTACTGTATGGAACCTGGTAAACAATGAGGCCTAAGCTCATTCTAAACAGTTTTAGATTATTTTTGTGCTTGAAAATCTAATAGGGACAGAGGGGGTTATACATTACCCCTGGAATTTTCAGCACAACGAAAAGGTTACGCTGTAACAATTTCAACTGGGTTTATCCATCCTACGTGGTACTGTAGCTGTGCAAAGGAAATTAAGGCAGCTTTGTTCTTGTTATTGAGATGTCAAAATGACTGAGTTGACTCTTCTGAAAGCTATTTTTTTTTTACTCTCTCTCTCAGAACATTGGCAGCTTTTTCCATATGCCAATAACATTAATCTTACAGGGTGAGCGATTTTAAAAGAACAAAACCAATACAATCAATAAGTGGGGTGTAGAACCACTTCCCCCCCCCCAAAAAAAACAGTTGTCCATGGGCTACATACACCACGTTTGTAACCCTCTGAGGGACACAACTTGTATACCATGGTTGAAAAGAATAGAAGTTAAGCGTTTGTTTTAAAATGTTATACTGTATATGAGTACTCTGACATTAACTGCAGCTAGAGTACTCTGCTTTTAAAGCAGCAGTCTTAGCTGCCGTTTAATTATTTTTTTTACGTTTCCCCCCCGTTTAATATGGGCATCAATACATTCCACACAATGATAAGTAATTAGCTACAGCTGCAGCGGCCGTTTTTAAACAAATCACGCGTTGTGTACATCGAAATACCGCTGTAATGACGCGGGATGTCTTCCAACCTTACCGCCTTAAGACGCGAGTGCAGGCGAGTGCAGAAAATGGCATTTTAGAGTTCTGCTTTTTAAACACCGTGAATTGGCACAGTAGCACAGTACTGTACACATTGCAATTCATTTCATTGCACACAAAGAAACAGAATCCATGAAATTCAACAAAGCAATAACGATAAGCGCGGGTGCCTGGGACGATTGGCCACGTTCATGCTGCGTGGAGTGCAGCAGAGCACACGAAATCGGCGCCGTGATTTTTTTTAATACATGCCGCAGCTGCAGCATCTGTAAGTTGCCGATCGATCCATTCTCCTGCGATCAATTGGCGAAGATTCGGCTCGGGGGTTCACTAAATGGCTGTCAGAGCAACAGAAGAGGACCAAGATGCACCGCTCTGTTAGGAAGATCATGTGACCAGGCAGTCAATAGATACAATTGGTGGACTGTTAGAGAGAGAGCAGGCGCTCAAAAAGGGGTGTGCCATAGCCTGTTTCAGAAGAGGAAGGGGATGTGACTTTGTAAATGGTTGCTATAGAAACAAAAAAAACTTGTTACATTATAATACATAAACATTTTCATTCAGAGTTGTTTAGAAATAAAATTCTACAAGTTTTTTCTCATAGTGCAGAACTGATTTATTAAAAACACACACATGTAAGATATTTCTTGGTCTGCAGCTTTAAACACTTGGGTTGCCAGAGAAGACTGGAAAGCCGTGCTGTTTTCTGTTAATAAATATGCTACAGCAATTATTATTGTAATTTATTATATGCCTCTTTCTAAAAAAAAAAAAAAGACATTACTTGTGTAGCCTGGAGTTCCCGTGGCTCCTGGAGACCCCCCTCCCTTAGTGCAGCGCGGTCGCGGGTGCCGACAGACCCGACGGCTGCTTCCAAGGGTGGGGGCTGGAGCAGGGAGCAGCGCGGCTTCCCCTGCCTGCGGCCGGTTGCCGGGGACGCGATCGGGCCGTTGCTAAGGCCACGATCGCGTCTCTAAGGTCCCGGCGGCCGGTGAAGCAGGGCGCCGCCATTGCGCCACGGGTTGCGCATGCGCAGGGACGCGATAGCGCGAAAGGCCCCCAGATAGCTCGTGCGAGAGCAGGGCTAGACCAGGGAAGGTTGAGGCAGCCCAGGAAAGCTTGCGCAAGCGCAGTGCAGGGTAGGAAAAGCCCGCGAACCCCTAGCCATTCAGGGAAGGCTCTGAGCTGGGACTACAGATCCCATGAGCCTCTGTATGCCCCACGTGACACCAGGGAGGCAATAGGGCTTAGGGAGCCCCTGGAGAAGAGATACATTTGGCGGGCTTACAGCACGTTAGCCAGCAGTCAGAGACCGGAGCAGCCCAAGGAAGGAGGTTGGGTACAGGAGTCCAGGACTCGCTGTACTAGGCCAGCACCCCCAGGGTCTGAGGTAGTTAGTTACTCTGATAGAGAGAGTGTTGCCAGGGACTGCTCTATAGAGAGGGACCCTGTCACACAGGTTAACCCGTTGGAGCAGGGGAGCTGTGAGGGAAGGAAGGGCGCGGGGAGCAAGTACAGCTCCTGCGGCCCTATAGGTACCCGCACCCCAGAGAGGCCCCAACCCCCCACTAGGGTAGTGGGTAATTACTGAGGGAGGCCCCAGATAGGGACGCTGCCCTTAGTTTAGAGTGCTGCCTTGTCAGAGTCACAGCGGTCAGTGCTGTGAGGTCTGGCAGGCAGGCACCTTGTTGCGCAGCACGTTGGCTGTCAGCGTTTAGTGAGGCTGAAGGGACTTGGGTAGTTAGGGGAGTGGGACAGGTCCTTAACCCCTGTAGGCCCATAGGAGTTCCCCAAGCCACTACAGGTTGCTGTACTATAGGGACGGCCTATAGTGTAGCACGTGCCCTTAGATAGATAGGGACACAGTGAAGATTGCTGTTCCCGTGAAGCGGTTGGACCCACGTTGGGGTCCACAGAGCCTGTTCCAGAGTGGGACCGCTCTAGCGGTCCACGTGCAGAAGTTCGGTTGGAGGGTTGAAGGAGTCATCGCCAACTGAGCCTTTGTGAAGATTGCTGATCCGAGCACCGGAGTGCTCGGCAGGTATCTGATACATAAGTGCACCACCGGGCCCTTAGCTTAACTGTGACTGAGCAGTCACCCATTGGCTCTCTGCAAGAGTGCGGGACATTGGGTGGGGTTTCCTTGGACACTGGGTGGGCTCACTTGGTGTTGGGGAAGCGTCCTGCGCGACGCAGTAGGTGTCTCCTCTAGAGAGGGACACAGGTTATATAAGGGTATTGCGTGATATGTTATATTGCTTGTAAGTAAAGGTATTAGTTAATATAATCACTGTGTATGTGTTTATTGATTGTCCTGCGAGGAACCACTCCCCCTCTGGTGGGAGCCATCGCAGGTGGAGGCGCTGCATCGAATGTAAGTAGTATTCCTAGTATAATTGCCCCAGGTTCCCCGTGGCAGAAGCTCAGCCCTCTTGTGAGCCAACAGGTTATGCACCACACCGAGTAACAATATATGTTTCCTGCACCCACACAGTAGAATCTGCGATTGGGGGGGGGGAAACCCGTTACATTTGGAGGCGCTGCTGAGATAGACCTGGGGTGCCCTGTGTTTTTTTTCAAATTGTCCCAGTTCTATTTTTGTCATCATGGTTGTGAAGTCCGGACACGAGGTCCACGACTGGGCCATGAAGTTGGGAGTGCCACCGCTCCACACGCTTGCGGTGTGCCGTGTCCCTATAGACGTTCCGTCACCAGATATACGAGTGGCCCTGGGACAAAACCCTCATCTCCGGGGGGCTGCCCCCATAGCCGTGGTAGATTCACACTTGGAGGACGCGAAGTATTGTTCCGTGCTAGTGAGTTTCGGGCGAGATATAACTGAAGGCCTGGGTCCGTCCAGCTTGTGGTTGGAAGATTCGGTCGGTTCAGACTGTCCTGTAGTGTACCCTGAGCTGCCAAAACAGGAGAGCGCACGTGCTGCTGACTGTACGCCGGCACAGGAAAGTATTGCAACAATCTGTCCGGGACTGGCGGGAAACCCTAAGCCCCGCCCCTGCAATACGAGTGAGTCAGTGCAGAGCCAGACCCACTCCCTTGTAGAAAGTGCCCGGTTCTTGAAGCCTATTGTGCCTCAGTTTGCAGAACCAGCAGAGGACATGGGACAATTGATGAAGCGGTAGTACAGTCTTTGTCAGAAAGACGGAGAGGAGCTATTGGATTTCCTCCTGCGGATTGGAGCAGTCCTACGGGAGATGCGAAAAGGGGATCGTATTAAGGCCACCGAGGTGGATGTGTACTGTTGTGATCAAATTCTGAGAGGAGCGATACCTGACCATCCTGTCGTGGTCAGGATGCGGTGCTCCTGGATGCGGGGTGACCCCCTTTCCTGGAGGAGGCTAGTGGATGAGATAGAGAAACATGAAGTTGCAACTGCTGCGAATATGGATGGCAGAGCGATCCAAAATGGCGGTTCCCGTTTCCCTGGGAGACCGCGTGAGCCAGTTGCAGAAAATGCTGCAAATGCTAAAATTGCAGAAACTTTTCCGGTTCCTGAGCGGGACGAGGTTGAAGTCCCATCGGTGGCGATGCGCCTACCGGCGAACCACCCCAGCGATGATACAGAGGAATCACAGGGTAAGGTGTATATACCCCCACCTTCTTCTAGTGAATCCAGTGACCCAGCACTTGTGGTGATGCGCCTGCCGGCGGACCACTTTAGTGACACCAATGAATACACTATCTCGGTGGATGCAGAGCCTGCTGTGGGCCCGTGGGCCCTAGAGGAAGTGTATCCCGATGTTGCGGACCCTGCTGTGTGCCCGTGTGCCCTACAATGGCAGGTCCGGCGTATTCCTATGGTACCATCGGTCCTAGAATGGGGACCAGTACCAATCGACGACAAGGGTGAGTTGACTGCCCCAGGGGTGTTGGGAGAGCCTCCAGGTGACCGCGGAGCACGATGGCTCCTTAAGTCTGGTCGCCCGGGCGAAGGGCTCCCCTCGGCATCGCGTCCTGGCGGAGGTGTCCTCCTTAGAAGAGAAGCCCATCGCCAGCCAGCAGAGTGGTAAGGAACCTCCTTGCTCCCCACAGGCTCCGATGGAGGTGGCCGTGAAGAAGGCCAGAGCTACGGCTCCTGAGCGGAGTGTGAGCCCGTGCGCTCCGACCCAAATGGTCCCAGGACTGGGATCCAACGCTCCCGAGTTCCAAATCAGTGAGTGGACTGTCCCAGAAGAGTTGTGGACAGGTCCCGAGACGGCCGAGGTGGGAACTGACAGCATCCCCGAGGACCTGTTGGCCACCGGGGATCACCGCAGTGGTAAGGTATCAACCCTTTACCCCCTGCCGGGTGAACCAGAGACTTTGAGGAAGGAGACATTGTTCAGTTTTTGCTTCCCAGTGGAAGCCTCACAGGGCCGTAGGGACAAGGACTGTGTAGAGAAAGATCCAGAGAAAGGTCCTGGCCTCCTGGTCTACCGCATCCCTGCTGCGGATGACCGGGTAAAGGCCTGCTTCAGAGACAGTGTGCTACTCCTTCCACCAGGGGGAGGAAGTAGCGAGGAACCAGTGACTGTTGCCCTCCGGTGTGCTCTTTAGGAAATTTTTCTGGGGGAGGCTCACGGACGCAAAAGTGAGGTACCCCCACATGATCAGTTAGGGGCACCCCACAAATGGTCTCAGCTAGCCTCGGGTAGTATTGTGATGTGTTGTATATTCTCTGTACTGCATTTCTATTATGTAATCTTTGTGCATGATTACATCTGCTATCCAAGCGAGGACGTTGGAGTTCCACCAGGGGGAGAGTGTAGCCTGGAGCTCCCGTGGCTCCTGGAGACCCCCCTCCATTGGTGCAGCGCGGTCACGGGTGCCGACAGACTCGACGGCTGCTTCCAAGGGTGGGGGCTGGAGCAGGGAGCAGCGCGGCTTCCCCTGCCTGCGGCCGGTTGCCGGGGACGCGATCGGGCCGTTGCTAAGGCCGCGATCGCGTCTCTAAGGTCCCGGCGGCCGGTGAAGCAGGGCGCCGCCATTGCGCTGCGGGTTGCGCATGCGCAGGGACGCGATAGCGCGAAAGGCCCCCAGATAGCTCGCGCGAGAGCAGGGCTAGACCAGGGAAGGTTGAGGCAGCCCAGGAAAGCTTGCGCAAGCGCAGTGCAGGGTAGGAAAAGCCCGCGAACCCCTAGCCATTCAGGGAAGGCTCTGAGCTGGGACTACAGATCCCATGAGCCTCTGTATGCCCCACGTGACACCAGGGAGCCAATAGGGCTTAGGGAGCCCCTGGAGAAGAGATACATTTGGCGGGCTTACAGCACGTTAGCCAGCAGTCAGAGACCGGAGCAGCCCAAGGAAGGAGGTTGGGTACAGGAGTCCAGGACTCGCTGTACTAGGCCAGCACCCCCAGGGTCTGAGGTAGTTAGTTACTCTGATAGAGAGAGTGTTGCCAGGGACTGCTCTATAGAGAGGGACCCTGTCACTCAGGTTAACCCGTTGGAGCAGGGGAGCTGTGAGGGAAGGAAGGGCGCGGGGAGCAAGTACAGCTCCTGCGGCCCTATAGGTACCCGCACCCCAGATAGGCCCCAACCCCCCACTAGGGTAGTGGGTAATTACTGAGGGAGGCCCCAGATAGGGACGCTGCCCTTAGTTTAGAGTGCTGCCTTGTCAGCGTCACAGCGGTCAGTGCTGTGAGGCCTGGCAGGCAGGCACCTTGTTGCACAGCACGTTGGCTGTCAGCGTTTAGTGAGGCTGAAGGGACTTGGGTAGTTAGGGGAGTGGGACAGGTCCTTAACCCCTGTAGGCCCATAGGAGTTCCCCAAGCCACTACAGGTTGCTGTACTATAGGGACGGCCTATAGTGTAGCACGTGCCCTTAGATAGATAGGGACACAGTGAAGATTGCTGTTCCCGTGAAGCGGTTGGACCCACGTTGGGGTCCACAGAGCCTGTTCCAGAGTGGGACCGCTCTAGCAGTCCACGTGCAGAAGTTCGGTTGGAGGGTTGAAGGAGTCATCGCCAACTGAGCCTTTGTGAAGATTGCTGATCCGAGCACCGGAGTGCTCGGCAGGTATCTGATACATAAGTGCACCACCGGGCCCTTAGCTTAACTGTGACTGCGCAGTCACCCATTGACTCTCTGCAAGAGTGCGGGACATTGGGTGGGGTTTCCTTGGACACTGGGTGAGCTCACTTGGTGTTGGGGAAGCGTCCTGCGCTACGCAGTAGGTGTCTCCTCTAGAGAGGGACACAGGTTATATAAGGGTATTGCGTGATATGTTATATTGCTTGTTAGTAAAGGTATTAGTTAATATAATCATTGTGTATGTGTTTATTGATTGTCCTGCGATGAACCACTCCCCCTCTGGTGGGAGCCATCGCAGGTGGAGGCGCTGCATCGAATGTAAGTAGTATTCCTAGTATAATTGCCCCAGGTTCCCCGTGGCAGAAGCTCAGCCCTCTTGTGAGCCAACAGGTTATGCACCACACCGAGTAACAATATATGTTTCCTGCACCCACACAGTAGAATCTGCGATTGGGGGGGGGGGGGGGAAACCCGTTACACTTGTCACACAAGAAACTGCTCTGGATGAAAATACTGTAAATACAAATATAGGATAAAGTATCTGTCATCTAAATTTAACATAGGTTGAACTTGATGGATATACAGTATGTCTTTTTTCAACCTCATCTACTACTGTATGTAACTATGTATAAGAGAGAGCCAGAAAAGGAATACATGGCAGGAATGGTACAGTTTTTGCTGTTCTGCAGTAGACGGCGGGTGGAAAAAATAAATAAAAAAAAGCGCATACAATATTCAGTTACAAAGTAAACGTTTTTATTTTACACGCAGAAGGCTTATAAAATGCGAACCACTGAGAGAGGTGCTTGTGATATGCCAATTATTCATTGTTATCTTTTACCACTCCAACAGATTAACAATTATCCTACAGAAAAGATCAAACGGATTTGTGTAGAGAAAGTTACAAGCTTTTATCTGTCTTCTTTGCCTTTGGCAACGATAGTCACTGTATTACTTATGAGTGATAGCGGGCAGAACATCAAATGAAAAGATTGTGGAACAAGTAGCACAGAAATATCCTAAGTAGCTCATTACACAGCCATAGAATTAGCTTGTACGTACTGTTTACTGTAGTCCATATATGTTTACTACATTTGTTTTGCAAGTAGTAGAGCCTTCGTATAGCATCAAGAAATGATAGCACTGTAAAGCAGGGGTTCTCCACTCCAGTCGTCAAGACCCTCCCCCCCCCCCAAACAGGTCAGGTTTTAAGGATATCCCAGCTTCAGCACAGGTGGCTCAATCAGTGGCTCAGTCGAAGTCTGGGCACCTGATTTTAGCCACCTGTGCGGAAGCTAGGACTGATTGAGCCACCTGTGCTGAAGCAGGGATATCAATAAAACCTGACCTGTTGGTGTGACGGTGCTGATCTCCAATCAGAAAGCGGACCCGCAGGGCTGAGGCAGGGATACTTTATTCCAATCCCTTATTTTTTTGAACGGGCCCTCACTCCTCCAGCTTCTCAAATTCCCACTTAACTCCGCCATCACCCACCATTCCATTAACCAGAAGCTATCCCCCCTCACACCCCTGACCCACTTCTGAAAATCCCTACTTCTGGTGATATTAGTGTCATTGTAACAGGGGGTGTGGGTTACCACTGTCTTTAAATGAGAACATCTGCTCAGGCTTACTTCTCATTAACCCCTTGTCCCAACGTCTCATACCTGACACCTGCTCACGTGGAAATGGGGTAACAGGTAAGTGCCCTCATCTATTTTTTGTTACCACCTTGCTAGTCATTTTTGTTATTAGAGAAACACTGAACTTTGGCATTACAGATGCCATGGAACTGACTGTCATGGAAACATGTTCAAGTAGATCAATAAATATATATAAAAGTGCTCTGCTGACAACAGAAGCCACCTAGAATCAATCCGGCTGTTTAGAATCGATGATGAAAAAAAAATAAAAGGCTGCTCTTCAAACTCTGTTCAATACACTTTTAATTTTTTTCTTACCCTGGGGGTAATGCTTTGTAAGAACAAAGGGGGTAAAGCTGAGAACAGTCTTAAGAGATGGAAGTAGTTTTTCCATCCAACCTAATATTGGTAGAATTAGACCCACATGAAAAGTCACCTTTACTATGAAGAATTTCCATAGCGTGACCTTGTGGCACATTGCATATGCTCTGGCCCTCTTGAGCACGCAGATTGTAAGCTCTTCTGGCCAGGAACTCCCATCTACCAATGTTTTTATATATATATATATATATATATATAAATATATATAAATATATATATATATATATATATATATATATATATATATATATATATATATAAAATGCATGTTCCCATTCTTGTATTAATCCTCAGTGTATGTCTTATTTATTATTTCTGTAAAGCCCTGCATACAGTACATCGGGGTGTCCTACTGTATATAATTAAAACTACAATGCAATGATGGTGGAACAGTTATAACATATGGTTCCAACAAACATTTACGTCTTGTTTAAAATGTTTGATCTCATTATAGCACATGGACATAAACATTTTTTTTATGCTAGTTTGACCACAGTCTGAAACAATGAAGCAAATCTCGTTGGATATTATTTCAAGGCATGATATACCATAGTGGTGCTACGGTTCAATAATACAGGTAATGTTTTTAAAGAAAAATTATTTTAAAAAAAGTGTATGTTTAGGATTGTAATTTAAAAAATAACAACCCGCAGAACCACTGTGTACCAACACTGACAATTATTTCAAATCTGCAATCTTATTGTTAAGTTTTCATATGTCGCTTTGTAGTGTCAAAGAGACAGACCTGCTAGGCAGAAGTGGTGAGTATAGACGGACCGTATCTGGGATGTAGATCCTGAATCGGTAGAATATTGGGGTCCTTGCAATACACCTGTTGACAATCTGTATATTGTGGGGTGGATCCCAGTGATGTTTTAGAATTGGTAAGTCACTTTATTATGTACCTATAAATATATTGGTGATGACAAGATATGTGAGAAAGTGCTCTGTGTATTTGCTATTTATCTTTTTTTGGATATCCCCGGTTGTGCTCGGCTACTTTCTTCTCATCTTGTATTGTGCTGCCGGAGGTGCGGGTGCTGGAGATGAACCAGCAGGGAGACAGTTTGCAAGGTGGATGCGATGGAGTCCAATTTAATATCCAACATAGCCATATGGTTGGAGTGACTCCCCAGGAGTTGGCCCTTAAGGGACATGGCCTTCTCCACCTCTGAGGGGTCCATTGCATGGCTTGTGCAACGTATTACATTTGCGTACGTTGCTTTGTACTGTCAAGGAGACAGACCTGCTAGGCACAGGTGGAGAGTATAGACTGACCCGTACCTGGGATCTAAATCCTGAATCGGTAGAATAGTGGGGGCCAGTTCCGGTGTCAGGGCAGGAGAGAGGCAGAATAGTTATAGTCACCGTTCTGGTGTCAGGGTTGGAGAGAAGCAGAGAATTCCAGAGGCAGGCAAGGGTCTGAGGCATGCGAAACAGCAAGCAGATATTCCAACAGGACTAGGGAGTACCTTGCACAGACAAGTAGAGAGGGGAATGGAAGCCTTATAAAGGGAGATGACAGGTATGAACAATCCAGCTCAAACAGGCTGACTTCCTACCTCGGCAGCCATGTTGGTAGAGGCAGCAAAGTCAGGGGGCATCCATTTTGGAGGTCCTCACACTTATGCTGTCAAAACTATATATTCCACCCATGTGTGACTCCTCTTATTTTATTTGTTAATAATGTGCTGTGTATTTTTGTTTTAGTAGCTGTTGATAACTGTAGTAACCATTTAATAAATATGCTTTTAAAGCAATGTGTATATGTCTGAAAACACAAACATGTGAAGTAAGCATTCCCCATCTTGTTTAACGTCTATTGATTAGGGTACTTACAAGAAGACCTCAACTCATGAGATTGGAGAAAACAACAGTACACATGGCCTGAGGGAAGTAAAAAATGATGCTTATTTTTAGTGTGTTCCAAGTTGGCTTTGCTATATAAGCAGTGACCACGCTGAGCCAGGGGGATAACTGGAGCCACTGAGAATGTTAATAACACATTCTGAATCTGAAGCCTTGTGACAGGAGACCTTACAGGGGTAGTTTGATATGAGAACTTGAAGTGACAGAACTGCCTACTCCAGAGAGATATTTGGTCAAACGGGCAATCAAGGAACACACAATGTGGTTAATACCTCTCTTAAATAACATGTCACAACTATGCAACTGGGAAGCTGCATAGTGGACATTTGAGAGAATCTATTCCTGCTTTTTACATTAGCAGGTACATTGTAATATTAAGATCTTTGGGTGGTATATAACCTTGACTGTGGCTTTATATGAAGGCAAAATGACCATCAAACTTATTAGTGAAAGCCGGTGAGACCATTTTCAAAAAGCACTTGAATAAAGTCGTTAAAATGATAAACCTCCTTTAGTCCAAGCCAGTACACGGCAACACCGCCTCTCCATTTAAAGAATTACCCAACGAAAGAGGCCTAGGATTTAGGTGTGATGTTTAATTAAGTGCAGCACGGATTAATCATCAAAAGATAATGGGATAATTATAAGATATTAATAAACCGACTGCTGAGACTATGTACTCCGTGTGTGAGCCAACCAGACCCAAACTGCTGAGCTTACTTTTGCTGCCAGTGCCCCAGATAATTGAGCTGAAGGTACCAGACACAATATGTCTGTAGATGAAGCAGCTTTTCTAAGCTGGCTGCCTATTTCATAATACAGAATGAAGGGAATGGCGTCACTAACTCCTTCAGTGCGGAGGAGGCTACATTGGCACTGATATTCTTTAACAAACACACAGATACCCAGCAAGCTCTCAGAAACCCCCCAAAATATATATGTGTATACGTGTCAAAAGGAGTGCTACTGGGCGTGAATAATTGTACAAAACAAGAAACAAAGAAGTCAAGAGCAACATCCAATGTGACAAAAATACACAGTGAAATCTCGCTCTCTCTCGCTCTCTCTCGCTCTCTCTCGCTCTCTCTCGCTCTCTCTCGCTCTCTCTCTCTATATATATATATATAAATATATATATATATAGCCACTGTAAATATTACTGTATGTTCATTTGCATGTCTTAGACAGGTCTGCAACCCTGTCTTTCCCCATTGTCACCCAGCATACAGCGCTTCCACTGCAGCAAGGGATTCTGGGAAATGACATGCAAATGAGCACTCAGTGCCACCTTTTGTCTCAAGCTCGTATTACACAAGCCAATCCTCAAGCCAATGCATGCTGTTTTAAACACAGCTTTTAAACAGAGGCTGGGATGAGATGCAAAGCCATTAGACCTACTCACATACATGTTTCAACCTTGATGGGTATCATCAGTGTGAGGCTGGTCTTAATGGCAAGCAGGTTTGAGACTAGACTAGGCAATCACCACTGTCATTAAGGTTATGGTGGGTAAAAAAAAGTGACAAAAACCCTCCACAGTAAAGCATAAAGCCACTGTAAATATATATATATATATATATATATATATATATATATATATATTGTGACAAACGCCCCTCTTTTGTAGCGCTGACGTCTGTCTGGGTTCTTCCCGACACAGTCTTCTAGGGTTAATTATACAACAAACAGGATCATGCAAAGTATTATGCTGCTTAACTCAGGCTTCTGCCTGCTTTATTTTCATCCAAGTAAGGTACTGCAGCTTTAACATGTGAAGGTTAGAGGTACTCAGATACTTTCATTCAGCAGTTCACATATTTCAGTGTTACAATATTTCCCACTCTGTTATTTCAAGAAATAAAACCAAAATCATATAAGCAAAATCCTATCCCTTTCAGGGATCTAACTACACATCAGAATTAGTCTCTCTAACAGCTGCTGGCCAACTAAACTGGTTCCCCAGCTTAAAACAATGCTCTCTCATTTAGGGTCACAAGATACAGCACAGTCTTTTAGCAACAGCAATAACCATTTGTTTTGTCTTATCTGTTCGTGGGGTCCAGGCAAATCCTCTGGTACTGTGATACGTGGAGGGGCCGTCAACCCCGATACTGGAAACAGGGGAGCAGCGATACCCCCAGCCTCCAGGCTCTAAGGAGAGAGAGTGAAATGCAAAACCTCTCTGCTCTAAGTACCTGTGCGTGTGATTAGAAGAGCAGGTGAGGGAGAACTAGAGCCATTGTAATCTGTGGTCTAGATTTTCCATCCAGCTGCCTGAGTTAATGGGAAGCTGTGGAACGGATCATTAACTATTCCTGCACTTTCTGCTCTAAAATGGGGCAGAAAGCTGCCTAACATCTTTGGACTATGTCACATATCCCCCTCCCCAGCTCACACCTACTGGGGTGAGCGGCCATGGACCTCACTGGGGTGAGCGTCCTACCTGAAATACTTGAGCTAACTCCTCAGTACAACATTAAGTATTCACATGACACGAATATGAACTTTTCCCACGGCAATTATGGACAATAGGTTTCGTCATAAGAGACTATATTTGGCAAACATATTTTGTTGCTCTCTATTAGGGAACTATTTTGAAAAATAAGTGTCTAGCACACATTCTTACAACCCAGGATATGCTAAATATATTCAGAAAACCAGACAATTTCTATTACCTCCCTGGGTTGTTCTACTCTAGAATATGAACCTCATTATATAATTTACCAACTGAAAGGGCCATCAACCCTGTATATTAATTTGTAGTTTAGCTACATTTTCAACACAGAGAACCAATATAACATTGTAATATTGACAAAATGCTTATTCTAGCTAGAGGCCTAATATACCTTAACTACAATAGCTTATTTGCATAGTTAAGTGTCCGTGACATAGTCCACACATGTAATAACAAAAAGAAATATCGGTCAATTCCCCAAACACATTTTTTTTTTTTTTTCTTTGACTTCCAGTCCATTACATTTCCTGACTTAATTTCATAGGCTGCTGCAACCTGCAAATGACTGGACTGTTTCTTTAGCCTCTGACAGAACTCTGGGGCCGGATAGTCTTTGTCTTTATATTGTGGCCCAGAGTGGCGAGATCCGGAAAAATTCAAGGCCAGCGTTGACCTTCGTCGCTTTTGCTTTGCAACCTTTGAACCTTTATGGTACTTCTTACTGCCATGTATTTTCTCAAGACCATCACTCTCAGAAATTTGGGATTTCCCCTCTGGGGCAATTATATGGTATTTAGAAGATGAAGCACTGATTACCTTGATGGGGTTCTCACTAACTCCGGCTGTACCCTGTGGCATTTTACCTTTGCAGCCGGCAGGCATGTAGTGTTGGGCCTCTCTTTCCTGAGGCCTACATTTATAAAGGCGGAAATACCGCTGTATAACCAGTGACGCATTTCTCAGGGTTTGATAGTGAATCCTGTTCTGTGTCATCCTAGTCAGAGACTGGATCTTTATAGTTGCTCCTTTCATAATGAGGAACCTGTTTCGTACCATGCGGGCACGGTAGAATGATTGAAGTACACAGGCTGCTTTATTCCGGCGATTAAACTGACGAATTTTCATCCCTCTGTAGGCAGCCTGTAGGATGATAGTTGCGGCGCGTTTACGCCGATAATTTTCTCTTTCCCTTCTTCCTTGGATAAGAGCTGTGCAGTGCTTCTGAATTATTCTAACGCTTTTCTCCTTTTTCAAAACGTTAAGTTCCTCCACGAGAGAATTCTGTTTTGTGCATATATGTCGCAATTCTGTTCTCAGAGCGTCCATTTCTTCCTGGTGCTGGCTCTGAGTGTGCATCAATGCATTCTGTAGTGCTTCCTGCACTTCTAATTTTTCCTGAGTCAACTGTTTCTTTACTTTTTCTGCTTGGTCAGTCAAATCTGAATTTTCCAATTTCAGAGTCTCATTTTCTTGCTTTACAGTCTCTAACTCACTCAGGGCAATCTCATGGGTTTTTCTTCAACATTCCCAGCTCTGTGTTCAGACCGTGGCCCTCCAGGCGTGAGTTTTGCACCTCTGTGCTGAGCGCGTGAACCTCTTGTAGAGCCTTCCCGTATTTCTGTTTTAGGATAGCCATTACGGTGTTGGCCTTTTCCAGCCTAGTCGTCACCTCTTCCAGCTCACTCCGTAAGAGAGACTCTGTTTTCTTCAAAGCCTCGTACTCCTGTAAAGCTGGAAGTATACACCTCTGTAATTCGGCGTTCGATTCTCGCTCTTCCATCCAACATTCTCGCTCCTTCTTGCTCCATTCTCGCTCCTTCACCAAATCCTGCCACAGGACTTCATAATTATGGCGGGCAGCTTGGAGTGCAGAAACCAAAGCCTCTTTATCCTGGTTCAAGGATTCAGCTTCCCTTTGCTCCTCCTTTTCCTTTGCCACTGTTCCCGTGACAATTCTGCCGGTCACTCCGGTCTGCAGCACATCTCGGCGCCTTTCTGACGCATGTCCTGACAGCGCAGGTTCAAGTGGCTCGGTCACTTCCCCTGTGACTTGAGGAACAGTTTTCTTTTTCTTCTTCTTTCTTTTTGCTTTATTAGCTCCAGAGATATCAGTGGTACTGGGCACACGCTCACTGGTATCAGCTTCCACATCTTGCTTGCACTCATAGGGCGTTGCTTGCTTTTGCAGCTGTTTGTCTTTGAAAATTTTGGGGCACACATCTTCCATGTGACCTACTTTATGACAGGCCCAGCATACTAAATTCATCGGTGGGTACGACTCTCCTCCAGGGGCCACATACGAGTCGTCATCATCATCATCATCGTATGGCCTGAAGGGACACTGTTTTTCATGATTATGTACATTACAAAACAAACATTTCACGTCGGCCATTTTAGAAACCCGGCAGGGACAATTTGCTAGCTGCAATTTCACTCACTTCAGCAACTTGCATACAGCACTTGCTAGCTGCAAATTCACTCACTTCAGCAAAAGGCATTAGCTTTACAAACAGCACTTGCTAGATGCAATTTTTTTTTTTTCTTCTTTTTCAGCAAAACATTTTGGTTTTCTGTTTGGGTTCAGGGTGCTATTGCATCCACACTTCGCACATTCTCTGTGTATGCTAGAAGCACAACTGATATACACAGTGGGACAGACTTCACTCATAGCATCTGTACTTTAGTTCAGCTCGGCGGCCATTTTAAACCCCCGCATTTATTTGCAAACCCACAGACTTTTTTAGTGTCTGCCCGCATTCTCCACCATATGTGACAAACGCCCCTCTTTTGTAGCGCTGACGTCTGTCTGGGTTCTTCCCGACACAGTCTTCTAGGGTTAATTATACAACAAACAGGATCATGCAAAGTATTATGCTGCTTAACTCAGGCTTCTGCCTGCTTTATTTTCATCCAAGTAAGGTACTGCAGCTTTAACATGTGAAGGTTAGAGGTACTCAGATACTTTCATTCAGCAGTTCACATATTTCAGTGTTACAATATTTCCCACTCTGTTATTTCAAGAAATAAAACCAAAATCATATAAGCAAAATCCTATCCCTTTCAGGGATCTAACTACACATCAGAATTAGTCTCTCTAACAGCTGCTGGCCAACTAAACTGGTTCCCCAGCTTAAAACAATGCTCTCTCATTTAGGGTCACAAGATACAGCACAGTCTTTTAGCAACAGCAATAACCATTTGTTTTGTCTTATCTGTTCGTGGGGTCCAGGCAAATCCTCTGGTACTGTGATACGTGGAGGGGCCGTCAACCCCGATACTGGAAACAGGGGAGCAGCGATACCCCCAGCCTCCAGGCTCTAAGGAGAGAGAGTGAAATGCAAAACCTCTCTGCTCTAAGTACCTGTGCGTGTGATTAGAAGAGCAGGTGAGGGAGAACTAGAGCCATTGTAATCTGTGGTCTGGATTTTCCATCCAGCTGCCTGAGTTAATGGGAAGCTGTGGAACGGATCATTAACTATTCCTGCACTTTCTGCTCTAAAATGGGGCAGAAAGCTGCCTAACATCTTTGGACTATGTCACAATATATATATATATATATACTGTTGGTATTTCACTGTGTATTTTTGTCACATTGGATGTTGCTCTGGACGTCTTTGTTTGTTTCTTGTTTTGCACTGATATTCTTTGTAAGATATCTGGACAAAGAATACAACCTCCGTTACCAAAGGACAGCAGCTTGCTCTTAAGGACCAGCTGTTTAATGGCAGATCGTTCTTGTTTGTCAGTAATTATGGATATCTCAGGGCAGCAGCCCCTCCAAACACAGAGAGAAATGATCCAACAATCGGTATTTCTCCTTCCAGCTCCCAACAGAAGTCACGAGACATTTAATAACCATGTCGTAACCATTTAATGACACAGGCCAAATTGTTAATACATTTAAAGGAGGAAAACACATATTAAAAGATATTTCAAGATGACTATGAAAGGCATGAATCAATGTAAAAGTCATGAACATGCCCACTGAAATATACATGAAAAGAATTAATGCAAAAAGAGAGAAGGAAATCGTTTTTTTAAATCAACAGAAACAACTTTGCAATTAGTCCTTACATTCAAGGTCATCAGTAATCTATAGGGGTTGCCGTTAGTGTAGGTAATCTATATAGGTTGTAGTTAATGTCGGTAATCTATAGAGGTTGCCGTTAGTGTAAGTAATCTATATAGGTTGTAGTTAGTGTAAGTAATCTATAGAGGTTGTAATTAATGTCAGTAATCTATAGAGGTTGTAGTTAATGTCACTAATCTATAGAGGTTGCCGTTAGTGTAAGTAATCTATAGTGGTTGCAGTTAATGTAAGTAATCTATAGAGGCTGTACAGATGCAGCGGCCATAATTTTACGAAATCACGCAGTGTATACCTCGGAATACCCATGTGATGGCGCGGGATTACTTCCAACCGTGCCGCCTTAAGACGCGAGTGCAGAAAATGGTATTTCAGTGTTCTGGCTTATAAACACCTGAAATTGACACAGTAGCACAGTACTGTACACAATACAATTCATTCATTTGATTGCATATAATTGCACACAATCCATGAAATTCAACCAAAGCAACGGCGATAAACGCGCATGCCTGGGGCAGTTGGCCGCGTTCATGCCGCGTGAAGTACAGCAGCGCACACGAAAATGGCGCCGTGATGCCTTAACGGCCGCTGCATCTGTAGCTAATGTCAGTAATCTATATAGGTTGAGTAATCTATATAGGTTGTAGTTAATTTCTGTGAAAAGCATGGTACGTTTGAACTTGTCCCCATTTGCTCAGAGAGTACCTCCTAAAACTCCTATTTACTTTGTGAAATATTTGAAGGGTCAGGAGTTGCACGTAAAATATAATGGCCAGACAATTATCCCCGATGGCCTCTGTATCTCAGAGCTGGGAGTATGGCAGCCGCCTTCTCTCCTATCCAGGCCTGAGCTGTAAAGCAGGGAGGCGAAAGATGACCCCACATCTTCCTGTAACGGGTCAAGAAAAGCGATCTGAAGGTCTGCTTCCAACGTCCTCCATTTAGGTATCTCTTTTCTATATGAATATATTTATAGTGGAGAAAACAACACTAACGTCCTCAAATCAAAACCCCATAGCATATGGTAAACAGATTAATATAAATAATAATAATAATAATAATAATATGTTCTTGTATAGCGCTGCTAGTTTTACAGAGACATTTTTGCAGGCACAGGTCCCTGCCCCATGGAGTTTACAATCTATGTTTTTGGTGCCTGAAGCACAGGGAGATTAGGTGACTTCCCCAAGGTCACAAGGAGCCGACACTGAGAATTGAATCAGGCTCCCCTGCAACAATCTCAGTGTCAGTCAGTGTCGTTACTCACTGAGCCATTTCTTCTAAATGTCATGAGGGTGTGAGTGTCACAATAAGTAAATGTATACACATACACATGAAAATATAGTCTCGTATTTGCAACAATATGTGCATGTTAAATACCAAGGGGGCTATTCTAGTAGCCTTGATAACCCACTTGAGGGTTCTTTTTGGCAGTTATCGGCCCCAAAAAGCTACAGCTATTCAGAAAGCCTCCTAGTGGGCAGCGAAAGCCCAAAACGCTGCCAGGTGTGCAGCGACAAGCCGCTTATCGGCAGTTTTGGAAAATCGTGCAATGCTAGTAACATCGATTTAGGTTATCGAGGCTTTAGAATGGCAACTTTATCCCAAATTCGTCTCGCCAGAAAAAAATTGGCGTGAAGCTGATGAGAAGGGCTCGAGAGAGGGGACGTAGAAAAAAAAAAGTATTTTTCCTGCATCGGATTGATGCCGGGGGTCTCCGGAGCTGGTACACATGAATACCAGCATCGAGACCCCTCGGCATCAATCCGATGCAATAAAAATGCATTTACAGGCAACTTCATTACCTTAGAAGCTAACCGCCAAGGCAATGAAGGAGTTAACCACCAGTGCCATATTTATTGTGGGTTTGCGGAGGTGGGTGAAGGTGGTATTTGGCCCATGGTGGGTGCTTGGGCCTTGCGGGGGGGTTGTGGGTGGAGTTAGCCCCTTCATTAACTTTGCGGTTAATACCGCTATGGCAATGAAGGAGTTAACCCCTCCCGCTACCCTTAACTCCTCCCGCAACATTCCCGGCAGGCCTAATTACCCACCCTGGGGCTACTAACCCCTTCATCCCCCCCTGGCCCTAGTAAACAGGCTATTGCAGTTGAACCCCTTCATTGCCTTAGCGGCTAGCCACTAAGGTAATGAAGCTGTTTTTATAAAAATGTAAATACTAGTGTACGTGAGCTGGGGGTCTACAGAGCAGAACCGCGTTGATTTCAAATCCGAGGACCCCCTTCTTCCCAAGATACAGGTCCCGTTGTGGGAAGCTGGTACCTCTTTTGCATTTTAATGTTCCGGTCACGTGGGCTGAATCTCGGGACGTAGGGGGTCCCCGGACCTGAAATAAACGCAGTTGTGCTCCGGAGACTCCCTGCTCACGTACACTAGTATTTACATTTGTATTAAAACCCTGCGATCGCTGGCGAGATATGTGCAGGGAGAGGGGGCTCTCTCTGTGCTGGGAGAGGGGGCTCTCTCTGTGCTGGGAGAGGGGGCTCTCTCTGTGCAGCTCTATGCAGCTGGCCCACGTCGCTGCAGATCACACGGGTGAGAACCTTTGAGAGAGGCTGAGATCACATCGCTACTCATCGTAAGTTTTGGTCATTTTGCTATCGCATGGCTTCAGAGTCTTTCTGAATACCGTGATAACTAAACTGACAAAAGCTGCAGGGTAACACGCCAAGCGAGAGATTTTATGAAGGCTACTAGCATAAATCAGCTGTTGTGTGTTGCTGCTGGTGTGCTAAAGGCTCTTCTTAAAATTGTCTGAAAAGAAACATAGAGCACACACCTCTCATAAGGGCCTATTCTAGTAGCTTCGATAACTAACCCATCAAGCTTTTTGGGCACTTCGAGCGAGTTTGCATGTGTAGCTATCCAGAAAGCTTCGATAACATGCCAAACTCGCTCGGGAAGGGCTTCTTCCCAATCGGTAGCTCTCCTGCTCATACAAACCGCGTGGGAGCTCAAATAATGCCCAAACTTGTATTTTTTTAAAACCTACCTATTCTAGTAAATCCGACAAGCTCAACGAGGCTGCAACTATCAAGCTGTGAGTCTCCAGAGCTGACCCGCATTAATACCAGCTCCGGAGACCCCCTGCTTCCACCATGTGTAATAAAAATACATTTACAGGCAGCTTCATTACCTTAGCAGCTAACTGCTAGGTAATGGAGGGGTTAAATACCAGTGCCTGGTTGATTGGGGGTAGAGAAGGTGGGTGCACATGGTATTTGGCCCATTGTGGGTGTTGAGGCCTACCAGGAGGGTTTCGGGAGGAAATAACCCTTTCATTACCTTAGCGACTACTACCGCTAAGGTAATGAAGGGGTTAACCCCTCCTCCTACCCAACTGGTAGGCATCAACACCCACAACGGGACAGGACAGGACCATGTGCACCCACCCCCTCTACCCCCAATAAACATTAAAACACAATACAGTTCTAGCCAATACACCCATTGATTGCCAGTGTGGTTACCTATGCCCTCAATGGGAGCAAAGATAACCCCAATGGCAATGAATGGTCACCCTAGTATCCACCCTCTAAACACATACAGCACGGTAATGGGCAAAATCCCTATTATCCAGATCTAGATAATAGCTCATTTGCCCATTATAAATCAAACATTATCTAGCCATCATAAAGTAAATTAAAGTTGTATTTACTCCTGCCAGCATGAAGACCATCCTCGTCTTCCTCCTTGTCCTCCGTTGCCAGCATGAAGACCATCCTCGTCTTCCTCCTTGTCCTCCGTGGGCAGCAATATTACAATAAAAAACAAACTACTGGCCAGTAACCTCATAATTACCTTAGCAGTTGGTAACCGCTATAGTAATTAAGGGGTTTACCTCCCACCCTGGGACAAGTACCTCCACCCACTCCACCCATTGAATGTCACAGTAGTAAACCATGCCCCCAATATGGGCATGGATTGCCATTATAGCCATGAATGGGCAAGCTATAATAAACAGACACAAAATAAAACACATGGCATTTAAATATAAACAAGCATTTCACAATAAAGCCAATGATTGTGACTGTGGTAAACCATGCCCACAATATGGGAATGTATTGCCACACTGACAATGACTGGGCAACCTAAAAAAACATAACACAAAAAACAAGACATTACAATGAAATAAAAACAGGCATTTGCCAAAAAATGCATTGCTTGTCACTGTGCTTATCTATACCCAGAAAGGGGCATAGATAAGCACATTGGCAGTCAATGGGCATCCTAAAAGAAATTACACAATTAAATAACATACAATGTGTTTCTTACCTTTGCTGTCTACTCGGTCACTAACTCTTGGCTCAGGACGCAATGCTCCTCCTACAGCCGATGCGAAGATGTGCATAGAAAGGTACTGATGTGTGCGCCTATGAATATAGGGTGTGTGTCTGCTTGTATATTTCAGTGTGGACAGTCTGATTCCTGAGTCAATCATTTGAGTTTGCCCCGGGCCAAAAATGTGTTCACCAGATCCTGTAGATAACCCAGTTCACTTGCACCAAAGGTCAGTCTTCCATCATCCCTGGGGGGCCCATCCCAACAAAAGCCTGTGCCCTTATCCATGGGAACACATGAAGTCTACGGTCAAGTGAAATTGCTGTTTGCTGCTCATGTTCAATTAAAAACTAATTGCTTTGATATCAAAGCTCATAGCACCCTTATTGACTGAGACTTCCTAACACAGCCCAGCCTGAATCCTCAAAAGTAGCAGTACCAACACACATATATATATTGATGTACACCGCACTGACTCGGGCAGACAGAAGCACTTACCAAAATGCCCTCCTACTGTCTCTGTACGTTCCTCCTACAGTACATACCAATTAGATTGTAAGCTCCTCGGAGCAGGGACTCCTCTTCCTAAATGTTACGTTTATGTCTGAAGCACCTATTCCCATGACCTGTTATTTATATTATTTGTTATTTATATGATTACCACGTGTACTACTACTGTGAAGCGCTATGTACATTAATGGCGCTATATAAATAAAGATATACAAATACAAATACAGACATTTATCGGCACAGGGCAAACTGACTCCCCCTGCAGCTGCACTCAGAGACAAGCTGCCAAGATTTCGGGAGTCTCCTGGTAATTCTGGGATACTTGATCAGCCTGGACATTCAGGTCCCACCTGATTCCAGATAATAAGGGATTTCCCAGGGTACCCATTGGGCCAGTCCAAGCCTGAGCTTACAGTATCTAACCATGGTATATGCAAACAAGTATTTCTGGAAGCATTTAATAAAACCAGTGTTTTCAATTACAAAAAGTTAAAAAAATAATAAGACCTTAATGTTGTTGCCGGCGAATGTGTTAGAAACGCTTGCTATTTTTCTTTTTGTCATGAAGTAATTGCATGTGCAAATATTTATTTATACATGTCTTCGTTAATGTAACACTAGGATGAAAATGAACAATCGTTCTTCGGACTTAAATTATGTTCAGCTATTTGTGTTCCGTTCCGTTGATCGCCGTTCGAAGATTTATTACAATTTTACTCCATGAATAGTTTTGTACCAGAGTTTTGAATTGCTAATTATGGCAGAGAAAACCTGATCAATTCCTTCTAATGCGTTTTATAAAGATTAACGTAGGGTGAGTTAAAAAAAAAAAATAGTGACACAAATCAGGTTGTAGTCACTACCGGCTTCACATTGCAGAGCCAGTATAACCATCCTCACACTGATGAGACCCAACAGGTCGAAATAGCTGTCTGTGAGTAGGGTTACTGGCTCTGCACTTCTTTAACCCAGGCTGATATGTAATATGGCAAGCATAAGCTTGAAATGGACAAGAAAAAAAAAGTGACTCACTGAATTCTCATTTGCATGTTATTACCCAGAATCCCTGGCTGCAGTAATGGAGAAAGGCAGGGTTGCAGACCTATCTGAGATATGTGAATGTGCTCACAAGAGGTATTTGTATTTTCTGTATAAAGAAACAGAACAAGTACAGTATGTCCATAAAAGTCATTTAAATGCCTGGCAGGCCAGAGATGTGAGCATAATCTGGATTTCCTAATACAGCCAACGTATAAGTAATGTCTAATACACCTGCAGTCTGGCATAAGAAGACACACAATAAACATAAGCCTGTAGATTTAGAGTGAGGTTCAATTAAATGTCACTAGGAAACATTTCAGAATTTTAATAAGAAGTCAAAGATCCAGATGCCATTGTGAGATTCCTTCCAAGGGTTTGCATATGGGACATGCAGCTTCCAAGCGTGCCCTTTGGGGTGACTACATTCAAATAGCACCAGAATGAAGATGATTTATTTGCATTTTACAGCAGAATATGCAGGAAAATGCATTCGCTGGTCTCCTTGATTATATTTGTGGAGATTGAAACGCTACAGGGATATTTTAAGCCATAAATAATAAACAGGAAAGAACTAGGTGCTTTGGTACTCCAATTTGAGACCAGAAGTATCATCATTTTGCATTAAGCACTTAAATCAGCTTTTTCGACAGAGTGATTGATGTCTTTGTGTAATAACATGCCACAAACTTCAATTTATGGTGGTGGCAACATGTTTTCCGATTTTAATGTGCTAGTAAATGGCTGTTTGAGGTGCTTGTCAGACAAGGTGTATGGGGCCAGAAATAATGGGATTTAAAGTACGTTGGGAAGTTGGCAGTAGAATAATTACAGCCAGGCAGGACTAATGAATATCACTCACAGATGTAAACAAATACCTTCAGGCATAAGAAAGAAGTAGCATGGAAGAAAACAGAGGCTTGACCGAGAACGTGATGAGTGCACCTTTGTGTCATTGGAAAACACAGAGATACAGTCAGTTGGTATTGGTGGATGGCACTGTGCCACAAACATCACTCTACTGTTACATAGTTCCATAACTAAATGGAACTATGTAATGGTTAAAAAAAAAAAAAAGATATATGTCATCGAGTTCAATCCATGCTGGTTATGTCTAGGGTCGCCACATTGATGTTTTTACAATAGGGGACGCCGAAATCCAGTAAGAAAGTGTGACGTCATAATGAGCGATGAATGATTTGCAAATGCTTGGATGGTATGAATGGTATCTCCCGCTTGACCGCTGTATTCTTTGGCTTTAATTCTCTGGTCTTGGCGAACGGGGAAAGACGCGCACTGAGCTAATAAGTAGCGGTGGGAGAAAAAGTAACGCCTGTAGGGGCGGGTGTCATGGTATTATGAGATGACCGGGCAGTGGCCTAACTTTATTATTTGAATCATTAATAAGGCGACATCTATCGTAAAAGGGAACTATTACACTCAGGTAGAAAAGTGATTTTACATTCTGGGATTTTCCGTCAAGACAATAAAATACGAGAAAATTAGGCGTCGCAAACAGACCTTTCCGGGACTACGGGACAAGTCAATGAAATAAGAGACAATCCCATATATATGGGATCTCTGGCAACCCTATGTATGTCTTTGCTGTCATTTATAGGATCAGATATCTCTTCCTATATTTTGATCGTGAGGTGATTTCCACAAGCTTTTGAATTTTGGATTATTTTACTGTAAAGCAGCAAATGTGTTTAGAATGCGATTTGAGCTAAGTTCACATTCTGATGCTCCATTGTTCTCTAAGCACAACTCTTCTCTGTTTATAAACTCACCCTTCCCTTCCCCTTAAATCAGCGGTCCAAGCTGCCATTTTTTATTTATTTTTCCCTTTAATATGTGCAACAATACAATCCACACAATGATAAGTAATTTGCTAAGTTGCTGATCGATACGTTCTCCTGTGATCAATCGGCGAAGATTTGGCTCGATGGTTCCCTAAATGGCTGTCAGTGCAGCAGAAGATGACAAAAGATGCAAAGTTCTGTGGGGTAGATCATGTGACCAGGCAGTCACTAGATACAATTGGTGCACTGCTAGAGAGAATGCAGGGCTCAAAAAGGGGTGTGCCACAGCCTGTTTCAGAAGAGGAAGGGGATGTCACTTTGTAAATGGTTGCTATAGAAACAAAATATGCTTGTTACATTATAATACATTAAAAAAAATTTTAAAAATGCTACAAGTATTTTCTCATAGTACAGAACTGATTTATTTAAAAAAAAACCACATGTAGGATATTGCTTGGACTGCTGCTTTAAGATTATGGGGTTGGTATAGTAAATGTTCTTATACTTGTGTTCAGTGGTTTCTGGCAATCAATTTCTCCACCTCTAACACCATTTTTATTCAATTGTTTTCATATTTCAGCGATAGACAATGGCAGGAAGATACGAAAACAGAATCGGTGTGGGAGCAGAAGGTTTACAGGTCCAGACTCACTAAACTGCATTAAATAAGGGCAAAAAAATTCATGTTACCTATCTCCGGAACGAACGTTGATAACCCCAGGATACGGCCTTCTTACAAAACAAAGGATATGCAAAAGTAACAGACACACGAAAGATCGTTAGCATATGTAGGTATAAGATCATGTTATTTTAGGATAACGCTGCATTATCTTCAAATAATGTGCCCTTACTAAAGTGTTGTGTGTTACTCTCAGCCAGAGACTGGAATAGGGATTTTGCACTAGAGGAGAAGTGAGTGAAATAACGCACGTTATTTAATTCCTACCTCAACCTGTCATTACTTCCATCCAGACACTGAAACTTGCCTTTGCCTATTACAGTACTTCTGCCCTATTTCAGGGTCTGGGTGGGAGTAATGCCATGTTTATGTTTAACTTTAATACTGTGATTTTTTTTACACCGTTGACATTAACAGAGCTCAGTGAGTAGGGGATTCTTATGTGGCTCATTTCCATGTAATGTGCATCTCCTTTTCCCCCAACATCGTTTGTTTATAATGATGGGTTAATGTTACCTTTTATATATACAGAAATATATATAATATATATATATATATATATATATATACTATACAATTGTTTATTCAAATGAATGTGGCTACAATATTTTTCAGCACAGAGAATCACCTTTAATGGCTGTTGAATAAGAGCCTTCCTCAAGCACCCAAAGTTGCGGCTTCAAAGGGTGCAATTCAGGACATTCCATGCTGAGGTTGCCTGTTAATTGCCTAGATACCAAAGCAATGCATTGTCCCTGCAGTAGGGAAGGATTTCAAAAGAATGTTACTACTTGTGCACCGTCTACGGACATTCGTTTCGTTTTCTTCGCCCTATCTCCAGAACCTTCCTTTGTTTTGTGAGACGGAGAATTTCTCAGTGGCGGAAATATTAAGAGTTGGTAAATATAACACGGAGTACAGGCATACTCCGCATTAACATACTCAATGGGTCCAGAGCATGTATGTAAAGAGAAAATGTACTTAAAGTGAAGCCCTACCTTTTTCCCACTTATCGATGCTTCGGTACAGGTGGGAGCCGGTATTGCTGTTCAGGACGTGCTGACAGGCGCATGCGCGAGCTGCCGTTTGCCTATTGGGAGAGGGGAATCAGCGCGTCACTACTACGGCGGTCTGTAGGGCAGAATAAGTGCCCATGCCCGCGAAGCGAGCGTACAGACACAGGGGTATGGTACTATTGAAAATATATCCTTACTCTTGAGTGTACTTAAAGTGAGTGTCCTTAAACCGGGGTATGTCTGTATATACTGGAAATCTGCTCTGAAGACTTATACGGTATAATTCCCCATGGTTTACTGATTCTGAATACACTATTGTTTTGTGTTTTTTTTTTAAGAAAATAGACATGCTGCGCTAGTGTTGATTTTTCTCATATGTGCTAGTTAGACACATTATATCCATTGACTAATTAAAACCCGTAATGGCTTTGTAGAGATTGTAAAGAAATTGTATACTATCAGCGCAATGCACAAAGAAAAAATAAATAAATGAAGGTTACTTACACGGGAACCCTGCCAGCATACATGAAAGCAGAGTTGGGATTTTTGTGCTCAAAAAGAGAATTGGATATGAATTTATTATTTCAGAGAAACATTCCTTGGCTGTGGCTACAAAACTATGATCTGTCGTGTGGCTTTCAGAAGATAAAACACATCCCTGTTTGAAGTTCAGGATTACCACCTTCTTTTATACTGGGCTTGAATAGTTCTATAAAGACGTTGACACTAGCTATATAATTAGAAGCCATCCCAAAGGCCACACCAGACAGAGATAACATCCAAAACGCAGCACCAGTGAACATCTTTTAAGTCGGAAACATAAACTGAAGTGTAACAAGATTTTTTATTTCCCTAATAAATGCATTTTTGAAGGGATGTCACAGAGAGGCGCTCATGTCTGGGAACAGGGGAAGTAGAGTTTATCAGGAGATCAGCAAGTGTATAAGAAAGTAGGGTGTTGAAAACAATTGCCAGTTTGATATAAAATATAGACATGGATGTAGATAGGAATAGCCCAGCAGCAAAGACCTCAATTTAGAGAGGAAGAACCTTTTCCAAATATTGGTGTCAGTGCTTTATAAACCTTTACCTACAATCCCCTGACATTCATGCACCAGAACTAGATTATAAGATCGTTTGGGTAGAAAAAAGAAATTGTGCAGGAAAAAGGCTATATACCGTGCTGTTTATACTGCAGCTTTCTTTTAACAGCAAACATTTTGTATATTAACTATACACTTGTTATTACATTACTCCATCACAGATGTTTTATTTACTTGTACACACTTTTTTTATGAGCATTAAGCCTTAAATGTGCTTTCTTGGGTGTATCTATTTTGCATAACCATAGTCAACAGTTTAAACAAACTCAGCACAAATGTGGAGACTTATAGATCTGCAGAGACACATTTTCCTTATAATAAGTGGTAATGTAGTTCAGATGTAGGAATTGTAAGCTGCTCAATTTTGTAGTTCATCACTTTAAAGTCTGTGGAGGACAATCAGACTTTCAGCTGGAACATCCATTGTCTACACATTTCATTTGCAAAATAGCCCAATACATGGCAGGCTCACTCTTGCAGTATATCACAGATATTATGGATAAAACTAGCACACGTAACGGAAGGGAACCACAAGTACTACTAATTCTCAGACAAACGACCTGCAGTTTGGTAATTGGTGTAATGGTGATTAAGTACCTGTTTTTAAATTGTAAGCTTTGAAGGAACGTATGAGACTTCGGGAGGGGAAGCGTGGTGAAAGGAAAGTGGAAACTAAAACAAAGATTAAAACTATTTGTGACATGTCAGAATAATCATTTTAGAAATTCAAATATCTGACCATTTTCCTGGAACATGACAAGGTAGCAAAAAGGTTGTTGGAGATGGACATACTGATGGACACTGTGTGAATTAATGTATATACTATAGCTTATCAATCACCTCCAAGACCAAGAAATCAATGCTCATATTTACTAAGGGGTTCTAAGCCATAAGATACATTTTGGCCCATTCCCTTTAAGGTGTCTTCTGGTGCTGAAAGGTGTGTTATGGCATAGCACCGTTTAATAAAAATGGCCCCAAGTCCTATCAGTTCAGTCTGTATTCACTTGGGTCTTACTCTGCATATATAACCTGGATGCCCATAACAGTTATTGCCTATTTTCTACCTGCCTAGAGGAATCTAGGTAAGGAGATTCACCGGTTTAGCTTTGACCTCCCTTTAAGGTTTCCTTTTTCTTTTGCCCTCCTTGGACTAAGCACAGATATTCCTTGAGAATCAACAATTGTCTGAAGCCCAAGGATTCTTTCTCCTTTCTTTCTTTCGCCAAGGAAATACCACCATATCATACAATAAAAGCATATCTGGTATAGCTAGACAGGGGGGGGCGGGGGTGTAGGGACTTCTATCCCTGACCCGGCGGCAGAGAGGGGCACGTCCCAGTTGTCCAAACCCAGAAGTTAGACCTTGCTGGAATTCTGGCCCAACTTCCATTGTGTAAGAGAGAGGGGGACAATGAGCCAGAGAGGGTGTGAGCAAGAGGGAGAGAGTAGAGCCAGTGGGAAGAGGAGAGAGAGGGGGAAGAAGAGAGAAAGAGAAGGGGAGAAGTGAGAAAGAGGGGGAGGGAAAGGTGGGGTGAGAGTGAAGGAGGTGAAATGAGGAGGGCAGGGTGAGAAAGGGGGAGGGAGTGAGAGAGGGGTAAGAGGGGGAGCGAGATGGGGGTGAAGGGTGAGAGGGGAAGTGTGTGAGAAAGAGATGGGGAGAATGTGAGAGAGAGAGGGGGAAGAACTAGCAGAGCCACCGACAGGGGAAGAGATAAAAAAAACCTCCCCCACTGCTCAACAACCCTGTGCCGTGGTGGGAAAGCTGTCAGCGGACTTGGAGCTGCCGTCTGCCCCTTAGTAGACATTGGTGCAAGTGTCCAAGTTCGTCCCTCAAATTTTCGCACACAAACCTTTGTTGGAAATGTTTGCCCATCTCTACCCCTTGTAGCAGGAGTGGCCAACTCCAGTTTCTCAAGGGCCACCAACAGGTCACCGACTGAGCCATTGAATGAGCCCCCTGTGCCGAAGCAGGGATATCCTTAAAACCCGACCTGTGGGTGGCCCTTGAGGACTGGAGTTGGTCGCTCCTTCCTTCGAGCATCAAATCTTAATTCACACTGTCCCTGACATCATTGGATCATAACACTGGGTTGTATATTGGCTACCTCTTTATTGAAACAAACAACCCTGCAGGGCCATCACTCAGTGCATCAGAATCCACTATGGAAGGGAAATAGTTCCATTGTGAAATTCTGCATTTTAGTTACAGCAAAAAGACAAATCACCCCACACTTACAACGGAGCTGCCATTTAAAATTTCTTACGGCCTTCGTGGTTAAATAAACCATTAGTTTATTGTTATAATAATTCCACTGGATGGGTTTTCACTTCGATTTACATTTAATAGAATGCTGCATAAACTGAAATGATGTACACACAAATAGCCCGGCAACAAAACCCAGCCACATACTTTATGTAATGTTGAGTTGTAAATTCCCCCACGAGATGGCAACTATATCCAATGTAATTAGTTGATCAAAAAATGATTTCATTAGAGTAACAAAATAAAAGCCGTAATGAGTGTTGCTTCGTTACCGGGGGTTATTTTGAGGACAGTTGCTTATTACAGAAAGTTTTAGGAAATATAAAAAGAGCATTTAAAATGTATGTAGAACGCATTGTGAATAAAATACTGTGTCACGTTATCATATCCCGCAGTTATCATATTTTATAGTTTGAATACATTTTTTGTTAAATGTGAAAACTGTTTATGAACTCTGAGAGCTGATAGCTTTTGTATTAGTGATTAGCAAAAAAACAAAAAATCAACCAGACAAATACATTTTGTGCTGTATTTCCTAAAAAACCACTGCGGTCGAAAGGACCAACCACTGAAGCAATGGATTACTACACCTTCGAGATTTCGATTTTGTTCAACATGTAAAAACAAATATTTCTAAAATTGGAGTTCACCTGGTGCGAGTGGCTGTGATCATACAGCTCAACCCCCTTATAACGCTGTGCTTGGGGTCCAAAGAATCACATGGCGCTATAAGCGGATCGCGTTAGAAATAATGTACAATTGTATGCATTGTACAATAAAGTATTTAAGATACCAATAATCATGTTGTAAAGTATTCATAAATACAGACATTAGGAGCCACACGTGCATCGCGTTATAAGCGGATTCGCGTTGTAACGGATCGCGTTATAACGGGGTCGAGCTGTATTTTCTTCTTGATATTTTATGGATAGTGGTGAAATTATATTAGATACAGTCGAATGGTGACTGATACTATCTTTATAGGGGATTATGCTCTAAAGTCAAATGGAGTTTCCATGCGTTAGTGCCCGCTCGGCACTAACATAGTTTAGAGAAGGGGTAGCCACCTCCAGTCGTCAAGAGATTCCAACAGGTCAGGTTTTCAGGATATCCATGAGCCACTGATTGAGCCACCTATGCGGATGCAGGAATATCATGGAAGCCTGACCTGTTGGTGGCTCTTGAGTACTGGAGTTGGCCACCCCTGGTTTAGAGCATAACCCAATTTTAAATCAAAAATAAATAATCAGCACCCTACAGTATGCATTAGAACATACTATTCATGGTAAAACATCTACAGCTAAATAGGTCAGTAGCATAGCATCTTCAGCTGGCATCCCATTAATTTGAGTTATTCAATTATTTAATCACTGATTACAATGCTTCTAAGAATGCGTGCAGTTATTTACAATTGGCAACATGAGAACATTTGTACGAAAAGCAATTCGGTTGCTGCGGTCACCTAAACCCTCTGATATGGGTGCTTTCTGCAGGCTTGTAACAGAGGGAGCTGTACTGATTTGGATATAGATTGTTTGTTACATTGAACAAGCTTCTGCCAGCTCTGAAAGTGGGACATGTGGCAGCATGTAACCCTGTATTTATTTTCCGTGTTAATTACACTCTTTCCTCGGCGAGTGTCACAAAAGATAGGTTATCTTTAGATGAGATGCTTTACCGCAGACACTGAAACAGAAGTGGGAAGCACCAGTCCTCAAGGGTCACCAACCGGTCAGGCTTTCAGGATATCCCTGCTTCAGCACAGGCGGCTCAGTCTACGACTGCGCCACTGATTGAGCCACCTGTGCTGATGCAGAGATATCCTGAAAACCTGACCTGTTGGTGGCCCTTGAGCTGAGCCACTGATTGAGCCACCTTTGCTGAAGCAGGGATATCATGAAAACCTGACCTGTTGGTGGCCCTTGAGGACTGGAGTTGGCCACCCCTGCACTAAAGTGAAACTGTGCAAATGGGCGAATGTTTGTTAAATAAAAGAAATGTAAACCCCACTTTGTTTCCAACTTAACGGCATAACATCTGAGTACCAAATACGTTGCTTCAAACCTCTACAACTCCAGGGTCCAAATCATTTGAATCCTCTATAGATTCAATTACTATCTATTCCTACAGTAAGTGAACCGCAGCTGGTATTCTCATTTATTTGTAAAAAAAGAACCCCCAACACATTTCACACTACATTACATTGGGGGTATGATGAGAGATAATGAACAAAAACATAATACAACTCATTCCCCTTATAACACTGTGCTTGGGGTCCAAAGAATGAAATCGCGTTATAAGCGGATCGCGCTTATATTGAAATAATGTACAATTGAATGCATTGTACAATAAAGTATTTAAGACACCAATAATCGTGTTGTAAAGTATTCATAAATACGAAAATTGGGAGCCACGCAGGCATCGCGTTATAAGCGGATTCGCGTTGTTACGGATCGCGCTATAACGGGGCTGAGCTGCATTGTGTCTGTTATTACAGCATTCTTCCACAATTACGTCAGAATAATGCTGAACAAACAAAATAATCATAAGAAGTAAATAAATAGTTATAAAAGAAAAGTCCTGTGCCCTTTTGAATTGGTATGCTGTGCGCTGTGATCTTTCCCCCACCAACTTGGCATTTCCATACACGTTTTCTACATATATTATTCATTAAGGCTTCGTTACCACTCCTGAACAACTTTCCCCGTGTATTATACTGGTTCAAAGATTTTTTTAAGGTCGCTGGCAGTGACAACAGGGCTTTTGAAACATGCCACATTGGGAATGCATCTTTTCCGCAGTAACCAATGTGTTTATGAAAATGTCAGCAAGGATCATATTGGTGCTTGATGTCAAAGTGGTGCCTGAGTAATCAGCAAGGCTGCCATATGCCCGTTCAGCCACAGACAAGTCTCCAATGCAGACTTACATTTAAGCTAATTAGCCTATGTACAGTAATGTCATGGATTTTCACAGATGTTTTATATGGAGATGCATTGGCATCAATATATTTTATTGGGTGGATGCTACAAATGATACCACAATAAACTGCAATCTGGAAATCATGTATGTATGTATGTGTGTATATGTGTGTATATATATTGGAGCATACTGGGAATGTGTGTTAATTTAGTTCCAGACTGGTAACAGTCTTTTGGAGGTAAATGGCCCCTCCTACCAGAGGTAAAAGGAAGGGTTCACAGTTTAGTGTTAGGACATGCATTCATTTGGTTATACCTTGACGTTGGTATGCAGGCTTGTGACGCTTTGGCCAAAGGGTTTAACTAAATAACCAAGTAAATATTATTATTATTGAAGTAATTAAACTTTATATGTATTACTCTATATGTTTTGTCAATTGGATGTAGCATTGGGCACCCCTGTCTTTTGTTTGTGTGTGTATATATATATATACAAGTTTATATATATGTGTATATATTATATATATTGCAATCAAAAAATAAATAGATGATACCGTTCTGTGGCTAACGAAATGCTTTTATTCGTGCGAGTTTTCGAGATACACTGATCTCTTCTTCCGGCGATGTTAAAATGAATGAAGCAAGCAAAGGGTATACTTAAAAACAGTGTCTCTTGGAATGTTATCTGTGCTTGTCCTTCCCCCGGTGTGGATGAGATTTATGGCTAGAGGTGTTAAATGGTTCCTGAAAGTAAGTGATGTAAGAGTGTGTGTGTATATCTGTGTGAATATAAATGAATGGAGAGCCCACAGTGTATACAGTGCTTTTCAAAAGGGGTGTGTGGAGTGGGAGTTAATATAAATGGTGTGGGTAGGTGTGGAAATGTGAGAGATAGTAGCATAACTAAAAGTGTGTGTCCCTATTGGTGTATAGGGATGGAAAACAAGGAGTAATGGTAGAGACAGCTGTGTGTGCATACATATAGCACAGTATGTACAGACATGGTCTTAAGCGCTCATGGGGAGAGAGTTCACTTGTGTCAGTAATGACTCATAAAATTTCGATCTCTGTTTAGGCCACCGTTAAGTGTCCCGAACAGTTGCATAAATTTGTATTCATGCAACCGTCTCTCTTTCAGTGTTTTAAGATTACCTTTGAGTATGGCAACCCTCAGATCGTTCATCTTATGGCCAGAGTCAGAGAAATGTTCGCCGACAGGACTGTCTCTTGTTCCGCGTGTGATGCTGTGGTGATGCAGGTTCATTCTCTTATTTAGCCCCTCCCCAGTCTCATCTATGTAATAGCAGCCTCCTGGGCATTTCATGCACATGATGAGGTACACGACATTGCTGGAGGAACAGGTGAACCTTCCTTTGATTTTGTATTCCCGATTCCTGTGTGGTATTTGTATTGTGTCCGCTGTGTAGAGCATTGCACAGGTTTGGATCTTGGGTCCTGGCATGGTTTCGTCCCGCATTCCGTTGTACTGCTGAATACTTTACTCCTCACCATAATATTCTTGAGATTATGAGGTTGTCTGTATGATAATAAGGGTGCTTCAGGGAAGACTACACCGGGGGAAGGACAAGCACAGATAACATTCCAAGAGACACTGTTTTTAAGTATACCCTTTGCTTGCTTCATTCATTTTAACATCGCCGGAAGAAGAGATCAGTGTATCTCGAAAGCTCGCACAAATAAAAGCATTTCGTTAGCCACAGAACGGTATCATCTATTTATTTTTTGATTATTAGTGTTCGACAATTATATACATTTACTCGCCCGGGGCGGGTAGATTTAACCCCCGGGCGAGTAAATATTGGCCCAAGCAGCACACGTGTGTTTTTTAAATTTCCCGCGCTCGCGCTGCTGCTTTTCCCGCGCTCGCGCTGGAGAAAAAAAAAAAAAAGCCGGAGGCGGGTTCATGTTGCTGGGGGAGATTACCCCGCCTCAGGCTCTCTGAGCAGTGGCCTCCCTCCTCAGCGCTCCCACTCCTCCCCCTTCCGGCAGCCAGCCGCTTCCATGCCTGTCTGCCTCAGGCCCCTGCAGGGCCATCTGTCACCCCTCCCATCGGGCCATCCACCCCCATCTCGCATCGGGCCACCCGCCCCCCCTCGCACCGGGCCACCCGCCCCCCCTCGCACCGGGCCATCCGCCCCCCCCTCGCACCGGGCCATCCGCCCCCCCCCTCGCACCGGGCCACCCGCCTCCCAGTCGATAAGATGGTAGTGCAGGGATGTGGATGAAAATCGGGTGATTTGCCCAGACTTGTGCACAGCCTGGTCTTTCTCCCGTCAGTCAGCCTCCTTGCTGTTGCTTCCACGTCCCGCGCATGCGCATGCGCTCCGGTGGTAGTGTTTATCAAAATGGGATTCTGCTTCACTTCTCTGTACGGTGGCTTGCGAGGACCAAAAGACCGTCAGACGCGTTTCGCTAAAAGCTTCCTCAGTGACAATCACCCGATTTTCATCCACATCCCTGCACTACCATCTTATCGACTGGGACAGACTCCACGCGGACACCTAACCACCTGGGAGGAAGTCTGGCAGAGACTGAAAACTTCTCCTTTCTATGCCATTTTTTAATGGTCGCTTGTGAGTTGGCAATCTCTTTTTTAAATCAATTTTGTTCAATAAACAGTGTTATACTATGTTTTCTCTGTTTTCTCCCTTTCCCTGAGGTCATACTAAGAAGTATACACTGCACTTAAGGGGGAATCTAGTGTTTCAATGTAAGTGTGCCTGCTGTATATCTCACTCCTAGCATACTACTGTGATTTAACCCTTCCTGATTGCGGTCCCTTGTCTGTCTTATATTGCATGTGTCCTGGAAATCTGAGTGAAGCACAGCGCCGGAGGATCCCCCCCCCCCTTCTCCGATCTGTCATTGGAGGGGGAAAAAAGGACAATTAGTTAAAGAGATACACAGTAAAAACAGAGGAAAAAATGAGACACGGTTACCGCAATTACTCCGCTGGCATCTTCACCCAGTTGATACCGCGCTCAAGAATATGCGCTATTGACGCGGTGTGCTTCGGATCGTTGTCCTGGTAGAAACGGTGACCATCTGGGAACTCACGTGTGATGTATTCCACAATCTCAGGCACAATTTGCTCTTGGAAAAAAGCTTTATTCATGATTTCTATAACAAGAAAAGAAAAGTGCTCAAAAAACTGCACACTAGTTCAGTACAGTGCATAAGGCAAAAGCGTGTGACTTATTTTACCTTCAAAGATGACAATGCATCCTGGTCCACGCCTAGAGATGGCACCCCACACATGCATCTTCACTGGGTGTTTTGGACGCGGTTTCATAGATATGCAACCTTTTCTGTGGAATGCAAAGGTGGCAAATCTATCCAGCGATACAGTAGACTCGTCAGTGAATATGCAATCCTGGAAAGTTTCTCCTCTGTCGATCCATGCCTGGGCCTGGACCACTCTCTTGATCTTGTTAACGTCCCTTATCATAGGGTACGCTCTGTAATGAAAAGGAATAATTTTATAGGTACAGTACACTACAGTTTCTTTAACAACACTTTAACCTCCTGTACTGTCCAGTACTAACCTCACACGTCCATATTTCCATCCAATTCTGCGTCTCATCTTCTTTATGCTGGTCTCGGACACAATGAGATTGTGATTTTGCAGCATGGTGCATTTGACCCTTAATGCACTCTTCTCATCATTCTCTTCACATATTTTGTCAACCACAAGAGTTGTCTTCCTACAGTGTAAAGAAAAACAAAAATCCTGAAAGTTAAAGTGCAGTAGGCCACAAGTACAGCACATCATTTACAGTAAACAATAATAGATATACTGTATTATATAGTAATATAAATAAACAGAAATAACTATAATATTAGAAAGATCTATACTATATAGTTATATTAATATGCAGCAATATAAACAATAATAGATATATATACTGTATTATATAGTTATATAAATATACTTACGCGTTAGTTACCGTTGGTGACCTCATGCGTTGTTTGTTTTTTCCGTGTGCATGATAGCACATGGTGGTTGATGGCACAACGAGGCCAGAAGCAGCTAACTAGCGTTGGATATCTGCAATTCATTGTCAGCTAGTGTACATCTCCTTAATGTTCATGCTGAGATCCTTTGAAATCTTTTTAACAGGCATTGCTGCGAGTAGAAAGAAATACAAGCACAAGAATGTATATTCGATGTTTAGTCCATGTGTATTCAATGTGCAGTGAATCCACAAAATGGATGGTGTATTTATACGGTAATGACTCACATTAGAGTATGCTCACTTTTAACACCTGTACCTCGTCGCCATGCATAAAAGGTTACACACTTTGCATAGCACACCACTCGATGATCTGTATCTGAACTTCCCCTTGTCCAGATTCTGCATTGTGCCATCTGCTTCCATGGATCAACCCCGATTCTACGGACGCAGGAACCCACTCGCCTCTTACGTGCCTGTCAAGCAGAAAAAGCGAAAGGCGGGAGCCATTTCCAAGCCAAGGCCAAAGCGAAAGGCTAAGGCTAATAAAGAAAACCTTCTGACGACCCCAAAGGCTAAGGTTTTTAATAAGCCTTATTATGTCAAGAAGAAATTCAGTGATGTACACTCAAGGCAAAACAAATGGCAGCCAACCCATCGAACCCGCAGGCCACTTCCTCGATTACGCTTCGACGACTCTGCCGCTGCTCTCCCTGAAATCCACAGCCCATCTTCTCCACTACTCTTCGACGACGCTGCCGCTGATCTCCTGGAAATCCACGGATCACTTTCTCCATTACGCTTAGAAGACGCTGCCGCTTCTGTCCCGGAAATCCACAGGTCACGTCCTCCATCCTTCTTCGACGATGCTGCCGCTTCTCTCCAGGGAACCCCCATCTCATCCTCTGTAGCACCCATCCACCCAAATGTCCACAGCACCCCATGCACAAGATCCAGCTCGTTAGACCGCATGCTGAATGGGTTAAGTGTCGATATCCCTGGGAACTCTACTATGCTGGTAAAGATAGATCTTCTTTTAGAGACCATGCTAAATATGGATCAACGGATGGAGAAGATAGAGACTGACATAGTGGGGATACATAATTTGCTCGGAGTTCATGCCCCTGTATCTCCGACACCGGAGCAGGAGGGTGGCATGGATGGGATGAATGGGACCTTCAATCTTCCATCACCAAGCGTACCCCCTCCACCAGAAGAATATGTGTACATGTATGCCGTTGACGAGGATGACATGACAACCCCGTCAAGACCACAAGACAGGAGGAAAGCATCCTCCCAGACAACCTACCCTTGCCCGCCGCCACAAGCACACCCGCTCCCAGAAGAACACCCGCTCCCCGAATCCAACCCACATACGCTTGCATCGATACGGTGCTCGACATCATCCTGCGTGAGCTGCCCAATCCAATCAGGGAGAAGTATAGGGTGATGAGTGCTGGTTTACCCCAGAAGTATGCCATGTTAATTTTCAAGCACCACGTGTCCTACTTGGTGTACTGCGGGTGGGCTAAAAATGTAAACTACGAAGGAAATCGCGAAAAAAGGGCGCTTCCTAAAAATTTAAGGACTATTGTGGAGGAATTGCGTCACCTAGAGTGACGAAACGCATTGGACGTCGTTACGTAGCAGCGCAGCAATGCAGCAACGCAGCAACGCAGTGACGTGGACAAGTTCCGTGCCAAGCAACTAGCACTACCTGTTGCTCAACATTTGGGGATAGAGGCACCCATTCCAACAAACACATCCGGTGCCGCAGCAAGGACTGACACGCAGAAAGCCTTCACCTCAAACTGAGGTCTGATACGCGGGAAGTGATCTTGTGCCACAGGAGGGAATTGATTCTCTAAAACATCAGAACAACACCAGTTGAACCGGACCGCATGTCGAGGAGGTATACCCCGTGCATCAACAGGTCTAACAGGTCTGTCAACAGTACACCTACATTACTATTGAGAAGGGACATTCTCTAGTTGGTGACTATTGTTCTTCACTGGGCTAACATTAGCCATATGGACTGCTACTGATATCTACCAATCCTATTGTTGGCCATCTTCCCCCATTACATCTTGCTCCCTCCCTATATCCCCCTATACATGTCACTTGCTTATTGCTGCTACCTGCTAATATCTGACATATGATTGCCTTTTAATCACACCAGTTCACCATTAGTCCCTTTGACTACTCTGGTCATTTAATAAACTCTACATTTATTTTTATACTATACGGAACTGGCACTTCTTTTTTCTTGTTTTCTGTTTTTATTTTGGTCAGGCTTGACCACACAGAAGCTCTGCCTATTCCGTACAGACTGTTCCTATGCTATAATCATTTGATGCTTACACTATTCACTTGTTACACGTATTTAATTTTTCTTTCACATAACACACATATAGAATTAAACTGCACATTTTAGCACCACTATTCACTTACTAGCGCTACTAATTATATATATATATATATATATATATATGCAAATATAGCTGTATGCTCATCTGCATGTCTTAGGCAGGTCTGCAACCCCGCCTTTCCCCATCATCACCCAGCATACAGCACTTCCACTGCAGCAAGGGATTCTGGGAAATGACATGCAAATGAGCACACAGTGTCACTTTTTGCCTCAATAACCATTTTTAACATGGTTCCCTATAGGCTTAAGCTTGCTGCATGGTCACAGCTTTGAGCACAGCCAGGGTTAAGGTGCATACCCAGAAAACCACCCACAGACAGCTGTTTCGACCTTGATGGGTCTCATCAGTGTGGGGTTGATTTTACTGGGAATGCAAGAGAGGCTATGGGATAGGCTAAACCATAATACTGAGTTAAGTTATGGTGAGTAAAAAAAGTCTATATATACATATATATATATATATATATATATATATATATATATATGTTGCAAACTTGTGCAACATTCATAATATCTAAATGGAGTATAAAGGAGCAGGTCACCCTACAGTGTTTCCCCCCCCCCCCTCCTCCGGAGCTGGACCACCTGCTTTCCAAGTTACTTACTGGGTACTGTACCCTCCAGGGGAAACAAAATGAAGGTTTAAATCTTGCGGGCCAATAGGAAGCCCCCATGTCATCCATCGCGGCTTCCTATTGGCCTGCGTGACGCGGGGATTTAAACTCCGGAGCTGAAATGAACACGGTTCCGCTAAGGAGACCCCCATCTTCCTATACACGTCAAAAATAAAAAAAGGAGGTTCACAGAGGGAACTGCTGCTAACAGAATTAGGTTTGTTTGCGGGGGTAATAGAAACCCCGGCATTTCTGAGTGTTTTGGCATTCTGTTATTCTGCTTTACCATGAATATAATGTACATTATGGTAAGGAAACAAAGGTAGAGAAACCCTTTTCTTATTCTTGGAAACAAGTGAACTGTGCAACTAGCTTCCCTATTCCATCTTTGGGGGCCAATTTACACCGTTGTGTATCCTTCCGGTCACAATTTTCCATCGTAACCGGCATCCACAGACACCTACAGGGGGCTTTCCTTCCACACATGTGCATTAGCTTTGGATACCACGCCACTACCTGCATACATGCGGAGGCGATTCCTGCAGCAAGTGCCATAGAGTGAGTCCCAGCGCGTGGGATCTCCACATAAACGGAAATGAAATTGCCCCCCTGTCTGACTGATGATGATGCCGATCTGTTGAACATTTCGCTGACCTGGATACTCATTTATTCTTACTTACTTGTAAGTTATTTTATTGCTTTATTGTTTAATACATTTACAATTTTTCCTTACCTTGGTATACTCCTGTGCTTCTTTTCTTCTTCCTATACACGTCAAAAATAAAAAAACGGAGTTCACAGAGGGAACTGCTGCTTACAGAATTAGGTTTGTTTGCGGGTGGAATAGAAAACCCGACATTTCTGAGTCTTTTGGCATTCTGTTATTCTGCTTTACCATGAATATAATGTACATTATGGTAAGGAAACAAAGGTAGAGAAACCCTTTTCTTATTCTTGGAAACGAAAGGGGCACGACATTAAGTAGAGTATTAGTTTAACTTAAAGCAGTGACTACAAATAGCAAAATGTAAAGTAGATATAAAAGGGCAATGATTGCTTTTGAAGGTAAATCAAGAGAAGTATTGTTTAACTATACTAAGCACATTATTAACAGCTGATTCATACCTAGATGTGCTAATGTAGCGTTTGCCTCTTCCATATTAAGCCTCACTTTATCCTGTAAAAATATACTGTAACAGACGTGAACAAGATTAGTGACATTTTGAAGTAACTAAATTGCCCGCATATAATATATTACAGCCTTACACGATATGGCAAATTAGTATTAGCTGGCGTTTTTATGAAGCATCTTGACTAATATGCCCTGAGCAACAATGCGGGATGTATAGCCCTAATGCTAACGCGCAATAATGTGATGAATGTAGCCATGTACCAAAGGTAGAAGGAGTGGCTCAGTGAGCAAAGACACTGACTGGCACTGAGCTTAAAGCAGGGGGGCCTGGTTCAATTCCCAGTGTCGGCTCCTTGTGACCTTGGGCAAGTCACTTTATCTCCCCGTGCCTCTGTCACGCTTGTGCTCGCCACAAACCGGGGCCGGACCGAGTGGCTGAGGCTGGGTTATGAAATCACCGACCTTAGACCGCGCAGACTGGTCCGGAGTGCATAGTTCGTAGTCATTCACAGCAGGGTCGGGACTGGAGAGAGCAGCGTAGTCAGTGGACGAGCCAGGGTCAGGATAGGAGACATCAGGGTGAACGTTATCCAAGCGGAGTTTCGGTAACAGGAAGTCAACTAGGTCCCGCTTCAGCGTAGTAGCTGCAGAGCGGGTTCTGCGCGTGCGGCGACCATGACCCATGGTACCGGTCTCCGAAAGGGGTAGGCAGACCGGAGTGGGCACACCGCCAGGCAGCACTGGTAAACCAATGCTTCAGCGCAGGAGTCCAGAACGAGCCTGTGCAAGGAGAGAGAGCTACAGACCTCAGGACTAGTAAACCGGCCTCTGCTAAGGGAAGGGCAGCAGGCCTCAGGAAACAGAGAGCTGAAGTAAACATTGGAGATCCTCCGCTTCAGCACAGGAACCAAGACAATGCCACTGCAATGGAGAGAGAGAGCAGCAGGCACAAGGAACATGAACATGGAAACAGCAACAAGGCGGCTAAACACATGGCTGTGGCAAACACAGTGAAACATCCAAGAAGGACTATGCTTGGCCGAGAAGGATTGTGGGGGAATGCAGTACTTAAAGGCCAGCGGGCCAATCCCCGGAGGAGGTTGTGAGGGCACTGCTCCAATGGGTTAGTCCAATAGGTTGCAGTCACAGCTGCTGTCGATCGCAAAGAAGGAATTGGTGAGAACAGCACCCTGCAAGGCCACGAGAAAAGCCAGAAGTGGATTCCTGACAGCCTCAAGCACCAAAAACATAGATTGTAAGCTCCACTACGGAGGGACCTGTGCCTGCAAAATGTCTCTGTAAAGCGCTATGTAAAACTAGCAGCGCTATGCAAGAACATGCTATTATTATTATTATATGAGTATACAAAATACATGAAAAAGAAGCCCAGCTAAGAATGATTGTGTTTTGCCTTCCTCTGAATCAATATACTCTAAGTACAAAAATAGGCTAAAGTATCTGTCGTCTAAATTTAGCATAGGATGGACTTGATTAAGTATTTTTTCAACCTCATCTACTATGTAACTTTGTAACATGTCCTCATTTCCACCTCCATAAGTGGCCTTAATCAGTCTGAGCACTTACAGTACGTTCCTTTCGGTATACGAATTTTCCCATAGGCTCAATGGTTTTCTTTGCAGCTACACTTTATGAAGTACGCTGCATGAGAACATATCCTTTCAGACATCTGTCATTCAAGGAGGCATGCCAGAGGCTGGCTGTGCATTCAAAATGCCAAGGCAATTTTCCACATTACTCTTTGGCCGATGTTCTAGTTAAAGAACACTATTTGCTTTGCTGGTCTGTACTTGGAGAAATCTCCGTAGAGTTTGCGTGATATTTTTATGATCCAGACAATTAACATCTTCCATATGGAATAACATCATTATTCCACTTGTTTTTATGAGCATGAATGTGTTGCCCGTAGAAATAAATAACATTTCAACAATTATCTTTGTGTACTCCTCTGCTTTCCTGTTCCACCAAAACGTAGTTGACGCTGCCAAAGTCTGATCATTGTCAAGTAGTACAAACACCGTGAATGTTTGCCTGAAGAGCTTGCAATCTATTCTTTAATACCTATGGTTCGAGATGAAATTCACTCGCCAAACAAGGTAACACCATCTCCCACTCAACAATGGAAATGTATGATAATGTTTTTCTTTTCTTTTATCTAGTCACTACTAAACATTAATTCCACAAGTTGCAATTTATTTTATCTGACCAAAAGAAGCCTGTTTTTGTCACCCCCAAAATTATAAACAGAAGTTTAAATAAATATTTGACTGCGTTTTGTTGAGTAGAAATGTGATGCCCCTCCTACCTGTATGTTTCGGGGGACAAAGCCCCTTCATCTGGGGGAGAATGTGACGGGGTGTACAGACATCCAAGGTACAATAATGCAACCATGCCCACTTTTGTGTGGTAAGATGTCCCAATGACGTAATCCAAATGACCATATTGATATATTGCCCACATTAGTATACATACTGTACTGTAAGTCCTTTTGCAATATACAATCAGTAAAAACTGATCGTCGCATATAGTATTACTGTAAGGAGTATGCATGGTCGACATGAAACGAGAAAAGAGATCTACAGTATGATGAAAAAAAACACGGAGTGGTAACTGGTAATTAAAACTCAGTGCAGTATACTTTACTAATTCCATTTTATATGCCATACAGCAGGGGTGCTCAAGCAGAAAGATTTTTCCTGGGGGGGAGTGGTGGTTGCAGAGGCCCCGCGCTCTTCCCCAAGGCATTTAAATTAAATGCTGTGGGGACCGCGCGAGGCCTCTGCAACTCAACTTACCGAGATTCAGAGGTGTGGTGTGCTGAGTCACCATGGCAACGCGGCGTCAAATAATACCGCAAGGTCATGTGACGTCACATGACCCCATGGCGTATTTGACGCCGGCAAAAAAGGTAAGGGAGGCACGAGCACCGGGGGGAGCAGGCAGGTGGGCACAGCTCCAAAAGTTTGCGCATCCCTGCCATACAGTATAAAGGCATATTCGCTCTCTGTTCAGCATATGGTATGCACATTCACTGTAAGAGTTCTTCTAAAACCATGGCCAATTCCAGTCCTTAAGGGCCACCAACAGGTAAGGTAAGGCTCAATCAGTGGCTCAGTCAAAGTTAAGGGCTGGAGTTGGCCTCCCCTATTCTATTGTAACTCAAGTACACCTTGCTAAATAGCACTGGTGCTTTAAGCATTATGAGTCCAAGTCAGGAAAAGGACAAACTCAGTTATCACTGACACCGCTGCCAACTTTCTGTTAGGAAAATGCATCCAATTTATCAAGTGGACTCATTTTAATGAGCCAGTATATTATTGCTGTGACAAAGTGGCTTTCTGAGAGTCATTTAATAACTCAACCTCCAAATATCAACAAACACATAGTGACATAACCTATAAAAAAGGACCATTTGTTTCAATCATGATCTCTGGGGCTTGAGAGGACGAGGATGATATATATATATATATATATATATATATATATATATATATAAAACAAACAAATTGGAGTAGCGCCTTAGGAAGCTTGATAAGGATAAATCAGCTGTGTAAATCAGATAGAGTTAACAAGGCTATTGACCAAAGAATCCCCAAAAGGGCGAATTTCTGATAAAAACAACTGAAATCTATAGCAAAAATAAAAAATATGAAACATAAAAAATTAAATAAAAACCAGATGTCAGTTGAAATTCCAAAAAATGTACTTAGTCCACTGGAGTTTTGCTGCCTGTATATAAGGATCACCAAATCCCAAGGATATCTGCAGAAACCAAGAAAAAAAACCAGGCGCACTCCTAGTGTGATAAAGTATAAAACAGTATTTATGGGATTGTAAAATATAAAAAGCGCACTCACAAACAGAGTAAAAATAATAGCATTTATGAGATATACTCAATCGCCTTGAAGCTGTGAAGGGAATGTATCAGCCTGTCCCGTTGGTGCCACCTCTGGTGTATCCGTTGGTTCAGCAAGGTGCACTGGAGCCACCGCAGCCAGATGATGTAATAATCAGCAACACGGTCAGAGACTCCCTCCAGATACACCTCCCACAGCTCTCACTGCTCACCAGCAGGCAACTGCAAAACCAGAAGCGACAGCAGTCCCAAGCAAAATAGCAACAGCTCCAAGATCCTCTCTCCGTTCGTCAGGGACCCCTGACGAAGTCCTTAGTGATGAAACGCATAGGGCGTTTCCCAAAGAGGCGAGTTTGTGGCTGACATTACTGCACGAACGGAGAGAGTACCTTGGAGCTGTTGCTATTTTGCTTGGGACTGCTGTCGCTTCCGGTTTTGCAGTTGCCTGCTGGTGAGCAGTGAGAGCTGTGGGAGGTGTATCTGGAGGGAGTCTCTGACCGTGTTGCTGATTATTACATCATCTGGCTGCGGTGGCTCCAGTGCACCTTGCTGAACCAACGGATACACCAGAGGTGGCACCAATGGGACAGGCTGATACATTCCCTTCACAGCTTCAAGGCGATTGAGTATATCTCATAAATGCTATTATTTTTACTCTGTTTGTGAGTGCGCTTTTTATATTTTACAATCCCATAAATACTGTTTTATACTTTATCACACTAGGAGTGCGCCTGTTTTTCTTCTTGTTTTCTGTATATATATATATATATATATATATATATATATATATATATATATATATATACATATATATATATATATATATATATATATATATATATATATATATATATATATATATGAAAAGGACAAGAGAAAAAGGAGCCCAAGTAAATAGCACTCTGGTATACCGTTGGCAATATCAAAAACACATTTTATTAATTAGATGTCACAAAAATAAAATAAAAGATAGCACAGAAATTTAAAAACACGGCATAGATCCCCTGTGCGTAAACCAAAGCAGTATGCTGACTACAATGCCTGTCATGTCTATTAGTAACACTGTAAGAAGTCAGGGAATGGATGGAGAATATCCCTAGCTTAAATACAAATCCCAAAAGAAAAAATCATGGAGTAATAGTAATCAACTTCTTAGGGAAAAAGACAACAAACAGTGCTACTCTGTGGCAGGTATTGAACTGCTGAGAGTAAACCACCCATACACACATAAGATGTAGGGAAACCGGAACTAAAACCTCACATAGAAATAAAGTCTCTTCAAAAATGTCATGGAACTGATAGTATAATGGTTGTAGTACCAAAACGAGCTTCGATAGCAAACAGAAAGCTAGTCCTGTTGGAGAGACAAGTAGCAGGTAGATTTGATCCAGATTCAATGAAATACAATCCTAAAGTATGTATGAACGCTCAATATAATCCTGCACACACATATAAAGATGACAGAACACACATGAGACAGCAGCATATAACGGTATAATTACGTATCCCAAGAGGGGGAGAAACCATGGGATCCTGCCTACTGCACCCACTCCTACGCGTTTCGGCTGGATGCCTTCAACTGGGAGTGGTGGGGTAGGCAGAATAGTATGCACACTTAAAAAGGATTGAATTCGCGCCAAAAACGCGATTGCCAGGTGCAAATTAAGACCTCTAACATACCTCAATAGTAACCATGGGTGCGGGAGACAAACGAGCCCATTGCGTATGCGCAACATGCCGTCATCGGCTAGGTGTGCTCCAAGTTGAGACGCACCGCCGTGGAGCCCTGTGCGCATGCGTCTCGTTCCCACCAGAGGTCACAAGCCACGGGGAGATTAGCACTCGTTGTCTGAGCATGCGCTTGCGCAACATGGCATAACCAAGCTTGTGTGCGCCTCAAGGTGAGACGCACGGCCATAATGACTGACATAATGCCTCATATATATGCGCATGCGCTGTTTTCTGCTTTCAGGAGAGGAAATAGCAGTCCCTGTTGTACATGTTGAAGTAGGTGAAATCTATCATTAGTACTGATAGAACTCCCTGTGGGGGCTGACATGACATCAAACACAGGAAAAAACATAATAATGGAGTATAGAGTCCATACATAACAGGACTTACAAGCCTATAATAATTATGTTGACAATGCATATAGCATCTTCTGTTATATAGAGGCTAAATGCCAGAGGTTAGCATGATTAACATGAAAAACCACATTGAATCTTTCAAATACTATTCAAACAAGGTGAACACATGTGAAGTATCATTTCTGAGCTATTAATACAATAATTGTGTCTAGATCACGATAAAGTTTGTCCACTATCCTCCCATTGTGATATATAGATATTCACAACAATTATAGTAGATATGAATTAGCTCGTAGGTCCATATTGTATCACAGTCACGGTATCAGAAATGGTTAGATAAATACTGTAGTTCCAAATGTAAGTTCACGTTAACTCTGAAAGGTGTTTCTTTCTCATGGTATTCAGTCCTGGATGTAGTTGGACAAACGCAATCCGTAATGACTCCAGAATCCGTCAGAAGATGGCCATACCCAGGATCCTAAAAATTAAAAAGGAAGAAAAAAGGGGTGTGTTGAATATTCTTCTATTAATTTTATATCTATATAGATTAAAAGAATGTACAACTATATACAAAAACCTAACAAAAAGGAGCCATATAGGAAAGCTACAGAAACAGAGAAGCCTAGGTAGGCTATATATATATGCACAGATCAGCTGGTGCCTGGCAGGCATGAGCAACGCAAGCTTCCAAACTAAATGAGGAATAGTTTAGAAGAGGGGTGGCCAACTCCAGTCCTCAAGGGCCACCAACAGGTCAGGTTTTAAGGATATCCCTGTTTCAGCACAGGTGGCTCAATCAGTGGCTCAGTCATTGGCCACCTGTGCTGAAGCAGGGATATCCTTAAAACCTGACCGGCTGGTGGCCCTCGAGGACTGGAGATCGCCACCCCTGGAAATAAGCTGCTTAATGCACTTCAATGTGTATTGTGACATAGTCCAAAGATGTTAGGCAGCTTTCTGCCCCGTTTTAGGTCAGAAAGTGCAGAAATAGTTAATGATCCGTTCCACAGCTTCACATTTACTCAGGCTGATGGATGGAAAATCCAGACCACAGTTTACAATGTGTCTAGTTCTCCCTCACCTGCTCTTCTAATCACATGCACAGGTATTTTGAGCAGAGAGGTTTGCTTTTCACTCTCTCTCCTTAGAGCCTGGAGGCTGGGGGTATCGCTGCTCCCTTGTTTCCAGTTTCGGGGTGGACGGCCCCTCCAAGTATCACAGTACCAGAGGATTTGCCTGGACACTTGGGACCGTGTTCCCACCACGAACAGATAAGACAAAACAAATGTTTATTGCTGTTGCTAAAAGACTGTGCTGTATCTAGTGACCCTAAATGAGAGGGCATTGTTTTAAGCTGGGGAACCAGGTTAGTTGACCCAGTTAGTTCGCAGTTAGAGGCTGATTCTGATGTGTAGTTAGTTCCCTGAAAGGGATAGGATTTCTTTATATGATTTGGTTTTTATTTCTTAAAAGTGACACTGTGTGAAATGCTATAACACTGATATGAGTAAACCGCTGAAGGTTAAATGTCTGAGTACCTCCTGCCTACACCTGTTAAAGCTGCAGTCCCTTACTTGGATGAAAATAAAGCAGGCAGAAGCCTGAGTTAAGCAATATAATACTTTGCATGATCCTGTTTGTTGTATAATTAACCCTAGAAGACTGTGTCGAGAAGAACCCAGATAGACGTCAGCGCTACAAAAGAGGGGCGTCTGTCACAATATGTATTGTTCCTGTGCCTCTCAGACTTAGATTGTAAGCTCTTTGGAGTCAGAGACTCCATTCGTGCTTAAGTTACATTTTTAGTTTGATGCTCCTATCTTTGTATGGTACCAAAGCCAAAAATGCACCATTTATTTTCAACTCCTGGGACATTCTGGTTCCCAAGAAACTTACCGCTGAAAGTGAATTTTGATTTGCTTCCATCTTGTGGTTTTTTTTTTCCCAAACGTTTATTTAGACATTTTCAGTTTACATACATGGAAATTCAATTGCAGCCTAATACAAGAGAGTTTTTCAATTTTTAGGGTTTGTAAGGTTTGGAGAGGAACTTTGCCAAAGGAGGTGACACCTCAGGGCCACTGAGTGATCCAGTAGGATGAAGGCTAGAAAGAGAGGGGGGAGGGGGGAAAAAGAGAAGTCCTTCCCACCCACAGACGCCAGAGCTCGTCCACCGAGATTTGTAGGTAACTTTTTGTATGACTATCGTGATATAGATGGGTTTTGGTCTTAGTTAATTCATCTTGTGTTTTTTGCTTTGAAATAATATTAGTAATTAATCATTTTTCCGAAGAATGCTACAGTACCTTATTGTATTACAACATTGTAACACAGATCTGATAGCCTCCCCCTTCCACCCTCACCCCCCCCCCCTCCCACACACAGTTCAATATTAAATCTATAAATCCTTGAATGCGATGTAGGGTCACCAGCATCCCTCTCAGGCGCCCAAAACTACAGTCTTGACCTGGGCTCTGGTTTGTTGAGCATCAGATGGATATTGTGTTGGAGGCCCTACAAGCAGTTCAGCAGGGAGTGGGGGGCCCAGCCTATTAGCAAGGTACCGGTCAGAGGTATAGAGAGACCTGACAAGGCAATGGATAGCTTAAGTCAGGTTCGACTTCTGGCCAGGTGCAACTTCCAGGTACGGCCTGCCGGACGCAGGACAGTGATCCGCCCCTATCGGTGGCAGTAATGCTATGGACTGGAAGACAATTACCAGGCAAAGATCCCATCTCTCATGAAAATGTAGATTGAGTTGACTGGTATGTATTGGAGACAATTGTTTTTCTGTTGTGTGGCCTTGTAGAGCATTAACAAGACTCCACACTGTGTTAAACCGAACATACGCAGGCTATTAATATATATTATCTATATGTAATAAACTTAAAGCATCATTTACTACAACCACTACATTAAAACTGATTCAATTTCATAAGCAATTGGTAGGGACATACGTTTAACAAACCAGAGCAGTTATGATCTAACCGTTTAGATTTATTGCTATATGTATTCATCGGGAAGCAACACATATTCATCAAGATATTGTGCTTTGCAAATGACCTTCATTGCTCACAAGCTGTTCAGATCTACAGAGCTTGCTCAGTGACATTGCCTGTAGGCAGAAAATGTTCTGTTTGCAAAGTAATACAGCAGAACCGTGAGGTGTATGCATATAAAAATAACCATATTATTTACAAATTCAAAAAGGAAATCTAAAAGAAAAAACAAATAGATAAAGCACAATTTTCATGGTGCAATATTTGATAGAAAAAGGATCACATTTATATGATGTTACCCTCAAAAACAAACAGAAAAGTATAGCTTATCCATAATGTGTGTCTCCACTTTGGAGCTCTCAGCAACTTCTCTCCTGATGGTGTTGGCAGGATCCTATGATGTCCTTGTGTGGTTCCGTCCTCCATCACATGCCAAGGGCTACATTCCACACACTTGCTTTCCAGGAGCTTGCTTCCGTTTCCCATCCACAGACTTGTATTCCAGATGCTTACTTACGTTTCATGCGGGGTCTGCAGCTTACATAGTAAATTAGTAAATAGTAAAAATAGTAAATTGTTCCCAGGGGCTCAGAAATCATTGGACAAGCCCCTATGCGTTTCGCAGCGGCTTGTATATCATATCATATAAATGTGGGCTGATACTATAAACCTCATACATCAACCTTGTCCCCTTACAAATGCACTTACCAGGACACCCTCCTACTGTCTCTGTTTGTTTTTCCTACTTACCAATTAGATTGTAAGCTCTTCGGGGCAGGGACTCCTTTTCCTAAGTGTCACTTTTATGTCTGAAGCACTTATTCCCATTATGTGTTATTTGTATTATTTGTTATTTATGTGATTATGTCACACGTGTTACTGCTGTGAAGCACTATGTACATTAATGGCGCTATATAAATAAAGACATACATACATACATACAAGTTACATCCTCAGCGGGCGTAAAAGCAGATGATACCATTGACGCCACAATGAGAGCACTTGCTGAGAACTCCAGAGTGACTACACTGATTACGGATGAGTGATACTTTCCTGTAGGTTTGTGAATGTAACATCATACAGTATGACTTTGGTCTTTTTATGTTATTCTATTAAATACTGCACCATGAAGGTTACGCTTTTTCTGTTTGTTTTCTAGATTTCTGCTTTGATACTGAGGTTGGACTGAGCCTATATTGGAAGGAGCAGCACTTGTTTGGACACTTTGGGACTATTTAATGTGGTTTAAAAATGTTTGAATTGATGTATTGATTATCCATTGATCAATTACATTGAGAGGATTTTTTTTATATTCACATATGTATTTAATATTTACATATATATTTTTTATATGTTTATTTATCTGAACATTGGAGTACACACCAAAAAAGGTCATCTATATTTTTGCACATTTTGAGAATGTATTTAAGAGATTGTAGTAATTATTGCTAGTATCAATCTGATTTGCACCTATATACACTTTATTCACACTTATGTGGTAATTTTAATTTATTTTCCTTTGTCAGAATTTAGAGTTTCAATTATTTCCAGATTATTTCAATGCACTTTGACTCATTTAATGCAGCAATCTTAAAGTTGCCCTATTCACTTCAATGGCATCGGTCACTGCAACACACTGAACAGGCTCATCCAGCATTCAAGGCAGTAAAATACAGTAAAACACCTGTATAAATAGTGTTATTTCTCATATATGTCCTAGAAATATCAACAAATGACAATGTAATCCTTACTCTTCCTGGGTGATCTAAAATCCATTAGTGACACTTGGGTCACGTGGCAATTTGTGGATTGGAAACAAGCTAATGACACAGATTAAGAGCTATAATCTTATTACGGAAGACCAGACGCGCCGAGAAAATGCGACTACCCAACGATTCACAAAAAAGATGTCGGGGAGCTTAACAATTGAGCCTGGTTTTCTCTGATATCTATTCAAGGTTATTTATCTAGGTTCAATGCCTAATGCAAAGGGTAAATCAGCAAGTGATTCCACACTGTTTTTATGAATGTGAAGTTCTTATGAATTTCTGTATTTTTCCATAAGAATTGATGACATCAATAGGAATTTTTTTTTTAAGGTACAAAAACATGTTATCTCTATGTGTACCTAATGCTCAGTGACCGGGTTCTTGTCCTGTTCTAGATATTTCCTCAGCATCTGGGATCATGCTAAAATTGAGTATGCACCCTTCCAAATTCTATTTAAAACATTCGTGACTTTGTTGTTTGAAGTTGCGTCCTCTGATCAACCTAGCTTCAAGGAAAATTGCAGAACGAAAACTGCGGAGAGAGGGAAAATGGCATAATCCTCAATTGTAAATGGTGTCGTTTTTTTTAAAGGGCAAACCTAATTGGTTTTAACTTTAGGGGGCAAGGGGTGAGCTGTAGCTAATATCTAATTATAATTACCCATTTCTACTGCTATCATCTTAACAATATATAGATGTATGCAGAATCACCTTCCCCGGAGCTGCAGCAATAAAAAGCCCCTGAGAAACTCCCTCCCACTGCTCAACAAACCCCCTAAACACGTCCCCCCCTAACCCCCTCTCCCCTTCCCCCCCCCCCCTCCCACAACCCCCCCTTGATCAACAAACCCCCATCTACTCAACAAATCTCTTAAATGCACCATCCACAATCCCCCCATCCCCCAAAGACCTACCCACAGCTCAAAAAAATTTGGGATCCTAAGATTTCTGTTTGGCTCAAACTTTATATATATTCCACCTTGAGTTATCATATTCCCTCAAAGATGCCTATTTTGTCATGTAAAAAAATCTAACTTTGCTAGCCTTTCCTCATTTGTCAGGTCTTACATCCCCTTTGTTAATTTGGTGGCTCTTCTCTGTACTTTTTCCAGTTCCATAATGTCCCATTTACTTTGTAAGTAGTTTGTAAGTTATTCTTGCACCCCAAATGCATAACCTTACATTTACAGTATCTGTATTAAAGCTTATCTGCCATTTACCTGCCCAAGTTTCCAGTCTATCCAAGTCCTTCTGGAGAGAAATTACATCCTGCTCTGATTCTACTACCTTACACAATTTAGTGTCATCAGCAAAGATGGTGTGACGTGTCCCGTGACGCCCCGGTGGCACGCCCTGCGCTGACAGGATCGTACTCAGGCGCCGTCCATTTGTTGTCAGGCGCAGAATCCGAACACGAGTTGACACTGACAGCAGAAGAACTGATTCATCTAATACACCTGTGTGCTAACTCAGCCCCATGATGAGCTAGTGGTTTGATTCCTATCATCTTCTACAGCCGTGCAACTCATCTTGGATTGGTTCTTTAATCAAGAGACAATTATCACCTTCAGCTTTGTGCCTCTCATCCTATTGGCTCTCCGTCCTTTATATGGTCACCAATTCCTTCTCCTAATCGGCCGAGCACATGGCCCTACCATGTGACGAAGTGCTGTCCACAAGCACCCTGCCTGCCGTGCACTGCTTTGCCTTGTGCATTCTTGCCTAACCTTGTCTCCTAGTACCTCGACCTTGAACCTCGTACCCGGTGTCCTGTCATTCTGCTTCCCTCGACCTCGGCTACGTACCTGGACATTCCACATTCTCCTACCCTTGATCATAGCTACGCATATCAACTATTTTCATTCTCCAACTTTTGACCACAGCTTCCCATATATTCATTCATAGATACACAATGCTAGTGGATTTGCTGCTATATATTTGACAACACTCTTTATAATACTGTGTACATACAGGGTCCCTTAATAACGCATTCATGTATTCACCCTCAGACATTTGTCTCAGATGTAGTCTCTGCTATGATCACGGCTACATACGCTCCTCCACCATGTAAATTTACAGTTGGGTGTATCAATCAGTAATTTTCCTTCTTTGTTACAAGATGACATATGAATATACCAAATGAAGCATTCTAGGCGTTTAATATACACTCACTGTGTCCGTGATTAACATCACAGGTAGTATAATGATCCGATTGGGTCAAATGCCGATACTCTGTTTTCATTGGCCGCCGGAGTGTCGAGCCTCCCTCTTAATGAATATATATACTTACCTAAGGGATCAGAATACTAGACTCCTCCCCTCTGAAGAAGCATGGCTAACACGCGAAATGTGCATCGACGAGTCGTGCGTGATGCGACGTGATTGGAGTGGCGACATCCCCCTGCACCATCAGCACTACGGCTTGTATCTTGGTGTTGCTTTTTTTATCATCGTGGTCCGCCGAGACCTCTATTTACACTGCAGTGTCTATTCACATGTTTGCTACTCTTCGAAACTTTGCATTATGTGATATGAGGATGCCGTGGCTATAGATTTATACAATACATGAGATGGTTAATTTCTGCTGTCACTATAGGCAAGTGTTGTACCCAAGAGATGTATGCTTTTACATCAGGGATAATAGACCTTTTATCCTAATGACAATTTCATTAGAAATAGATTGATAGGTCACTCTGACATGCTACAGTACATTTTTTTGACTATTAAGATGTAGCAACACCTACTTTTGACAGAGCCGGTGCTGTGCTGACACATGATATACGAGCAGGTATTTAAGATGTATTTTGGATGTCAATACTGAGTGCAAAGGTTTTATAGCTAATTATAAGTGTATACAAGACATTTGACATTGGCACTCTATTTGTCCACTCCACTGTGGGGAATTTTTAACATATTTTTAATTCTTACTATGTGGTATTTTTTGATGTAATAACATTTTATTATTTTTATTTGTATTTATTTTATTTGTTATATTTAATCTAATATTCCGACCTATATGGTCACTAGACCGACTGACAAAGATATTAATCTGATAGACCACTGCTATCTGATACTGTTAGTCCAAGCATAGAGTGCAACTATACTGGGAATTTTTTGCCCTCTTGGCTCAATTCTGATCTATATGTATACACCTCTCCATGCACCTGCTATATGTATATTTATACTACTAGGACCTACTTAGCGAGAGCTGTTTGATTTATCTGTTTTTTTAAGAGAGAGGGGGTTGTTAGATTTTGGTAACCTGGTATTGAAGGATCAGGTCATCAAGTTTGATGAATTACGTCTCAAACACACTTTCCCAGTAAGCGAGCTTTTTAGATATCTTCAGTTTAGGCACTTTCTCCTACATATGTGCCAATCTCCGATCTTCCCTCACTCTACAAGATTTGAAGCCCTAGGCAGAAATAGGGTGTACCAGAGAGGGCTGATCTCTACTATTTAAAAAAACCTGGAAGCCTGTCCCCTTTCCCGGACCTCGAGTATAAGGGGAAATTGGCAAGGGATCTTCAAGTAGAAATAGACCAGTGGTGAAAGAATTTAAACTAAAAGCATATAATCAGCGCTCAAACCTAAAAACCCTAGACCTATATACTAATTAAAATAAACAGGTGCTCTACAAACAGAAGGGGATCCCCTATATGGGAAACCCTAATAGTGATCCCTCACAAACTATTTTAGTAGATTGGGGAATGGCTGCCTCAGGAATAAAACAAACCTATCCACAAGGCATGTATACAGAGCATGAACAAAAAGACAAAAAGCACAAATACATACAGTACAAACAGTGGTTCCCTGGCGCACTAACAGATATTAAACCTGACAGAAGGAAGTAGTCCCATGAATCAATTGATGATAAGAAATGAGATCCACAGTCCACAATGTCCCGTTCTTTTAGATTGGAGACTTGTCTGGAAATACAAATAAAACAACCATTGCGCAGTACCCTATGGTCAGTGTTACACACGCCCACCGTTGCTATCTACTTACTTAAAAATAGATTAAAATGGGCCTCAAAAGGTTTCTTTACTCTCCTCACGGATGGCTCCTGGTGACAAGATCCTTGTACTCGTGCTCAGCAGAGACTCTGCTACACGGACCTCTGCTCCCATCAAACGCTCCGCACAACAGTCTCCTCTGTTCACCACAATAATTGTGTCAATTTTGTAGCTTTCCTTAAGGTCCAGGACCCACCAGGCAGGTTTCTCATAGGACGTTTTGAAACACGAGCCACTTCTGTAGTCAGTGTCTTTATTCCCATCAATCACTTTCCTGGCCGCTCCTTATATGTTTTCTGAGCTTGGATACACATCTCCGTTCCTTGCTATGTTTTCATCGTCCGGACGTCAGCGACCTGCAGCTTATCACAAGCTCCTCTCAAATGGCCAAAGACTTCTTTACAAAATTGACACAATTATTGTGGTGAACAGAGGAGACTGTTGTGCGGAGCGTCTGATGGGAGCAGAGGTCCGTGTAGCAGAGTCTCTGCTGAGCACGAGTACAAGGATCTTGTCACCAGTAGCAGGAATCAGTCGGAGCCATCCGTGAGGAGAGTAAAGAAACCTTTTGAGGCCCATTTTTATCTATTTTTAAGTAAGTAGATTGATTCATGGGACTACTTCCTTCTGTCAGGTTTAATATCTGTTAGTGCGCCAGGGAATCACTGTTTGTACTGTATGTATTTGTGCTTTTTGTCTTTTTGTTCAGAAATAGACCAGGATGACTCGGATGAGATCTGGGAGGCTGCCTCAAAAACCTCGATATGTATAGTAACCAAAGAGAATATTTATAAAATCCTCTTTAGGTGGTACCTAACACCCACCAGGGTGCATAAGATCTTCCCGAGCTCCACAAATCTTTGCTGGAGAGGATGTGGCCAGATGGGAGACATATCTCACATACACTGCCGACACAGTTTATCCGAGTGCGGCTCATTCCGCAAGCCGGGAAATGTCCCGGCTTGCGAGCCGCACTCCCTCAGCATGCCGCGCATCACCGATGCGCGGTCACGCATCATCGGGTGCCAGCGCCCCCTGCACGCGCGTCCAGGGCTCCCCGAGGGAGCCCTGGTGTCCCGCGATCGCGGGACGGCGGCAGGGGGTTCCGGGGGACCCGGCGGACCCGGCAGCGGTAGGGAGAGCGCCCCGATCGGAGGGCGCTCTTCCGCTGCTTCGGCGCGCGCCCGTCACCCTCCGGCGCGCGCCAGGATACTGCTGCGGCCAAGAACGGGCAAATGCTCGAATAAACTTGGCCGCAGCAGTATGTTGTTGCCACCCTCCAATCAGCTAAGACTAGCTGAACAAGAATTGTAAAACATACTGGACACCTAACAAGCTCCTATTGAACCCCCATAATAACCACAACATATATATAAGCATATGAGTGTCACAGAGGAGTGCTACTGAGCATGTCAATATATATTTAAAACTAGAGACAGAACATAAAACACAGACAGAGCTCAATTCTTGTTCAGCTAGTCTTAGCTGATTGGAGGGTGGCAACCTCCTACCTAATTGAAGCTTACCCCCTCCCACATTTAAATGGTTAAAAGCTCACTCCATAGCATCTCCCACTCAGGGGAACTTGCTTGCTTGCAGTATGGCTGTGACAAATCTAATACAGAGTGCTTTTCCTGGTAATGTACAGGTTATTAAAAGCTTCAATCAGACTTAGACCTTTGCAACTAATATTGACAGATTTATTATAAATCATTCTTCCTGGTATTGCACAGGTTATTAAGAATTTATATTAGTGTTAGGGACCCCTGGAAATGTGGTCTGACGTGCAGTGGCTCAGGGGCTTACAACAATTTTGGCCAAAAATGTTAAACTTAAAGACCATTTTATTTAATAGATATTTATACATATATATTTAGGCACTGTACCGTGTATGAGTTTCACTGGGTGTGCACTGAGCTCTGTCTGTGTTTTATGTTCTGTCTCTGGTTTTAAATATATATTGCCATGCTCAGTAGCACTCCTCTGTGACACTCATATGCTTATATATAGGTTGTGGTTATTTTGGGGGTTCAATAGGAGCTTGTTAGGTGTCCAGTATGAATCGGAGAATCACAGTTTTCCACAAGACTTGGGAACCTTGGATTGGCAGATAGAGACACTGGAAGGAGAGATTTGGATCTGAGCAGGGAGATCTCGGTAGGAGGATAGATTATCCTGAGCTCGAGAGATGACAATATCATGCTCTAAAGTCTGGTCTTCCCTCCCCCTTTCCATCCCATCCCCCCTATTATACCCTCTTTCACAAGATAGAACAGATTGATACAGATAATATCCTGGTTATCAGTCCGGAAGTGAAAAGCAGACAAACCCGGGCACCTCCAACAAGAATATAATACATGTCAGTGGGTCAACCATGATGGTCCGGATAATATATTTTCTGTTTCAGACTTAATAATCTTAAACAAATAATTAAAGGAAAAAAGACAATACAAGAATGTAAATGTTTTATGTATTCTCTGTTCAATATAAGCACACGTGGTACAAGTAAAGTTAAATGTATATTTGCTAACCTTCCCTCCCCCCTCTCTTTTCTTTTTGTTCCCCATGTATAAAATACTGAAATAAAAAGAAAGTTTAAAAAAAAAATCCTACTTACCTCCTCAATACCAACATCCGTGACCGTATTACAAACTACACCCCCGTTCACTGCCGGGTCTATGCCCTCTTCCCCTCTCCTCCCCATCCCTGCTCCTCCACTCAACAACCCAGAACCCAGGTCCTGCTATTGGGCCCTGAAACGGGTCATTTAAGCATGGTTTGATCTTTGCGTTCTCCAAAGCCATTGATCATGCCCCTCTTTTGCTTCTTCTTTCTACTTTTACTATTTACTATTTTACTGTGTATTTTTGTCATATTGGATGTAGCATTGGGCTTCTCTGTTGCTTGTGGTATACATTTGCCACGCTCAATAGCTCTCCTTTTTGACACTTATATACATATATATTTTGTGGGGGCTCAGGGGTTCCTAAGATGAGCTTTCTGGGGTTCTGTGTGTTATTTGTTAACTTATTTTCAGCTGTCTCAGCTGTTGGAGGTTAGTGGCTCCTCCTTCCCAGGGTTTTAAGCTCACCCTCCCCACTTCCCAAGTCAGTAGGTCTTTTTCATTCTACTGCATATAGATCCAATGTTGGTCTTTCTCCCTCATAATAGAGGTAAATGAGAATTTTAATCCTAGTAGAGGTATATTAGTATTAGTATTTTATCTGGTAGTGTTAGGACCTGTGAACTGGGTCTGCCTTGTCGTGGCTCACAGGCTTACAATGCTTTGGCCAAAGGGTTAAACTAAATTACCCTTTTTCAAGAGAATATATAAGTATTTCACTGTGTATTTTTGTCATATTGGATGTAGCATTGGGCTTCTCTGTTGCTTGTTGTATACATTTGCCACGCTCAATAGCTCTCCTTTTTGACACATATACATATATATTTTGTGGTGGGCTCAGGGGTTCCTAAGATGAGCTTGCTGGGGTTCTGTGTGTTGTTTGTCTTCTTTCTACTACCTGGAATTTATAAAAGCTGTAAAATAACACAGAGCTGTCTTCCATGTGCATAGATGACAGTTTCCAGCCTAAGAATATTTTTGAATGCCTCGATCCCATTAGCCACTAGGTTAGCAATAGACATTATTGAGTGGGTGATGAAGAGGAAATAACTTACTTTGGCTTTTATAAGCTGTCAACTTACATTTCATTTCCTAAGTGCGTGTCACACCATGTAGCTTTTTCTTGACAAGCTTTACAATAAAATAATGCAATTCTCTGCTAAAGGCAATTGTGCCCATACAAAATTTGGCTTTTATACTTGCAGCTGCTTTGATTTTAATTTTAAAACAATAAAAGACGGTTTAGCAAACCTGAGGAGTCAGCATACCCCTTCAAGCTATGTTATCTTAATAATAAAAGCAAAAATACAGAAAGAAAGAACACAATAACATATTCCCCTTTGTCATCCATGGATAAGATAGGAGGTATTTATCAGCTTGTTACACTGCAGTTGTTGTTTTTATAGTAAGTAAAAGAGGATGTAACCTGATCGGAATTTAAAAGGCCAAGGCTCGAGAAATAAGGATATATGGGTGAATCCTTACAGCCTTCAAAATTCCCCTCATCTCCATATGCATCATGCACCAAAATAGACTCCGTTGCAGCAGAAATTAATTAAGTGTGAATTCTTCTACTGTGCAAAGGTAATAACGATGATAAAATGAGCAAGACACGGTTGCTCTGTAATGAAAATCCTACTCTGGCATTGTTAGACTAGTAAGAAAAGTTACTGTTGCAAATATGTTCTTCCCATAATAGCCGTGTAGGAAGAGCCAAATATTATAGCCCCATCATAACCCTAAATAGTTTGCTAATCACAGAGCTGTGAAAGTACTCATTGTTTCTAAACGGTATTACTCCCATTCCATTAGCGAATACTGATTTGGGTCCAGGTGAAAACCGTAACCATTACTTAAAGCACTTGCACTTTTATTTGTTGAGCACGTTCATTATGAGGAAGAGAGAACAAAAGGCTCTGAAGGTTCCCTTTTTGAGGGTTATGTTGGGTTGCGATTGTGGCTCTTAAACACTGATATTGCATTTTTTGGGATGAAGTTACTGATATTTTTGTCATCCAACGAATGCATCGTTCAAAACAATTCAGGGGCCACAGCACTCACCCGTCATACTTCTTTATAAATCCGCTGCTCTGTGCAAGGTCAGGAAAGGGAGCAGGGCTCAGATACAAGGAGAAGAAGACATTTCTCCTCCACGCTCATCCAAATCACTGGATCAGAAGCCTCTGATATTCATTCAATACAAAATGTTTTAGTCAAAAACCGAGAAGAAAACTATCCCTACCTGGTGAAGGGGACACCCCCGAATCGCTGTGCTGTTGGGTTTCTTATCTGTTTTTGGCTAATAAATGTTGTATTCAATAAATATCGGAGGCTTCTGATCCAGTGATTTGGACGAGTAGGGAGGAGATTTTTTTTTTTCATCTTACATGATAACAATAGTTCTGAATACATGAACCCAATGCTGCAAACAAAAACAGCTCATGTCATTTCCGCAACGCATCTTGTGAGACACAGCACGTCTACAAGCAGCTGGTAGACGCCTTCCATATGCTGAGTAAATACGGAGGTAGCTGGAAGGCTTTTTGTGGCACTAGAAGACCAAGTCGCTACCGCTTAGTAAATCTCCCCACTAGTGTGCTGAAAAAAATGTTCAATAATTATACAGCAAACCACTATAAAAACAGTAACAAAAACGGCTCTGTTTTATATTGAACATTAAGGGACCTATCAGCCGAAGTGGACAATCGAACTGAAATCAATGGAGACGTTTGTCTATAAACTGCCCTGTCAGCCACTATGGTAGATATAGAATAAGAGCCTTAATGTACAACAAGATAGGTAAAAAAGAGAAGGTAGAGCACTGCCAAAAAGGAGAGCCAAGGGCTGGGGCAAAAAATAACAATTATTTATTGGGCATATAAGCCAAAAGGACAAACACACGATTTAAAACTCTGACGCGTTTCCTATCTTGCACTACCTATTGGTATAGTAGCACGCACCGGTACATGCAATTGCAGAGCAGCTGTTCCATCTGGAGGAGTTTCTCTAAGAGCTGCTGAGTGGATCCGGTTTTCAGCCAGTGTGCGGTCGGCACTCCAGTTCCTTACCTGTGCACCGGGAGTAGAACATAGCTGACGGAGACGACCATCGCGGAAGAGTGGATCGCCCTCTGTCTTCCCATCAGCCACCACCTCCGTCACAGCATTGGGCAGTTACATCGCGGGAGCATCAACTGGCACCCGGTAAGGCGGCGGGAGGCTCTGCTTGCAGGTCTCTACTACCATCAGCTTGTCCTTCTATACCGGGTAGCCGTCCCCGCATGTCCAAGTGAGGAGGGTTCACCCCGTCTGTTTCGGGGGGAGTGTACCATCGGATCGGCTTGAGGGCACACCGGCGAAGCACAGGTGAGGTGGGAGCTGATTTGGCCTCACACATACCATCGGCATTATTCACGGGACACTCATTGCTTTATTATTTTTTCATGTTTACCGATTTGTAATGGCATTTCATTATGTTTTATGACATAGACTTTGCAGTATTTGTAGCATCAGCTTGGGGGGTTCCCCATTTTTTCTCTTAATGTACAACAATGTAAAACAGATTTTGTCTTGTGCTGTTCAGGCATCAAAGGGTTATATACGTGTCTCTTATTTAGCACACCTGGAAAATAGGTCAGGGCCAAATGACTGTAATTGTTAAAAGTAGAATTGATATAAAGTCAAACACAGAATGTACTGAGGACCCTGAAGAGCTTAGAGATGTTCATGAACTGACAGTTTCCTACCTAACAGTCACAGACTTGTCTGCAGAAATGTCTCAAGTGGTACACATAGCCTTCTACACTGCACATGTCTGTATTAAAGAGTTTAGCGCATTTAAATAAGATATGAAATCCAATTTGATATGCTAATCTACTGCAACAGCTAGAACTAAAGTAAATAAAGTATGCTTCTACTGCAATTAAATCCTTAAAGTAAGGAAAAATTGGGGAATAAACCCCAGCACTGATGCTCCTAAGCATGATCAGACATAGAAAAGAATCTTTAAATATACTTATAAAGTATTCAGATGGTCAAAGGCAATGCTGTGATAAACCATGAGCATAAATGGAGCATATGGAACCCAATGAACGTGTGGCTATGTAACCGAGCAGGGGGTGAATATAGCAGGGAGGGGGTAGCAATCCCTACCGGAGCACTCCCAGCAACGAGAACCGCCTGATGAGAATAAATTCCCCAGCCCCCGCAATCCCCAACTATCCCTGGTATGCCACACAGGGTCTGTAAAATAAGGATTACTCACACCAAGAAGAGCAGCAGCTGATTGCCTGTAAGCCCGTAGCGTGCCTCAGCCGGGATAACGAAGTGAAAGTAAAAAAAGAATAGTTATAATGGTTTTATTTTTATTTGTAATAATTTGTTGTTCTTTTGGTATATTTTTTATTAGTGCCATGTTAGTTATTATTGTCTTTATTGCATCTTGTGTTATTGTTTTGTATGTCTTTCACATAGTCTCTATGTGATCCGATGTAGGGGATTCCATGCATACATTTAAACGATGTCCAATCATTGGATTATTCTGCAGGGGTGTAACTCATTGCTGCACATGGACTCATATAGGTTGGTTAGTAGCCGGAACCTCCTATATATAGATCGCAAGGGACTATAGCCAATTACTCTTTGACAAAGTACCCTGCGTGGTACGAAACGTGTCAGAGTTTTTTGGTGAGCTGTGTGTTTGTCCGATGTGAATAAACCTCACTTTTTGGGCGCTTGCGTTTAGTTCCTTACTACCAGGTTAGCAGTGCCCGCCCTCCATTCTTTTTTTACTTTCAATCCTTAAAGTAGTGGGGTGAGCCCAAGGTTTTTCAAGATGCCTGAATGCAGAATAAGGATACTAAGTCACAGATTCACAAAGCACTGTAATTGACTAACAGGGGTCTTCAAAGCTCACTAACACAGTGCTAAGTGCTGTTTTCAGCCATAACGAGCCCATACGTTATTAAAACGGACATTCATGCTAATGATATGCAAAAGCCATGTTCCCTCTAACAGCGCATATCCACAGAGGCCCGTAATAGTTATGTTAGTTAGGTAGGTCAGAGCGAAACTTGGCATTACACATGTCCAGGCCTTGAAATAGGTCTTTTAGAGCAGAGGTCCCCAACTCCACTCCTCACGGACCGCTAACAGTGCAGGATTTAAGGATAGCCTCTCATTAGCACAGGTGGCCAAATCATTTTGACTGAACCACCTATGCTATAGCAGGGTATCCGTAAAACCTGCACTGTTAGTGGTCCTTGAGTACTGGAGTTGGGGACCTCTGTTTTAGAGCCTCTGTATAAGTGTAAGACCACAGTTAGCTTGGATTTAACCATCATATCAGGGCTCTTTTCCTCTCCCGTCTTCTATTTTTAACTTTAACAACTATTCAGGGACTTGATGGGAGTAACGCTGCCTTTGGGTAGGACAGGCTTAACATCATGTTATTAGAAGCTAACGCGAGGCAGCGCATTATAGTTTATATTTAGAACATTTTTTTACCAGGAAGTAATACATTGAGAGTTACCTCTCGTTTTCAAGTATGTCCTGGGCACAGAGTTATGATAGAACAAAAACAGAGGCGCTTCCCAAATCGAATCAATAGAGACGTACAAGTGCCGTATATGAAATAAAATAAATATGCATTAATACTGGCCCTGGGTGGTTTGGTGAAACTCTATCCGGTAGAGAATCTCCCTGGATCCTTGAGGTAGGTGGTGGAACAGATGTGGGGAGCGCAAACCATAGAATAGAAAATGTACAGAACAATTGTCAGTAGAATAACTGTATTAGGAAATAAATGTCAAGCATGCAATCAACCATGCACAGGTGGGGGTAGTAAAAGGGAAACACAGATGCTGTTATATACTTGTATAACCATCAGTATAACCAACACATGTTGGGTGTCTAGACCCGTAACGTATCCAATACATAATAATATAGTGAGAGAGATAGTGATATATAAATAAATATCCGACTCACACGGCCATGTGTGAGTCACCACATGTAGAGGTGTCTTTAAATTCTCCTCACAGACTGCAGTAACTGCCCCAGTGATCGTGCAGACAGAAGGATGGTGGTAGATAATATAAATAAATAACGACTCACAGGGCCATGTGTGAGTCACTGCCCATAGGTGGTATCTTTTCCCTTCTGTGTCTTCTGGGTCTGTCTCTCCACAGGGCGTCCTAGCACTCGTGGCAAGCGCAGTCCCATAAAGACATCCAGGAGAATAGGGGTTAAAAATAACACAGTTTATTAAACACAGCCAGGTCAGCCCCCGAATACCCTATACCACGCACTGGCAGCAGGACCCCTTACACACACATCTCCCAGTAGCCACAAGACACACAGTACTCCTAAAACAGAGACAATAGATAAAAATGATCACTTAAAACAGGCAATAGTTCTGGATAGCAAAGAAGTTAAAGTTCAAATTTCACTTGGAATTTAAAATGTATTATTCAACCAACCCAGTGACATGTGAAAACTAACTGTAATGAGAATAATAGACGTCAGAATAAAGAAACCATAGGGGGTAGTGCAGCTCTGATGAGAAAATACTTTTTTCCAATCGTCTTAGAATTGTTATTGTGCAGGATACGGAGCGCAAATACTCCCAGGTATACGCAAGAGAAAAAAGGGGGGGAAATAGTGCAACACAGCAAAAATGCAGGCTTTAGAAGCAGAAATTCATATATCCTCTCACTCACATGATGTATGGTTAGATAAGAAGTGTGAAGGTTAAACCTCTTGTGGTGGTGACTGGAACCTTAGTGATGCAGATATAGATATTGGGGTCAGAGTGCCAGTATGGAATAAGACCTCAGATCCTCCACTCAAGAAAAATGTGAAAAAAAACAGACCGTAGAACAGATACGCAATTTACTAAAAACAAACAGAAAGAAAATGACAAGGGTATATTATGGAGGAATCCGTCGTCTGATCCTGCGCATGTTCTTGGAATATTTATATTTAAAAATGTTTACTGTTGTTCCCCTTTTCCATATTTTTTTTTATCAGACTATCGAAACGCGTAGGGCAGAGGAACAGGAGCAGGACCAGACGACCAGGCAAGCAGAAGGTGCAGGACCTGCACCCTATTCTTCCGTTTCCCGGTGACGGCGACGCTTCTGGAAGTGACGTCATCTCTTTGGATCGGAGCGAGGAAGGAGTGAGACTTGTGTGCACCATCTGTGTGGTGGTCTCAATGCCTGAGACATAGCGCCCTTTGTGAGTGCATTATCATTTTCTTTCTGTTCATTTTTAGTAAATTGTATATCTGTTCTATGCTCTGATTTTTCTCATTCATGAGCGGAGGAGCTGAGGTCTAATACCATACTGGAACTATGACCCCCATTTCTATACCTGCATTACTGAGGTTATAGTCACCCCCGCAAGAGGTTTAACCTCCACTCTGACTTATCAAACCATACACCATGTGTTTGTGGGGGGATATACAGTATGATTTTCTGCTTCTAAACCCGGCATTTTTTGCTGTGTTGCACTCTTTTTTCCCCTTACATATACCTTGGAGTAATTGCGCTCCGTATCCTTCACAATAGTTGTAGATACATATTTGAGGCAATAATGGGGTACCCTAGCCTTGACCCATCCATCCAAAGCAAGTAACATCTATAGGCAGCTTCCTATAGACTTTGCAGAAGTCTTGATCTGTGGCTGTGTGTACTGTAGGAGGCTTTGAGTGCTTGCATGGATGGAGTAGTCATGGGAGGAATGTATGAGTGCACGAGCAGAAGTTTTGGGGAAACTGCAGTAGGTAGGGGAGGATGGGGCTAAAATGGAGAAGGGCTACAGGTATAAAACAAGACTGTAGAATAGTAAGCACAACAAAAACTGTCCATTAGTATGAATCTGCAGATCAATTTCCTGGAAGATCCAGACAGATGTCCACCTCTTGTCTAATTCCTGTATAACTCTATCAGTCCCTTATACTGTAAATGTTCCCTTTGAGATGGGCTCACTTGAAATGCAGTGCTAATCCCATTGCAATGCTTCCCCTGTGCTATCTGCAGACTTATACTCCTAAACAGTCACATGACCATCAATTAATTGCATTAATTGCATTGCACACAGAACAGCTTAATTGCATTAACCACAGGACATTTAGCAGGCAATTTAACATAACATTACACTAACCCCCGACACCTAACATACCAAATTAAAGAATAGACTTCAGGACGGGGCTTGATTTTGATCAGAGGGGCTCAGGTGAACAAAATTATCATACAAAATTAAAGAATAGATAGCCTTGTCCCAAATACCATTATTATAGTTGTGTCTGTGTTTGAAAACAGTTTGTTTTGGGAAATCCAGTTTTCGTCTCAAAAAATCCATTTGAAGTATGTGCCCAAGGTCAGAGAGGCTAGGGCTGTGTGTGTATAAAATGATGTCATCTGCATACATGTGTATTGAAGCTCCCTTACAAGCTGTAGGTACATCATTAATGAAGACTGAAAAGAGTAGGTGCCCCAGAACAGAGCCTTGCAGGACACCGCAGGTGACATCCATGGGGTTGGCATTAGATCCCGAGAGACCCTTGTTGGGATTTACCTGATAGATAGGAGTGAAAACAGTTTAAAGCGGGTTCCCCTATTCTAGAGCACTGGAGTTTGTTTAGCAAGAGAACATGATCAACAGTAGGAATATTGCACAAATAAGTTGTCCTAGTACCATTCAACACTGGATCTTATGGTAAACTTTTAAGAGGGTAGTTACCGTGGAGTGGAAATTTGTCTTGGTATAGTAATCACTCCGAATTAAGCGAACACATTTTTCCATGACTTCGGATAGTATTGGGAGATGAGAGATTGGACTGTAGTTGGAGACAGTGTTTTTGTCCCCACTTTTGAAGATTGGCACAGCTCTGGCAGTTTTCCAGGTCTTTTGGATATGGCCTGTATACAAAATAGAGTTAATTAGGGAAGCAATGGTATGGCAATGGCAGGGGTACTGAGTCATACTGTAGTAACTTTGATTGCAGTAGGTGCACCTTGGTGCTTAGTTTTAATTTGAGGAGCGCTTGTGTAATCTCCCCTTCAGATACCAGCACAAATTGAAAATTATGGGCACAGTTGGGAGAGGGTGGGGTAGCGGTTCTCCCAGATTGATCTTCGTGTTTGTAGTTCAGGTTGTGCTTTGATATTAGGGAAGTAGCACACCCACAGAATATTCATTGAATGGATTTACAATGTCAGTGGGATTTGTCAGAGTAATATCCTCCTTAGTGAATATACTTGGTTGTTGATGGCTAGACAGCTAGAATATATTGTTGATATCCACAAGTTTGCTGGATTTGGTGTAATTTGGTGAAGATTGTCAGAGTAATATTGGGCTTTTGCATGTCTTGTTTGCCTTGTGGATGTATCCCGCAGGCATCTATGGTTATTAAGATCCTTGGTAGTGCCAGTTACTTTGTAGCTTTTCCACAAGGCATCCCTAAAATGGTAAAGTGCAATAAGGTTGGTTGTAACCCACGGAAGGTGGCCCCCTCGTACTCTTGTTCTGCGTAGCATGAGTGTCACAGAGTTTTAAGAACCCTTTTGGGAAATAATCAAGTGCAGAATTGGGGGGTCAGGTATCAAGTTGATTCTGTACCAAGGGCAGTTGGTAAAATGAGTCAAACTGTTGACGATTAAAGTTTCTAAATGTTCTAGTGAGTAGAACTTTAGGGCTTGATTTGGTGGTTTGATTTTTCTTACACACTACACTATTGCATGGTCACTGAAAATGTCAGGTAGGAAACCAGAGGATTGGATTCTGTTTGGACTAGATCAGTGGTTCCCAACTCCAGTCCTCAAGGACCAGTAACAGTGCAGGTTTTAAGGATACCCCGGCTTGAGCACAGGTGGTTCAGTCACAATGATTGGGCCACCTGTGCTAATGAGAGGATTGCCTTAAAACCTGCACTGTTAGTGGTCCTTGAGGACTGGATTTGGGAACCACTGGACTAGAGGATAGAATCCAGTCTAGCATGAAATGGTTGTGAGATGTTGTTTTGTCCGTAAGAGTTGGGAAATTAGTTGAGTTAGGTTTAGTGACTTGAATTGTCAGGATGTTGTTGTTTTTAGGGTCAAGGTAATTAAGGTTGAAATCTCCAAGAACTAACAGCTCACACTTCCTGTTCAGAGATGAAATTGAGGCAAGGAACTGAGTGATATCAGTCAGGGATTGCAGCAGAGTTTTAGGGGGATGGTGGATGCCAGCTATAAGAACGGGCTTAGAGAAGGGGAGGCACATTTTGCCAACTAGGATTTCAAAAGAGGGTGGGCTTGGTGTGGGGGGAATTTATACAGCGTAAATTGTAAGGAGTCTTCAATATAAAGTAAAACCCCTCCTCCTCTCTTTGACCTCTTTTCTAGAAACGAAGTATCTCTGAATGGCGAAAGTTCCATCAAGAGTTTTAGGAGTTAGCCATGTTTCGATGAGAATTATGGCTTTGGGTTTATGCACAAGGCACCATGCCCTTAGTTCATCCAGTTTGGGCAGCAGGCTACGGAAATTTATATAGGTGACAGATAGCCCTTTTTGGTATTTGAAAGGGGCATTCTCAAGGGTATGGGACAGATTTGAAAATGGAGGGTCTGGGTTCACTTCAATATCCCCTGCTAAAGAGAGTAACAGTATAAATTAAAATTTGATTAATGTTTCCCATTAGAATGAGTGATGGTTGTTTTACTGGCTTTCAGAGTTCTCCACCAACATGTAGTAGATAGTGCAAGGCTTTTGAGTAGTCCAGGGTGTATGATGATATTGGGTGAGGACCTGGAGGGAGCAGTTTGTATTGAAGAGAGAGCATAACGGTTACATGAGGTCACATGGCATTAAACCTATGCTCATGAGAAAAGTAACAGACATTGTAAAAAATAGTTTTAGTCGGATATATTGCGGCAAACAACTGGTATTCACACTACCATGAGAGGATTGCTCTATTGGTCGATTGGGGTTGCCGTGGTGGGCCAGTGCTGTGGGCTGGTGCTGTGGTTCACCAGCAGCGGCGGCGGCTCACCAGCTCTCTGACCACCTGCAATACTCCTATGACTTTGGTCATAAAATTGCGGTAAAACCCCCCAATATTGTTTTGTACCATGGTAAATATTAACTTTAACGGCTACGAACAGTTTATGAAGGTTTGTACTACTTTTTACAACAAACATTTTGATGCGCATTGTTTGCAAATATGTACGTACAGTAAGCCCTTACAAGTGCATTAGAGCAGGGCTGGCCAACTCCAGTCCTCAAGGGCCACCAGCTGGTCAGCTTTTAAGGATATTCCTGCTTCAGCACAGTTGGTCATCCAGTGGTTTAAGTCATTATATCCTTAAATCCTGAGCTGTTGGTGGCCCTTGAGGACTGGAGTTTGCCACCCCAGCATTATAGGACACACACCTTGTCTGTGGTCAAAGTTTCCTACTCTTGTTTTAAACTATATACTGTAATTGCAGGTGTGTTATTGGAAAGCGCCATTCTTCACCATGCTACCTGCCTAGTTACTGTTCCAGTGGAATCCGGAGAGTTTTGTACTTTGCTCAATATGGGCAGATCACATTGTTGATTTTTTCATAATACAATAAATGTGTTTTTTCCAAGATGTCTACATTTCACGTATTTTCCAACAGACGCTCAATAACAACAATACAATTTCTCACATTAGTAGCGAGAAGATGCTGCTGATGTAATTTTTTTGTGCTATAGTTAAATTGTGCGAAGACTGTTGTATTAGCATAAGAGATACATTATTTAATTTGCTCATCCTGAAGCTTTATGAAATGCTATTATGATCGAGTACACAGTTCCTAGCCCATTACAATAACCCCGACCTTTTTACCAGCCTTCTTTTTTTAGATTTTACTGCCGTAGTCACTAAGAATTATTTGTTCATAAATGGGTCGCGGGTATTATTTTCATTTCCATATGTGAAAATCGTATTAACCTCGTGTGGAAAATTGCTAATGAGAGGTAACCCAATTAAATCTGCGTTAAGCAGAGATAGTGATGAAATTGTTGGGGGAGAGGAGAGATATCACATGTTTCTACTGTGGGGTTATGTTATAGGATTTTTTTACAAATAGCGGAAAATATTTAACCCCATTGCTATCCGAGGAATGCCTTCGAGCGCCATAGGGGTTAACATACAACATAAATGCCCCACAAATAAAACACAAACGCATAACATCCATGTGTGTAGATATTAAGGGCCTCATTCAGTAAGGGTTGAGGTTTTTTGGGGCGTTGCTATCACGGTATTCAGAAAGCCTCGATTACCTATGATAGCAAAATTCCCAAAACGAGCGAGTTTCTGCCAGCGAGAGCATGGAGCCTCTGAAAAGGCCTAACCCGGCAATTCATTTCTACGGCTCTCACAGCGGAAATGTCGCCCACAAATAATGTTTTTTAATATACATGTGTTTCAGATGAGCAGGGGGTCTCCGGAGCTGAACTGCGTTGGTTTTATGTCCGGGGACCCCCTGCTTCCTGAGATACAGGCCTCTTTTTGGGGTGCCGGTATCGCCTATGCAAGGAAATGTCCCGGTCACGTGACGCGGGACATTTCAATGCAGAGGATACCGGCACCCCAAAAAAGATTTAAGAAACATCAATACACGCCACCCCCCCCCCCTTCCGCCCAAACCCATACAGTACAGTACAGTAATGGGCAAAATAACTATTACCCAGATATGGATAATAGATTATTTGCCCATTATTAAACACTGCATTAGCATACATAAATAAAGTAAATAAATACAGTTATACTTACCACAACAGCAGGTCCCTCTGTCCTCCGTTGCAAGAAAGCATATATACATAATACAGACATTCTAATGGCCCCTAACCCCTTAATCACCTTAGCGGTTACTAACCGCTATAGTCATTAAGGGGTTAACCCACCCTGCCCTGATACAAACCCGGGAGGCCTAAGCACCCACCCCATACTGACTATACCCACCCTGTACCCATTGAGTAGTATAGTGGTACATCATACCCATATAATAATAATATGGGCATGAGAAGCCTCTATAGCACTCAATGGGCACCCTAATTACAATACATTAATACACAAGACACACAATAATAAAACATAACCAAACTCCAAAAAAACACAGTTCATTAAATAAAAACAGTAGCCAGCTAATCCAATGAATACAAGCAATAACAACATCAACAATGAATTAATTAAACCATTAACCAATCAAAACAATTAATTCCTAAACAACTCCGAATTATTTTAAACAGTAACCAATCAAACCAATTAATTACTAAACCAACTCAAAATTAATAGTAACATTAACCAATCAAACCAATTAATTTCTACAACATTAATGAATTAATTTAAACATTAAAATACAAAGAAATAAATTCAAACAATATCTGAAATAACCATTAAACGCATTAGCTAACATAATACATCATTAACTATAAACGAACAACAATCGCAAACATTTGATTACCATTAAGCAGGAAAAAAACAAACAATGACATCCACATAAGAAACTGTAATTAAAAGGACTTCAAAAGGCGAAAGGTCATGTTAAAACCAACTAAGAAACGTCAGTCGCTGGCAAGCAATGCGCCAGCGCCAGCTTCCAATAACTGTCCGACCGTCAGTGAAAACCTGGTGACCGGCAACCCTTGCTGTCTGTCCCCGCCCGGATACCTGCAGCCTGAGCCGGATTTCGCGTACAGATTCCAGCAAGCTTGCATGTACCAAAGCGATTTCCAGCCTCATCAGCTGTCAACTACAGGTGTAGTAGTCCCGCTGTCACCTGTCAACTACGTGTATAATCGAGAATACGGGACTGGCAGTGGCTCGGCGCCAGCTGATTGGCAAAGTCTATGGTGAGTAATGTTGCCGTATTTTATTCTGTTTTTTAAATATCAATTTCAGTGCACAGTCAAGCGATTCTCCTGTGAGCAATATCATTGGCTGAGCAGCTTCTACAGTAGATACTGAAGAATTGGTGGAAAGCTAGGCGCATGCGCATTGGAACCTTCTTGAAACGCATATGCGTGTCATCACATCGACAGTAGGCGAATGCGCATGTGAACAGGAGACGCCCCCCGAGAAAAATATTGGTGGGGCTGACTGTGGGAACTTCTTTAGGGGATTGCCTGACCATTACAGTAAAACTTTTACTTTTGTTTTTCCTCAGAAAAGAAAACTTTGTCATCTCATGCGGAAAACGGCACATGGAGGGATTTCGATGGATAATATCGCTTTGTGTAACAATGCCTGCACATTGCTGAATCGGATTTAAAAACCACGTACCGGAGTCAACAGTTTAGTGGCCGTTGCTACTGATTAGGATAGAATACTGTAACAGAGACTTTCATAGAAAACCTGAAACAATATGCTGTTGTTTTCAGACCGTATACAATACTTTTTTATATATACTGCTGCGGCCGAGTTTATTAGAGCATTTGCCCGTTCTCGGCCGCAGCAGTAACCTGGCGCGCGCCGGAGGGTGCCGGGCGCGCGCCGAAGCAGCGGAGGAGCGCCCTCCGATCGGGGCTTTCTTCCTCCCGCTGCCGGGTCCGCCGGGTCCCCCGGAACCCCCTGCCGCCGTCCCCCACATCGCGGGACACCAGGGCTCCCTCGGGGAGCCCTGGACGCGCGTGCAGGGGGCGCAGGCACCCGATGACGCGTGACCGCGCATCGGTGACGCGCGGCACGCCGAGGGGATGCCACTAGCAAGCCGGGAAATCTCCCGGCTTGCGGAACTGGCCGCAGTGCAATAAATCGTGTCGCCAGTGTATACTGTATAATAAACCCGAAAAATAAAAAGTATGCATTTATTCTACATGTATTCCAGTACATATGTGTATTCTACTACCCGTACAGCATGTATTGTTTTAATACTCTTGTGATGTACAGTACTGAGCATGCCTACAGTATACAGTACAATATGCCTGGACAGTACTGTACTGTATGTTCTAGAAACACTGTATTTTGTTACAGTAAAAAAGGAGACAATGGAACAATTTAAAACAAATCAACATTATCTTTTATTGGTAAGTACAAAAAGTGTACAGCAATTCGAAACATTTACAGGTGTATGGTGTACTGTTAGTAAAAACATTTATGTACAGAAAGTCAAAACATTTACAGCACAACAGTATGGTGTTAGTAAAAAACATTTCTTTATTAATAAAATTTAAAACATGCAACATCTCCTTTATTAAAGTACAGAAAGTCAAAACATTTACAGCACAACAGTATGGTGTTAGTAAAAAACATTTCTTTATTAATACAAGTCAAAACAAGCAACAAGTCAAAAAATAAACAACATTTGAACAGTCACGTAAATTCGATCCCCACCAGATAGTCATTCCAGGGCCGATGCCTTGTATGACGCAAAATGCCATTAATGGGGTCTCTCACGATTTTCATTACAGGATCTGTAATTGAAAAATAGCGCCGCAATTCCTCCACAATAGTCTTTCTTAAATTTTCAGGAAGCGCCCTTTTTTCGCGATTTCCTTCGTAGTTTACATTCTTGGCCTACCTGTAGTACACCAAGTAGGACACGTGGTGCTTGAAAATGAACATGGCATACTTCTGGGGTAAACCAGCACTCATCACCCTATACTTCTCCCTGATTAGATTGGGAAGCTCGTGCAGGATGATGTCGGGCACCGTATCGATGCAAGCGTATGTGGGTTGGATTCTGGGAGCGGGTGTTCTTCTGGGAGCGGGTGTGCTTTTGGCGTGGGGCGAGGGTAGGTTGTCTGGGAGGATGCTTTCCTCCTGTCTTGGTCGCCATGTTGTCTCCTGCCGTGGTCTTGACGGGGTTGTCATGTCATCCTCATCAACGGCATACATGTACACATATTCTTCTGGTGAAGACGCCAGCGGAGTAAGTGTGGTAACCGTGTCTCATTTTTTCCCACTGTTTTTACTGTGTATCTCTTTAACTAATTGTCCTTTTTCCCCCCTCCAATGACAGATCGCCAGACTTCAATCCTATCGAAATGGTCTGGCATCAGCTGAAGGATCATATCCGAAAAGTCGTGAAACCCTCCAAAAAAGATGAGTTGGCGCAAGGCATAATGAGTTTTTGGAACGATGTACTCACCATGGAACGATGCAATAAATATATTGACCATATTGCGACTGTGTTGCCCATTGTGATCGAGCGTAATGGAACGATGTACTCACCGTGGAACGATGCAATAAATATATTGACCATATTGCGACTGTGTTGCCCATTGTGATTGAGCGTAATGGGCAAGCATCAGGAAGGTAGTATGGTATAGTACTGTACTGTACAGTAGTATGGTAAGTACAGGCATACCAAGTATAGTACTGTATGATACAGGTAAGTATGGCACAGATTTTATCTTTCCTGAGAGAGCAGCACTAGCCATCTGGTTACAAACTATTTAACAGTAGTTACAGTATACAGTAGTTCCAGTATAGACTAGTTTGACAGTACAAACCGCATACTGTAGTCCAATATGGAGTAGCTATACAGTACACAATGCCATAATATGCACCTAACTGCACTAATTTTTTATTTTCTTGACTTTTCAGAGAAAAAAAGGATGGAAAGGGGGAGGGGGGTATCATGTGTACATTGTGTGAAGTGTGTGTACAGTAAAGTGTATCTAAAGTACAGTCATGATTTACACAAAACCTCCCCTCTCTCAATGAACTACACAGAATGAGGAAGAAGATAAAGATGGAAAATGTTATATTATTATATATATTATTATATATTATTAATTAATATTATTATCTATGTGCATTATTCATGATTATCCACCGGCCCTCAATTTTCAAATGACAGAAGAATTGAATAAAGACTGCATTTTGTATTATTCATGATTATTTGTATATTTGTATTTTTTGTTCCTGATAAAATAAATATTTCTTTACATTCATGATAATCATAACCATTGACACCCCCCCCTACACCAAAGAAAAAGAAAGAATGACAAAAATTGGTAACTTACTACATCAAAAACATGAATCAGATTATGTTTTTTTTAACTCTCAATTTCACAGTGCTGTGCAAATCAGATTTACATATCAAATTCGAGAAGGGATTATCACAAGTGTTACCGTAAACAAAGCCTCAAAGGGTTGGGGGGGTGGATGGGTGAGTCATGCGCAGTAATCATCAGCTAGCTCCCTTCCCACAGAGGATTACAGAGAGGTGACTCAAAGCCAACAATAGGAAAATTAATGAATGGTTTTGTAGAGGTGTCGATAAGAGGTTCAAATCCTTGAGCGAGCCTTGTGTGTGTGTGCGTGGGGGAGGGGGTGTAAAGCTGCATGAAGGATTAGCTGTACTGTAGTTCAAAGACATGACATATTTTCAACAGGCAGGTCATCATAATGATTTGATCCCCACACATCCAAATACATCAAAATCACACAAATCAATCATATGCAGTCAAACGCAGTGTCGCAGTCAAAAGCTACAGCACAGATTGAATATCGTAATGTCAAGATGGTTGAGGCAGGAACATGTTCATTCATGTTGAGAAAATAATAATAAAAATGACTAGAAAAAAAAAAATTGGTCACTCTTGAACTTCGCAAGCAATTCACGCATGCGCAGTAATAATCAATTACAGCTCCCTTCCCAAAGAGGATTACATGCAGGCAAGGAGAGGTGACTCAAAGCCAACAATAGGAAAATTAAAATATTTTTTTTTGGTCACTTTTGAACTTTTTTTCCCCCAATGAGCATTAATAATCAACACAGAAGAATACAGTAAATCAGAACTGAACGTTATACACGCAGGAATGTGATGAAAGGAATGTGATTGAAACCAGAAAGCCATCCGTTCAAAGGAATGGTGTGGGAGAGGTGTACTGTTGATAAGAAGTTGAAATACTGCAGTGCAGTACATTATCCTGTGTGTGTGTGCGGCGGGAGCGAGGGAAGAGCGCTATATATGCCGAAATGTGATACTGTTACAGTACACGCCTATACGTTTCAACAATGTTCAAATGAGACATACATGCATGTATAAATATGCAAATTTACAATTACTGCGCGCGCACACACGCAGACTGTATACTGACGTAGGTTGAACTGCAACAGTATTAGACTTTGAAGACAACAGCTCGCGAACGCCCACATGAGGTTTGAGACGGTATTGCAGTATTGCAGACAACGCTAAGAATATGCTAATATTACGAGCGCTAAAATACCGGAACATAGCCCGAAATAATAAATATACTGCATCTGCCCGCGGTTATCAGAGATGCGCCGCTACGGCCGCATTAGGATAAAGGCGACCGCAGCTGTAGCTATTTTTAGGGTTACCCAAGTAAGGGTTAAATACCTCTGAGGGTATAAATAGACAAGAAATTCACCAGCTCCTCGTTCCTTTGACAAAGTGACGTGCCTACGTCACGAAACGCGTTAGGAGGGGAGGAGCACTGTGAGGCTGTCGGTAGGGAGTTCCCTCTGTGGCAGGAGTCGCGCTTCTGGTGACGTCACGATCTGAGCGCCAGCACACACTACGGGGAGCAGTGAGACAACACACTCTGCAGTGCAGTGTGGAGGGGTGTTGGGAGCATTGGCATACTATCCACGACTCTGAGGGAGGTCCCTAGATGATGCGGACGGCATTCTAGTGATGATTTTACACTCACTGGTTATGTGAGTATTTTATTGGCTGTTAATTGTTTTTTTAATAAATTGTTCGTGCATTCTACTCTATTTTGTGCATTCCATCTCCCTATGTGATCAACTGAAAGCATTGGGGGATACTTCTGACCATCATTGGATTACAGAAGGAAGGCAGCTACATGTGGGGTTCGTGGCAGCAATATAGAAGTGGTTCAAGCACAGATTCTCTCCACTGCACTTATACAAGGGTCTGATTGTAAGTAGGCATTATTACAGTCTGTCTGCTGGGGAGGGTCCGAGTTCTGAGGTACTGCGCAATGGTGTGGTTTGTCTATCTCCCATAGGAGTAACCGTCAGGATCCCTTCCTTACTTCCACCAGCTTGGATTCCGGTGAAAGGTTTCCTAAAGGCCTGTAATTACCATATGGACTTTGCGTCTCTTGTACAGAGTGTTTTTAAGTGCCAGGTATCTGTGTTTTATTTGCAATTCTGTTACATGTAAGTTTATGAGAGACTTACTCCATGAGACACCTTGGCAGCTTTTGATATCTCCAGCAGGTATCATTATTATTTATCACGAGTAGTAGCACTATTTATTTTTTCAGGAGTATAACACTTTTATTTTTTGTATTAGTATTATCACTGTTTTAGATTCACACTTGTGTAGCACTCACATTATTCAGGTCAAGCGCTGTATAGTTTAGGGTGTTATTCCACTAGCATTTGTTTATTTCAGATATTGTTTGAAATTATTTCTTTGTATTTTAATGTTTAAATTAATTCATTAATGTTGTAGAAATTAATTGGTTTGATTGGTTAATGTTTAAAATAATTCGGAGTTGTTTTAGGAATTAATTGTTTTGATTGGTTAATGGTTTAATTAATTCATTGTTGATGTTGTTATTGCTTGTATTCATTGGATTAGCTGGCTACTGTTTTTATTTAGTGAACTGTGGTTTTTTGGAGTTTAGTTATGTTTTATTATTGTGTGTCTTGTGTATTAATGTATTGTAATTAGGGCACCCATTGAGTGCTATAGAGGCTTATCATGCCCATATTATTATTATATGGGTATAATATACCACTATACTACTCAATGGGTACAGGGTGGGTATAGTCAGTCCGGTGTGGGTGCTTAGGCCTCACGGGTGGGTGAATGGGGTATTAGCCCTATGGATGGGTGTGTAGACCTTGCGGGTGGGTAGCGGTTGGGTTAACCCCTTTATTACCTTAGCGGTATTAACCGCTAAGGTAATGAAGGGGTTAAGTCCCCCCCGCAACCTCCCCGCAAGGCCTAAACAGCCACTAAGTGCCAAATTCCCCCTTCACCCACCCTCGCTAGCCACAGTAAGCCTGGCACGGGTGTTTAACCCCTTCATTGCCTTAGCGGTTAGCTGCTAAGGTAATGAAGTTGCTGTAAATGCATTTTTCCTGCATCGGATGCATGCCGGGGGCCTCCGGTGCTGGTATTAATGGCTATCAGCTCCGGAGACCCCCGGCATCAATCCGAGGCAGGAAAAGGGCCTGATTTTTTCTAAGTCCTGACACATCGCAGCTCATCGAGGCCATCTCCCCACCAATTTACCTAAATTTTGAGGTGAATTGTATTTGGGGAGAAGATCGCCTTTTAGGGCTGCGACAGACGGCGACATGCGACTCGAGGGTACTAGAATCGCACGAGTTTATGATCCTTCAGAAAATGGTCGATAAGCGGCTGATCGCCGCTCAATCAGCGATTTTCTTTGGGTCATAAGATTTTGCAGCGATACAGGTCGTTACCGAGCACTTATCGAGGCTTGCTGAATACGAGTAGCCATTTTGGCCGATAAGTGCTCGATAAGGGCCTTATCGACGCTTTCTGAATGGGGCCCTATGTCTTTAGTAGCCAATGCATCCAACTAATCATTGGTTGACCCCCATGGGATTATATACATATTAATACGTTCTACATTGTTAAAATTATGGATTTTTATCACCTACAGTATGCTTGGTCATCTAGTCTAGTGGCCATTATATACATAGGCAATATAGGCCTAACTCCAGCATGGAGTATGTGATAAACACTGGTGATATATATTGGTGTTAGCCCACTATCACCAGGTATCAGAGTTTAGTGAATAGCAGCTGAAGAAGTAATTAGCCATTCATTTCTCACGCGCATGCTCATTTGCATACACCCCCGTTTAAAAAATAAACGCTCAAGTATCACCGGGGTAAAATGCCCCTTATCGATGATTAAACGCCGGCGATGCTGCTTTATTGCATAGAAAGTTACATGAAATTGGTATCCGTTAACGATAACACCAAGTTTTCACATTTATCTACATTTAGTGAATTCCCTTCCAATGATATTTCTGCACCGAAGCAATAGTATAATTACCAGCCCTATTTGTGCACTACAATCCCTTCTTATGACTCATCCATAAATGACAAAATAATTTCTCCTGTCTTATTAAGTCGATCGGTCTATAAATCTCTAGAGTACCAGTAAAGGCCAAGCTCCCCTAACTATACCCACAGTACTATCATTTAATGTCAGCATAGCAGCCAGATGATCTCGTTCACATGGCTACAATGAGGATTGCATGCTAAGCTCCATTATTGTAGATAAATAGAGAACTGACAATTGATTTACATGGGCATGATAAAGCTGAAGGCTTTAATGATTTTGTTTTTATATTTTAAAAATAGCTTTCCATGGCTGAAGTAATTACTGTAATTAAAGTGCCTCTACGGATGATAATGGCAGTAATTAATTTGATCCAATGTCATGCAAGATTATAAATCATTTGAAAAAAAAAATCCCAATTATCCTTATCTGTTCTGACCTGAAAGAAGCATTGAAGGTACATATTTAAAAAATCCTTTAATTCAAATGATAAAAAAGAAAAAAGTACTAAAATCCAATGATGGGTTGATATTTTGTATTCTTTAATAGTGTTCAAGAGTTGTTTGAAAGGCAAATATTAAATATGCAATGATATACAGTACCGACACACTTTATTCTCGCTCGGCTAATCCCGCGAATTCGGGTATACCCGGGTGTATTCAGGTTTCTGATCGTTTTCTGCCAGAGTGCATTGCGTTATTTTCCCGGCAGGGATTTAAGCATTTTATTCCGGCTGGTTGCAATACTGCAATGCCGTGTAAAAACACATGGTGGCGCTTGCTGTTCTCTTTGAAGCCGTCCCCTATAATGAATTGTAATGCAGTATATATACTGTATATATATATACTGTATAACAACAACCCCTATAAGCCCTAACATACAGTACTGTACACATACAGTACTGTATATGCACATACAGTACATAAATGATACTACTGTATGGGCGGCGGGGGCGAGATGTGTTTGCAGCAGAGAGAGATCCGCTACTCTCTCTCTGTGCAAACATAGGCACATTAAAAATTATTTTAAATACATTTTTATTGATAGTGTACATGTGCAGGGGGTCTCCGGAGCTGAACCGCATTGGTTTCAGGTCTGGGGACCCCCTGCTCCCCGAGATACAGCCCCCTTTATGAGGTGCCGGTATCCCTCTGCTTCGTTTAAAGGGCCCGACCACGTGATCGCGGCCTGTAAACCAAGCAGAGCAGAGGGATACCGGCACCCCCTAAAGGGGCCTGTATCTCGGGGAGCAGGGGGTCCCCAGACCTGAAACCAGTGCGGTTCTGCTCTGGAGACCCTCTGCACATGTACAGTATCAATAAAACACATACAGTATACAGTATAAATAAACACTCGTTCTTTACCTTAGCGGCTATGCGCTATGGTAAAGAAGCAGCATTTCTGTATTTTAATAATATTGTACAGTGAGCAGGGGGTTCCCTGAGCCAGAAATTAATGCTCAGGGACCCCCCCTGCTCCTGCTCAATATTATTAAAATACAGAAATGCTGCTTCATTACCATAGCGGATAGCCGCTAAGGCAATGAGGGGGTTAACCCACCGTGCCCTCTTTATTGATAGTGTACATGTGCAGGGGGTCTCCGGAGCTGAACCGCACTGGTTTCAGGTCTGGGGACCCCCTGCTCCCCGAGATACAGGCCCCTTTAGGGGGTGCCGGTATCCCTCTGCTCTGCTTGGTTTACAGGTCGCGGTCACGTGATCGGGGCCTTTAACGCAGAGGGATACCGGCACCTCATAAAGGAGCCTGTATCTCGGGGGGCGGGGGGTCCCCCGACCTGAAACCAGTGCGGTTCAGCTCCCGAGACCCCCTGCACATCTACACTATCAATAAAAATGTATTTCAAATGTATTTATTGTCATTTATTTATTTATTTATTTAGATTTATTTATTTATTTTTTGGCGGCTGCTGTGTGTGTGTATTTTTTTTATTGTGGGTAGCGGGGGTGGGTGAATGGGGTATTAGCCCCAACGGTGCTTGTTTAGGGCTTGCGGGGGGGGGGGTAGCGGGAGGGCTTAACCCCTTCATGACCGTAGCGGTATTAACTGCTACGGTCGTGAAGGGGTTAAGTGCACCCACAACCCCCCGCAAGTCCTAAACTCACACCAAGGGCCAAATACCCCCCTCACCCATCCCCACCACCCACAATAAAGCGGGCACGGTGGGTTAACCCCTTCATTGCCTTAGCGGCTATCCGCTATGGTAATGAAGCAGCATTTCTGTATTTTTAATAATATTGAGCAGGAGCAGGGGGGGTCCCTGAGCATTAATTTCTGGCTCAGGGAACCCCCTGCTCACTGTACAATATTATTAAAATACAGAAATGCTGCTTCTTTACCATAGCGCATAGCCGCTAAGGTAAAGAACGAGTGTTTATTTACTGTATATACTGTATGTGTTTTATTTATAGTGGTGATGTGCAGAGAGTCTCCGGAGCAGAACCGCACTGGTTTCAGGTCTGGGGACCCCCTGCTTCCCGAGATACAGGCCCCTTTAGGGGGTGCCGGTATCCCTCTGCTCTGCTTGGTTTACAGGTCGCGGTCACGTGATCGGGCCCTTTAAACGCAGAGGGATACCGGCACCACATAAAGGGGGCTGTATCTCGGGGAGCAGGGGGTCCCCCGACCTGAAACCAGTGCGGTTCAGCTCCCGAGACCCCCTGCACATCTACAATATAAATAAAAATGTATTTAAAATAATTTTTAATGTGCCGATGTTTGCACTGAGAGAGCAGCGGATCTCTCTCTGCTGCAAACACATCTCGCCCCCCGCCGGCCCATACTGTAGTATCATTTACTGTATGTACTGTACAGTATGTGCATATACAGTACTGTATACTGAACATGTAGAATAAATGCATAGTTTTATTTATTCGGGTTTATTACACAGTATACCGTTCTGCCGGAAAACATCAGCATACAGCACAATATTATCCATTGAAATCCCCCCATTAGCCGTTTTCTTTTCTGAGGAAAAACAAAATGAAAAGTTTTAATGTACAGTAATGGTCAGCCCACTAAAGAAGTACCCAGCCAGCCCCACCAAAATAATACGGCAACAATACAGTACTCACCATACTATTTCCCATTCAGCTTGCGCCGGCGCCGGTCCACTGCCAGTACAGCTTTCTTCATCATCCACGTCGATAGTTTGCAGCGGGACTAGCCCACCTGTAGTCAGCAGGTGAGGCGGGAAATCGCTTAGGTACATGCAAGCTTCATCAAACTTGGCCGCGAAATCCGACTCTGCCTCAGGATCAGGCTCGTGCTCAGTGTTGTCACTGACGGAGGGTCCGTTATCGGAAGCCGGTGCTGGTGCTGGTGCATTGCTTGGCAGGGACTGTCGCTTCTTAGTTGGTTTTAACACGACCCTTCGCCTTTTGCCGCCTCGATGATCATAGATACGGGAAAAACCCTGTGACACACACCAATACCCTCCAACAAATTGGGGCTCAATACGGTGAAAACAGGGGTCACTACATAACCTTTTCCTTATTGCACGCTTCCACAAATGAGGAGTTGGCGAAAATTTGTAAAAGTCATAGTTTTCGATAAAATACTGATAAATTTGAACAACTGTTGCCATCTTATCCTCTGTTGCATTAATAGCGGCCCATATCAAATAAGCATAACTTCTGTCAGGTTTTTGGAACACGGGCTGCACTTGAAAACTCATGGTGGGTCTCTGGAGAAAAGTGTAACTGAAACTGGTCTTTGTCTTTATTTAATATGTAAAGCCTAAATTGATACAGTTTTGCAACTCTTCCTTCAGTCTCAAGGCCAAGGCCAAGTTACTGTACAATGGCACACTGTGGTACAGTATCTTTTTTAAACGAAACACCTGCAAGCCCACACATTACTGATTCGGCGCTTTACAAGTCAGGAATTTATGCCATCTGGTGGACACGCGAAGCATTGCAGCCTAGTAAATCCTGATCATTATCATTTAACACATCAGCCGCCCGTCAGCCAGGCATGAAACGTGGCTGGGAAGGCAAACGCAACGGGGCTTGTCAGAGGTGAGAAGCGGCGCATTCAAGGTATCTGCCAGGTACAAACTGGGCATTTGCTCGAATAAAGTGTGTCGATGCTGTATAATGGAACTGACTTATACATTTGGTAAAAGTCTGGTAGTGATCTAATTTTTAACACCAAACTTCCAATTATTATTTATTTATTTATAAAATATTTTTACCAGGAAGTAATACATTGAGAGTTACCTCTCGTTTTCAAGTATGTCCTGGGCACAGAGTTATTGTTACAAATACATGGTTACATTAAGTGAACAGGGTTATATTATGTATAAAGACATTGCATGAACAGTTAAAACATATTTTATCTTTTAGGCATATGAAACAGTTACAGCCCAGATTAAAATGTGAGACAGCTTTAGTTTTGAAAGAACACAGACTTGTGGTGGCTGTGAGAGTCTCGGGCAGATTGTTCCAAAGTTTGAGGTGTACGGTAAGAGAAGGAGGTGCGGCCGGATACTTTGTTGAACCTTGAGACCGTGAACAATCGTTTGGACTCAGATCTCATACTATGTCATATATTATGCCAAGTTTGCAGAATGAATAAACATTTTAAAAGCTGATACCACAAGTCTAGGATTCTTAGATACTAGTCCCAAAGAGTGGGGATGTACAGTGTACAGTAAAAGCCTATCCTACTCACGTTGGGGTTTACATCAATAATTCAATTAAGTAGCACTTTTAAATCACAAAACACGTATGTTTCCAGTGATCGGAGAAGCAAAAGCATATCAAAAAGAGTTTTTTTTTGTTCCACAAAATCAAAGGTTGTTTATTTACTTAAGTTCAATAGCCATGACAGATTTGTTGAAGGCCATACATTTGAGCAAGTGAACAAATCATTAATGGCTATGACACTTTAGTGAATAAGGCTGATTATCTTGAAAATGCAGAATGTTTTTGTTTAGGGAATGCAGAGAGGAATACAGTGATCTTGGTAACAGCGGTAGAGAGCCGGTGCTTGTGCAGATGAGGGAGATCCTATACTACCCTAGAGAGATCATAGAGAAGGAGGAAAACACCCAGGCACACAGGCTTGCAAAAGGGGTGGTTTAATAGCAAATCCAATGTTTCAACTGCATAAGCAGTCTTCTTTGTCAAGGTCACCTTGACAAAGACTGCTTATGCAGTCGAAACGTTGAATGTTTTTGTTAACCCCGGATCAACAGGTAGGGAAATAGAAGTGACCAAACAAAAAGGCTAGCCCCAAAAAGAGAATGGGGTTAGTGCAAATGCCCTTATTACATGCACTCTGTACCCGTAAAAAGTATGAGTAAGTGAATTGAGGATAAAACGTAGCTTTTAATGCTATACCGATGTAGCCAGACTTACTATTTTCGGTGCCACGAAAAACCAAGTGTAAATCCCCCGGCATTTATTTGTATGCTGCGGCCCCGGGGTGCCGCCTCTACAGCAAGATGGCGGGAAATACTGGAACGAGTCTTTAACTGTGGAAACGAGCAACAATTAGATAAATCATATAAATAATGTGTTTGTAAGGAATCCACACCTAAGTTTACTGCTTACCTTGCCTTACAGACCTGTGCCGTCCTGGAACACTCCCCCTGGTATCTACAGCAGCTGTGCAAGCTATTTACTGCAGCTCCAGCCTTGTACTCACTCATTGGAGCAGTGCCCTCACACCCTCCTCCGGGGATTGGCCCGCTGGCCTTTAAGTACTGCTTTCCCACAATCCTTCTCTGCCGAGCATAATCCTTCGTGGATGTTCACTGTGTTTGCCACAGCTACCTGTTTGGCCGCCTTGTTGCTGTTCATGTACCTTGTTCCTTGTTCATGTTCCTAGTTCCTGGGGCCTGCTGCACTCTCTCCATTGCAGAGGCCGTGTCCTTGTTCCTGTGCTGAAGCGGTGGATCTCCAGCGTAACTTCAGCTCCCTGTTTCCTGAGGCCTGCTGCCCTTCCCATAGCAGAGGCCTGTCTGCCCTTCTGAGTCCTGAAGTCTGTAGCTCTCTCTGCCCGCACAGGCTCGTACTGCACTCCTGCGCTGAAGCATTGGTTTACCAGTGCTGCTTGGCGGTGTGCCCACTGCAGTCAGCCTTCTCCTTCCTGAGACCGGCGCCATGGGCTGTGGATGCCACTCGTGCAAACCCCGTTCCCAACCTGCAGCAATTTCGCTGAAGCATGAAGACCTGCTTGATCTCCTGTTGCCGACTCCCTGCTTTGACTGCGTTTACCATGATGTCTCCAATCCTGACCCTGGCTCGTCCACTGACTACGCTGCTCTCTCCAGTCCCGACCCTGCTATGTACGACTACGAACTGCGCAATCCGGATCAGCCTGCGCGGTCTAAGGTCGGTGCTTATATAACCCCATCTCAGCCACGCGGTTCGACCCTGGTTTGTGGCGAGCACAACCGTGACAGTGTTACTGGTGGTTATTGAAAGAAACGGAATGGCAATTTAAACAATCACACCAATGAGCTCCGTCTGCTAGGGAGGACGCGTTATTGTTGGTGTCCAGGACACCTCACGTTTATTCTCTTTTCAGAGACCACATACAAGTAATTTATACACAAGTTAATAACAGTGGTCTTGTTTTAAAGTAACAGTCTAAGCTGCCGTGCCCCCCCCCCCCCCCTTTTAATACGTGCATCAATACAATTCACAAAATGATAAGTAAATAGCTAAGTTGACGATCTATCTGTTCTCCTGTGATCGATCGGCAAAGATTCGGCTCGAGGGGTTCACTAAATGGCTCTCAGGGCAGCAGAAGAGAATCAAAGATGCAAAGTTCTATGGAGAAGATCAAGTGACCAGGCAGTTACTAGATACAATTGATGCACTGCTGGAGAGAGGGCAGGGCTCAAAAAGCGGTGTGCCAGAGCCTGTTTCAAAAGAGGAAGGGATGTGACTTTGTAAATGGTTGCTATAAAAACAAAAAAATGCTTGTTACATTATGGTACATTAAAAATGTCATTCAGAGTTGTTGTTGTTTTTTTTTTTTAAATGCTACAAGTATTTTCTCATTGTACAGATTGATTTAAAAAACCACACATGTAGGATAGTGCTTGGTCTGCAGCTTTAAACCTATTACGTTTTGCATTTCTTTAAATACAGTGAATTCAAATATTTGCAATGACTATGAACTTTACGTTTGTGGTTTACTCTATATTAGCTCTGTCTGCAGGGGATGTTAAGTCTATGAGACTACTGTATTGAGTACGTTTTCCACCAACCTCTCTCTGTAGCGGGCAAATACACTGGAAACATTTAATTAACATTGTAGTATCTCGCTAGAGGGTCTCTCTGCCTCCATCGCTACAATATAACCACAGCTTAATGCTATCCTTCATTTAGATAGGCTTGTAACACCATATGTATTCTTAATTGCGTGCCGGGCATCTACGAGATAATTGTATGGTTTCCACACAGCGGCACAAAGTATTTTCCCGTGATCTAATTGATCACTCTTCACCTTGCATCCACTTACCCATAATAACTGCCAGCAAGCCAAGGGAACAGTGGTTAATTATCTACACCCCATGATATCATATAGAAATAGAAATATACATTTCTTAAACATATGCGCTAACAGGTGGTTTTTTTTTTTTGCTAGATTTGATCGCGTGATACAAATATATTTACAGACCTCCTTCTGCTAGGAGTCTGGTTATAAAGGAAGCCTCTTTTAGGCATAGAAACTGCACTGGATAGCCTGCATTCCCTTTTTTGAATCATCAAAATAGATCACTTTCTGTATTTCTCACTATATAACCAGATAATCCCCTCACCACTAAAGCTTTCTGCGCAAATTAAGCTACTGTGGGAGTTATGTCCTGCACAATCTGTACTCTGGTATATATTGGCTAAAACACAAAAAATACCAAAAATGTAGATAAAAATAATGATCTATTGTGCATTCAATATTCAGAGATCTATTTATGGTTTCCATTGTTACAGTTATACATTATATAGGCTCTTTTTAATTTTCATTTTTGTCTTTATATTGAACAATTTTTGTATTTTGTTTTGATGAGTTAATAAAAGTTATGTTCTAATTTTCTAAAACATTAAGCATCCACGAGCACTCAATATTGTTTAATCTGTGGATATTTATTTATAAAATATTTTACCAGGAAATAATACATTGAGTTACCTCTCATTTTCAAGTATGTCCTGGGCACAGAGTTATGATAACAATACATGGTTACATTACATTAACAGAGGTTATACAGTCAATTCACTGACATTTCATGGACCGTTAGAGTTGGAAAATTGGGTACAGGGGATAAAAGGGCTGGCGAATTTCAGATTGAAATAGAGCAGCTTTAACATCACCGAATGGCAGCAAATGGCTCACAACCTTTAGCTGCCCTACGGCTGCACCAAAGGCTGTCTGACTGTGAGGTGATGCAGATGTTGACTGAAGGGTTCAGATTGAATGCAGCTGTTGTTTCAAAGTCCTTTGTCCTCCAGTGTCATTACCATTCCAGAGGATGGGGCTGACGAAACACAGTAAGCAAACAAAGTTATTAACCATTAGCACGCTGGATCTGTGCAGAGGGGAGCAGCCGTTGGGGAACCCAATCAGGTGTCCGCCTTTGGGCCGACGCAGATGTAGACTGACGGGCATATAGCAATAATAAATGTATCTATTGTTCTAGAAGGACTGCTCCATTTCTAAAGGGAGTACTTTCTCTGCCCTTAGTGTTCAAGTACTTTACATCATTACTAATCCCTAGCTAGCACCCACATACTGTACAAACAATCATTGAAAGACTACAAAACTACTCAAAAGCTATCCGGGTAGAGCTAAGATGCTACTATGTTTCTGTGCGTATCTTTTGCTTTGCTTCAAATAATTTGTTCAGATTTAATCATACTGTACATAATATATACTGAGTGAAGTACTTACTGTACACACAGTATATATTATATATATACAGTGTCTTGGATCTAAAGTATGAACATTTTATTAGTGTAAACTAGAGCTTAGAGATATAAAAAAAAACGAAGACTTTGTGAAGTAATAAAATCTTCTGCGACTGACATCTTCTGGCTGTCTCTTGTACAGTTTCCCCTGTAAAATAACTGTCAGATTGTTATTTATTAATAATTCAAGAATAGATGCATGATATCCTGTGTCTGTGTGCATGCGTGTTCTAACTACAGTATATGGAACGCACATGCAGTTCATTGTGTTATATGAACTGTATGGAACACAGATGTGGTTCATTGAATTTGAATACGTATTGCCAATTGAGTAGGTAGTACATATTGCAATGTTTATTGGGTGCAATTGCCCGCAATAAACCTGCTATTGTGCCTTAACCCCTTCATTGCCTTAGCGGCTATCCGCTACGATAATGAAGCTGCTTTAATGTAAATTGTATTAAAAGTGTGCGGGAGCAGGGTGCTCCTGAGTTGAACCGCTTTGATTTCTGCCTCTGGGGCCCCTTGCTTCCCGAGTTGCAGGCCCCGGTATGGGGCATCGGGTGCCGGTATCGCTGCCATTATTAAATCGCCCTCGTCACGTGACCGTGGCATTTAAATACTGGAGGAGATACCGGCATCCCATAACGTGGCCTGTAGCTCGGGAAGCAGGGGGTCCCTGAGGCTGAAATCAATGCGGTTTATCTCAGGAGACCCCCTGCTCCCGCACACTATTAATAAAAATTACATTAAAGCAGCTTCATTACCATAGTGGATAGCCGCTACGGTAATGATTTTTAAAAAATTGTTATTGGGGTTTTGATACTAGTGTACATGAGCAGGAGGTCTCCTGAGCTGAACAGCATTGATTTCAGGAAGGAACCCCTACTTCCTGAGATACAAACCCCGTTATGGGGTCGGACGATAGTGGATTTTATTATCGGCCTTCTTAGTGAATCCCGCTTTTGGCTTCATGTCTTACAGCGCGATAAATAAATGCATAGTCGGACGCAAATGCACTGATTTTATCACTGCTTTGTGAACGGTCCCCATTGTATTTTGGATAGAAACACGTGCAAAGCTTTTGTCAGGTTCAACACTCAGATACTCAGTCCGCCACATGCCGGACACATACTGAATTGCAATGACATAAACAAACCCCACAAATAATTCTGCTGGCTTTGCGAGCCCAGCCATGGCGAGCTGCTTTGAATAAAGTGTTCACGATGCTGTAATCTCGCATCTTGTCACGGTATCGAAAACAGTAAGTCTGGCTATATCTGTTGTAGTTAAAATGTATACACAACAAGCGAATGAATAACACACAAAATTCCAAATGATGAAGCACTTCTAATTAAATATTCTATATACACAAATTCCAGAGAAATTCAAATTGCAATGGAGGACAAGCTGTAAGTAGCAGGCATCAGAAAGAGGAGAAAGTTCAACAGAGCAACACTAAGGCGAGATGCTGCGATCACTCAATTTAATGACTTGCATATTTGAATGTTTCACTGTTTTCTTGCAGTATTATTTTATTAATGGTTCCAGTATTCCAGAGATACTTTTGCTGAAAGAGAATTTACATCAGACTTGGTAAGTGGGTTTTCTCTACTCTATGTTTTGACTCAACAGATCTCGATCTTTTTCCACACTAATATCCACACTCTATTCACCTCTGTATTAGACAGGTGTAAGGATTAGAGAGATATATAGAAAACATAGCCAATTTGGTGCTTTAAGACTCCAGAGGAGATTTCTCCTCTTTCTGATGCCTGCTACTTACAGCTTGTCCTCCATTGCAATTTGAATTTCTCTGGAATTTGTGTATATAGAATTTGTAAATAGAAGCGCTATATCATTTGTAATTTTGTGTGTTATTCATTCACTTGTCATGTATACATTTTAACTACTAGAGCATTAAAAGCTACATTTATTCTCAATTCACTTACTTGGGTACTGAGTGCATGTAATAAGGGCCTTTGCACTAACTCCATTCTTTTTTGGGGGGGGGCTAGGCTTTTTGCTTGGCCATGTTTTCGGTAAGGAACCAAACTTTTTTTTAAACGCTATACTTTTACATACATATACATCCTTCCAATGCGTAATAAATGACGATAAACAGTTCTACCAAACAGGACCATTATTTAGTAAAATGGGAATTACATAAACCCAAGCATCGTATTGGCTTTATTTTTGGCCATGTTTGAGCATGTTCTGTAGTTCCATAAAGAAATTATATTTGCTATCTAAATCAAAAGGAGTCAGTTTCAGGTGTCAAACACAGCAATTCTGCACCAATATTAAGCTCTGTACCATATAAGCAATTATATATTTTTTATCTACAGATTCTTTTTTAACATGTTTTTTTTTTTTTCCTCCAAAGCACAGTAATGCACAATATTGTTAGACAAATTAAACCTTCCAGCATGCCTGGAGATAAATCACAATGAGATAAATATATATATATATACGTATCATAAACGGATGGTTCTACATTTCAGTACTTATAATAGTGGCGTTGATACTGAATTATTCACCGATAATTGAAAAAAAAAAAAACCTAAATATAATTGCTCAAAAGAAATGTAAATAAAGTTAAGATATCCTTTTGGTATTTAGCGAACAGCTGTAAACATGATTCCCAAAGGCTAATTTCCATTTAACATACTCGGAAGTGTTAACGCTTCAATGAACAATTGTAATAATAGGCAAGGTTAATTTGTCCCATTATTTATGCTTTATGAACTGTTCAGACAGAGGTAGCGAATTGCTTACCAAATGGATATAAGCTTCCAGTAAAGCAGAACAATTGTAGTTAAACATGCCAGCTGACTTTGCTGTTAGTAAATAAAGCCATAGTTTTAAATCAAACTCAACGTTAGATATTGAATTTGGACCCATGCTGCTTGATGATAGTCAAATAATAATGTAATTGGTGATAATGATAACTGTGTGTTCAATCTATTTACTAAGGCATGGCTTTACATACAGTAAGGTTTATATACGATTTTTCTCAGAGTAGATATTTAATTAAACATAGATTCCCATCTGAATTTATCTTTTGCTTGTAATAAAACATAATTGTGAAAGTGTATAACTAACATTTACCGCCTCGGTTAAGTTATGTTTGCAACTGACATAATAACTCTTTGTTGTTCATTCAATACATACAGAGAACCCAGGAGTGTACCTACTGTACATGTTTTATCATGAGCCCCCCCCCCAAATCTGTTTCATTTCCCCAATGTCCAATAGTGGTTCTGCTGAATACAAGGATTTGGGGTAGTGAAATTAGTATCACAACTTACAATTAACCCACATTTCACAGGACCGGTACGGCTGCTAGAACTTTGAACTGCAAGAAGTTAAACAAGGGGGCATGTTAAGCCAGAGGGCATGTGACTGGGTGACAGCCCCCTCACGTCCTTCCTGTACTGGGTCCTTTTTTTGCTGGGGATAGGCAGCCCGTCCCCGCCTCCTTTGTCTATAAGGGTGCGATAAGAAGAAGTAGGCCCTGTGCTGCTGGAGATGTACAGTCCTCTGTTCCCCGGCCGCCGATCTGTGGTTTCTGTTTATTACTTGTCAATATGAATTTTATATTTATTAAGTATGATTGCAAAAAAAGTAAGGAGGTTGATATGTAATATGTTCTGAGGCTTTAGGCTGTTTATTTTTGCTATGTTATTAAAATGCAATTGGGAATTGAATGTACTGGCCAGTCTGGACCTTTGGCATTGTTTGAGTTTGTATTGTTACATCACAGTGTGTGGTATGCCCAAGTTGGGTAAAGAGTGTTCATGTTTAGCTCTTGTTGGGTTGTGATTCTTACATCTGCTGGTTTGATTAGTCGACAGCAGCGGGCATCGCTCACGACGCGTGACAGGCAACCTAGCTAACCATTTGCTGTACTTATGATAATTAAAGTACTTTCCTACAAGACCAGTTGTCGAGTGGTCATCTTGTAGTGAGGGGGAATAGGGAGGATGTAGCCTTCCCAGGTTATGGCAATTCAATGGATAATAGTAAGGTTAATGTAGATTGACATTGGGGGCGATTTACTGATAACTATCTGTGAATCTTACGGATTACAAAAAGGGGTTAGAACTAGAGATGTTTGAACCTGCCAAGATTCCCCTTCGCTGCAGTTTCGATCGAACTTGTCAAAAGTACAAAGAATCTGCGAAACATTCGATCAAAAGTTCTACCGAAATGGGCAAAATTGTAAAAAAAACAAAAGGGTAATTTCACCTTTTTGAAATGGCAACATAGCCCTGCGAATTAAAAAAAATGCGTTATTCCAGTTTGCCACGAACATCTGCATTGAAGCGAAGTTCTTCACTGAATAGGTGTTATTCTGCAAGTTCGAAGCACGTGAAAAATTCACCCACCTCTAGTTAGGACAAAATCAGTCTGGACACAACCACGTCCCTGGGACATCAATGGGTAGCATATGTTGAGATAAAATGTGTTGGTGCTTATGTCAAGAAGGGTCAAAAAAAAAGTTTACGGGCACTAAAAACTTCCTGCCTGAATATAGCACATTTATTATGACAGAATTAGGTCATTCTTTCAACTTCACTTACTGTAGCTTCTAAAAGTGGAATTAAACTTAGCATGGCATTTGCACCCAAAGCATTGGTTGAAAAATACCTCATGGAACTAATTGCATGTCAGGATTGGAAATCTGTACAATTAACATACACATCCGTGGATATGGGCATGTTATAGTTTGAATGTAATTTTTTCCACTATAGTCCAAGGAAAAGGTACATATTCGTTGAAATGCAGTATTTTGATTTTTCTACACAATCATTAAACCTTCTGCCTTGAATTCTGCTTGATTAGAATCGTGTTTTCAATTCAGCACCAATGTTGTCCACTGGTACATACATCATACTGTTAAAATATAACGGTCTTATCCTTAAAGATTAAAACGTGAATGTGAAATGTGCTAAACAAATGTCATGTCTTTAATTCATTACTCTTGTTCAGGGGTGGCCAACTCCAGTCCTCAAGGACCACTGACTGGTCAGGTTTTCAGGCTATCCCTGCTTCAGCATAGGTGGCTCAATCAGTGGCTCAGTCATAATGAAGGAACGATTCCCTATAGAATGCACGCACGGTGTCTAATGTAAAATGAGTGAAAATAAAATCCTTTCAATTGGTAATAATATAAAAAATATATATTTATACCAGATTGGTAAGTGAAATATATGGCCAATCGGTGATCTATACACATAAAAATAACAGGATATTAACTGTTCCCTAGTATGTCCACTTGCAGAGCGTTATCATATAGCTCATATCCATAACAGAGAATATACTCAATAGATAATCTTCAAACAACTCTAGTGATTATCAGTTAGACTCCATGTCTAGTAATTAAGACTGGAGCATAGTTTCAAAAATAAAAACCTATCAATGTTGGTGGGTAAATGGAGTGGGCTGGGTTACAGTAGGACTGATTTGCCAAGCTGTTGGTTGTATTCCCTGTTAGGTCCACTTGATATACTGTTGTGGTATCAAATTGTCTTCCAAACCACTTAATCTACTATGGAGAAACAGTATATTATGTCACTAGGTGTCTTGTCAAGCAAAGATACCCAGACCTATAAATCTGGTTGGATCATTTAATGATCCCAGACCTATTAGTCTAGGTTCAAAATGTGGACTGGGATAACCGTTATTCCTGTATCATGGTAGCAAACAGTGTGCATGCTTAGTCAGTATATAATAATAAAGACGCTCTGTATTTCTCTGCCACTAAATAGTGCCTGTAGTTTAGTATTTAGTGCTTATTAAGCCTGGGGGGCTCGCATCAAATAATGTGCACAGTCCCCCACTTATCACATAATCATATTAGATCACAAACTCGGGCAATTGGCATATGAAATACAGGGATCGGCTGTGTTTGCCCTTCCTGTTGCTTACTGTCAAAGTTGGTAAGCAATTAGTGGCACGAAGTGTGAAGTATAAATTGCAGTCTTTCTCTGTGATATGATTAAATACACCAAAGACTGATCAGCTCACTAACTTGGACTAACGATAGGCACACAAAATTGTGATTAGAACCTAGAGGCACGGAGCAGTGTCCATATCAAGTTATAGCCTCCTAAAGCTAGCTACAGTATGCTCAAATAGGTACAATCAATTGGTAACAGAGTTGCCAAACCTTAGGCAGTTTCTGTCACTTTGTATAAACCCACTCATACAGCCACCACTTCCTGACTGCAAGCAGTGAGCTTCATGACGTCAGCACGCTCCACCTTCCACCTGACGTACGTTTCGATTTTGATAAAGCGCATGACGCGAAACGTGCGTCAGGTGGAAGGTGGCGCGTGCTGACGCCCTTCCTCAAACAGGAATTTCAGTATCTGTAAATGTCACCCCTTTTCCCTTTTTTCTGCTTCATTTTAGAATTTGGTTTATTTTATTTCGTTTTAAGAATTTGTATAAATTGATATACTTAGTATTAGAATTAAAAGGATTTTATTTTCACTCATTTTACATTAGACACCCTGCGTGCATTCTTTAGGGAATCTTTCCTTCTGTTTGCTATCTATTCCCCTATCCCTATTGCACTGTGTCTTTATTAATTCAAATGCTAACTTAAGCTGAAGCAAGAGTTCTATCCCCTCTCTCCCCCCTTCCCATTCCTGGTTTTCATACATGCATTTCGGCTCCTTGTGACCTTGGGCGCGTCACTTTCTCTCCCTGTGCTTCAGGCATCAAAATATATAGATTGTAAGCTCATCTGGACACTCTGTGGGCCTCATTCAGAAAGCCTCGATAAGGCCCTTATCGAGCACTTATTGACCAAAATGGCTACTCGTATTCAGTAAGCCTCGATAAGTGCTTGATAACGGCCTGCATCGACGCAAAATTTTATGATCTAAAGAAAATCGCCAATTGAGCGGCGATCAGCCGCTTATCGACCATTTTCGGAAGGATCATAAACTCGCGCGATTCAGATATTCGCGAGTCGGCAGTCGCGGCCCATCGCAGCCCTAAAAGGCGATCTTCTCCCCAAATCCAATTCACCTCAGAGTTTAGGTAAATTGGTGGGGAGATGGCCTCGATGAGCTGCGATGTGTCGGTACTTAGAAAAAATCAGGCCCTTTTCCTGCCTCGGATTGATGCGGGGGTCTCCGGAGCTGATAGCCATTAATAGCAGCTCCAGAGCCCCGCGGCATGCATCTGATGCAGGAAACATGCATTTACATCAACTTCATTACCTTAGCAGCTAAACGCTAAGGCAATGAAGGGGTTAAACACCCATGCCAGGCTTACTGTGGCTAGCGAGGATGGGTGAAGGGGGGTAGAATTTCTTTCTTTCTATTTTACTGTTTAAATTCATTAATGTTGTAGTAATTCATTGGTTTGTTTGGTTAGTGTTACTATTCATTTTGAGTTGGTTTAGGAATTTATTGGTTTGATTGTTGATTCATTGTTGATGTTGTTATTGCTTGTATTGATTGGATTAGCTGGCTACTGTTTTTATTTAGTGAAGTGTGTTTTTTTGGAGTCTAGTTATGTTTTATTACTGTGAGACTTGTGTATTAATGTATTGTAATTAGGTGACCATTGAGTGCTAAAGAGGCCAATCATGCCCATATTATTATTATATGGGTATGATGTACCACTATACTACTCAATGGGTACAGTGTGGGTATAGTCAGTCAGGGGTGGGTGCTTAGGCCTCCCGGGTTTGTATCGGGTCAGGGTGGGTTAACCCCTTAATGACTATAGTGGTTAGTAACCGCTAAAGTGACTAAGGGGTTAGGGGCCATTAGAATGTCTTTATTATGTACTGTATACTGTATATGCTTTCTTGCTACGGAGGATAACTGTATTTATTTACTTTATTTTTGTATACTAATGCAGTGTTTAATAATGGGCAAATAATCTATTATCCATATCTGGATAATAGTTATTTTGCCCATTACTGTACTGTATGGGTTTGGGCGGAGGGTGGGCGGGGGGCGTGTATTGATGTTTCTTAAAATATTTATTAATATACATTTCTTTCATAGTGTAGATGTGCAGTGGGTCTCCGGAGCTGAACCGCATTGGTTTCAGGTCCAGGGACCCCCTGCTTCCCGAGATACAGGCACCTTTATGGGGTGCCGGTATCCCTCTGCATTGACATGTCCCGCGTCACGTGACCGGGACATTTCCTTGCATAGGAGATACCGGCACCCCATAAAGAGGCCTGTATCTCGGGAAGCAGGGGGTCCCTGGACCTGAAACCAACGTGGTTCAGATCCGGAGACCCCCTGCACATCTACACTATGAAAGAAATGTATATTTAAATAAATAATTTTAGGGCGACATTTCCACTGGGAGAGGCGGCTCTCTCAGAGCTGCTCTCTCTGCAGCAGAAATGAATCACCGGTTCAGGCCTTTTCAGAGGCTCGATGCTCTCGCTGGCAGCAACTTGCCCGTTTTGGGAATTTTGCTATCACAGGTAATCGAGCCTTTCTGAATACCATGATAGGAACACCCAAAAAAACGGCATTTTAAATGCACTGGCGATAATTTTTATCAACCTTCTCTGAATGAGGCCCTGTGTCTGTAAAAAGCGCTTTGAGTCCCATTGGTAGAAAAGTGCTATATGAAATAAAGTTTAAAAAATGTCTGTAAGACTGAATGCACCTCTTATTGTGCCGGCTAAATTCACAAATGTAGCAATTTTTAACAGTCACCATAACGTTTTTATTTGACATTGTTTTCTGTAAAACGGAAAACCTGGAGTGTTTCATGGTAAAGAATATGATTGAAATGAAAAGGAGAACGTAAAGTCGTTTGCAAATCTTTGGACTGAATATACAGTATGCAACAAAACAATTCAAAAAGCAAAAAGCCCTGATGCTGAAAAACAAAACACTGACTTTGAAAGAAGGGGTTCGAATCTCAGTGTCATTGCCTTGGGCAAGCCACTTTATCTCCCTGTGCCCCAGGCAACAATGTTAGATTGTAACAAGCTCATTGAGGCAATGGCTCATTGCACCTGGAAAATTATATATACTGTACAGCGCTATATAAGAAAAAAAGTATTATCATATTTTATGAGGTTAAAGAGTATATATTTGCTTGTGTGTGCCATTATGGTTTACCATTTAATCCAAGACCTGAAATTGAGAATTTCCAATGCAATTACTTTAAGGGTTTTTCTACTGACACTGCAATCGATCTAAAACTCATTATCTTTTAGCACCTGCTTCATATTAACTAAGATTAAATCAGAAAGCACTAATTACTAGCAATGTGCTATATTAGCAGTAGATAAAAAAGACACGCTCTAAAAACCAAAAATACTCCTATAATGACCCCGATTGTACTGTAGATGCTAATTTCTGTTGTCGTGAGATTATTCATCTCTGAGTGATAACATTTCTTTTGATAACCGGAACAGATTGTGATATATTTCAGCAGCAAAATGTCAGAATGCTAATTTTGTACAGAAGGGAGATGTCCTACTGTCTCCCTTCGAATATTATCCAAACTTCTGACAAATAAGAGTATCAAGGGGTTTTTGAATGGAAATTAGCTTTCCAATATACAAAATATAGGCTAAAGTGTCTCTCGTCTAAATTTAGCATAGGTTGAACATGATGGACATATGTCTTTTTCAACCTCATCTACTATGTAATTGTGTAACTGTGTAACTACTGTATGTAAACATCAAAAGACAGAGGTGCCCAATGCTACATCCAATTGACAAAACATATATGGTAATAGGTATAAAGTTTAAATACATCAATAATAATAATAATAATAATTACTTGGTTATTTAGTTAAACCCTTTGGCCAAAGCGTCGTAAGCCTACATACCAAACGTCAAGGTATAACCAAAAATGCAGGTCCTTCTTTTAACCTTCTTCTTTTAACCTCTGTATGAAGGGAAAGAACCATAGTAGGTTCTGTTCTTGCAACAAAGTGAAAAGACCCCCCAAGTTATAAAGGTGAGGAGGAGTGAGCTCTGGGGGGAGGTGCCACCTACCTCCATTACAACCAGTCAGAAATTGATTAACACACACTGTGACAGACCAGTCAGAAATTGATTAACACACACTGTATGTAAACATGACTGAAAACAAAGCTACCCTCCTAGATCAACATCAAGTCTCATAGACTAGGGGTTCTCAACTCCAGTCTTCAAGACCCCCAATAGGTCATGTTTTAAGGATATCCCAGCTTCAGCACAGGTGGCTCAATGAGCTGGGATATCCATAAAACGTGACTTGTTGGTGGAGTCTTGAGGACTGGAGTTGACAACGATAAGGTGAACTAGACATTAATCACCCTATCAAAGATTTACGTTTTAACTAAATGTCATACAATAGGAAGTGATATGATTCCCGGATTTTATTTATATATAGTTACATAGTAGATGAGTCTGGCATTGCTCTTGTAGGAAGGACACACACATTCCCCGCAAGCTCAAACCCCAACACCCACCAGTTCATATGTATATATGTATGTCAAAAGGAGTGCTACTGAGAGTGGCAAATGTTTATAACAAAAGACAGGGGAGCCCAATGCTACATCCAATTGACAAAACATATGGTAATAAGTATAAAGTCAAATACTTCAATAATAATATTTTCTTTATCCTTAGTTAAACCCTTTGGTCAAAGCATCATAAGCCTGCATGCCAACGTCAAGGCATAATCAAATTCCCTTTTGGTTAATGAACCTTCCCTTTTACCTCTGTTTGAGGGGGAACAACCATAGTAGGTCCCCTGTCCATACAACAAAATGCTAGAACCTTCCAAGTTAAAAAGGTGGGGAGGGGTGAGCTCTGGGAGGAGGGGCCATCTACCTCCAAACAACTGTTGGCAGTTAGAAATTGACTTAACACACACATTCCCAGCAAGCTCACACCCCAACACCCACCACACTATATATATATATATATCAAAAGGAGTGCTACTAAGCGTGGCAAATGTATACAACAAAAGACAGGGGTGCCCAATGCTACATCCAATTAACAAAACATATATGGTAATAAGTATAAAGTTAAATACTTCAATAATAATATTTTCTTGGTTATTATTTTTTTTTCCATTTTGCTTTTTGGACAGGACCTACTATGGTTGTTCCCCCTCATACAGAGGTAAAAGGGAAGGTTCACAGTGTAGTGTTAGAACCTGCAAATTTGGTTATGCCTTGACATGGCATGCAGGCTTATGACGCTTTGGCCAAAGGGATTAACTAAATGACCAAGAAAATATTATTATTGAAGTATTTAACTTTATACTTATTACCATATATGTTTTGTCAATTGGATGTAGCATTGGGCTCCCCTGTCTTTTGTTGTATATCTTGTAAGAAGGAACATAAATTATATTACAAGCAAATACAAACAAATTAACCTGTTTAGTGCCATGGACCACTTTGTGCTGTGAAACACTGCAGGCCCCCGGGTAGCAGAGAGGTGAAATATCAATCGGGATATAAGCAACACAAGGTCACGAAAAGCTTATGAGTGCAACACAAAAACCATTGTTTAATATTGTAAACTGGAAAGAAAATGCATCAAAATAATTTGGAAATAACAGATTTGAAAGCAACATTCTTTTTATCTCAAGCTTATAACCTTCAATAAAACCAGAGAAATGGAAAGTGAAGTGAAGTTGAAACGATGGGTCTTCAAATGACTATCAACAAAACCAAAGCTGTGTTCAACAAAGATGTCTGATTTGTTAAGATAGAAGTTTGTGGAACGTATTTGGAAGAGAAGAACTTACAGGGACCTTGTGGACAAGATCAAATGAATAACAGAGATGGGTTAGAACATAAAATAACAACTCAAAAAGAGAAACAAAAAATGACTTCCACTAAAAATATTAACACAAAAAGAAAGAAAAGATTATGAAGAGCACATATTTGACAAAAATAGATTATATTGACATTAAATCCCATATCAAATATAAATATCAGTAGTATATTATTACAAAACAACACATATTAGAACATTTCCAAAAAAAACAATCACATAATTAAAAAAAAACAGTAATACATACCCACCGGTCAATATACTCCCAAATGCTCATAGATAAAGTAATGAATTGTCCCCGAAGTCCAAAGTTCTATAAATAATATCTCACGATCTTGACTTAGTGATATATCTACTATATCTTAGTGATATACTGTATCTACTATATTAGTGATATACTTTATCGTAGTGGTTTATCTACTACAGTATGTATTAGTGATATACTATATCTTGGCGAAATATCTACTGTATATTAGTGATATATCTACTATATCTTAGTGATATACTATATCGTAGTGATATATATACTTTCAAATCAGTCAAGTTATTTAAATGTAAACCCCAGCCGAGAATTCACAGTAATATACTAATTCACTTCCATATGAATGAAAGTTGATAACGATCCCAGATTTGCGTATCTGAAAGAATTAACTGCTCTTTCCCACTGGTAAATTCTGCCTCCTTCATTTGTGTAAAATGGTCCTCAAATGCCAGAATGATTCGAGGGCATCAGGCAGCCAAAAGAAGATCAATGGGTAGAATTACCCAGATAGGGAAAATACAAAAATGGCTATGACAACAAAAGAAAGTATGTGACATCACGGTAAAGCAGGGGTGCGCAAAGTTACCTACATGCGCCCCCCTGTCTCATCTCCCCTCTGGCTCGTGCCCCCCTCCCTGCACGGCTCCTGCATCAAATGACGTTGCGGGGTCATGTGATGTCACGTGACCCCGCGGGGGTCATTTGTTGCCGGGTTGCCATGGAGACACGTCGCTGGAAGGGAAGTAAAAATTACAGAGAGCTCATGCGATCCCCGGCATTTATTTTAAATTTTGAAGTGCGGGGCCTCTGAAACAGCTGAGCACCCCCCCCCCCCATTTTGCACACCCCTGTAGCAGAGCACAGAATGAAAATGGGAATTGGTTAGATATTTGCTGTGTTCTCATTTGTCATTTCCCAGAATCCCTGGCTGCAGTGGGAGCCCTCTATGCTAAGAGAGAATGGTGAAATGCAGGGATGCACACCTGTGAAGGTGCTCACAAGCGATATGTTTATTTGCTAGAGATTTTGGAAGAAGGAACAACCATTGCTGAAAAAGGCACAGAAACAGGTTCAAAGTGACAGCAAGCAAAAGCAAGGAAGGAAATTCTGTGACGTTCTGTGGATAAGAGAACTACAGTATGAAGTGCAAATATAGCAGCTGGGACGCAAAGCTTTCCAGTGAGAACTTGCAAGTACATCAATTCAGCAGATTCTCTTTACCCATTTTTTTTCTAGTACAAAAACAAAATAAAAGTGAAAATAAATTAAGAAAACTAAATAAAAAAACAGTTTCAATCTCCCTAAAAGTTGTCAAAATACAGGACAAGAACATCTTCTTGGGTTACTTGGGGAGGATTGCTGCTTTAATGTGTCATATTTCTTTCTTATGATTTACATTATTACCTATATTAAATATAGAACATTCTTGGGTACATGGTATGTATGTCTTTATTTATATAGCGCCATAATTGTACATACAGTAGTGCTTCACAGTAGTAATACACGTGACATAATCATATAAATGACAAATAATACAAATAACAGATCATGGGAATAAGTGCTTTAGACATAAAAGTAACATTTAGGAAGAGGAGTCCTTGCTCCGAAGAGCTTACAATCTAATTGGTAGGTAGGAAAGGGGGTAGAGAGAAGACATCCTTTAGCAGAACGCAAGAATCGGGATGGTGCATAGAGATAAATTAGGGCTGACATGTAAGGAGGGGCAGACGAGTGTAAAGCTTTTAAAGTGAGGAGGAGAATTGAATGCGAGATGCGGGATTTGATAGGAAGCCAGGAGAATGATTTCAGCAGGGGAGACGCTGAGACAGATTTAGGAAAGAGTAAAGTGATTCTGGCAGCAGCGTTTATGATAGATTGTAGGGGAACAGGTGAGAGGCAGGAACGCCAGACAGCAGAAGGTTATAGTAATCGAGGCAGGAGAGAATGAGGGTCAGAGTTTTAGCAGTCGAGCAACAGAGGAAATGGGATATCGTTGTGATATTGCGGAGGAAAAAGTGGCAGGTTTTAGATACGTTTTGAATGTGAGAGGAGAATGTGAGAGTCGAGTGTGACCACTAGGCAGCATGCTTATGCTACTGGGTGAAAGATAGTACTTCCAACAGTAATGTGGAAGGAGGTAGTAGGGCCAGGTTTGGAAGGAAGTAGGAGGAGCTCTGTTTTAGCTATGTTAAGTTTAAGTCTGCGAAGGGCCATCGAAGATGATATAGCAGAGAGACATTCAGAAACTTTGGTCTGTACAGCAGTTGTAAGGTCAGGAGTTGAAAAGTAAATTTTTGTGTTGTCAGCATAGAGGTGATATTTGAACCCAAGAGATGTGATTAGGTCACCTTGAGAAAGTGTGTACAGAGAAAAGAGAAGAGGTCCCAGGACAGAGCCCTGGGGTACCCCCACAGAGAGATCGATAGAGGAGGAGGGGGTGTTAGCAGAAGAGACACTGAAAGTACGATTGGAGAGGTAAGAGGAGATCTAGGATAGAACTTTGTTACAAATACCAAGAGTATGGAGAATGTGAAGGAGAAGAGGGTAGTCCACTGTGTCAAATGCTGCAGAGAGGTTGAGTAATATGAGCAGAGTGTAATGACCTCTATCTTGGGCAGCATGGAGCTCTTTATTTATTTTAGTGAGGGCTATTTCAGTCGAGTGAGCAGTGTGGAAGCCAGATTGTAGAGGGTCTAGGAGAGAATAGGTGTTGAGAATATGGAGCAAGGGGAGAATACAATACTTTCAAGGTGTTTAGTGGCAAAAGACAGAAGGGAGACAGGTCGATAGTTAGAAAGACAGGTATGGTCAAGCTTGCTGTTTTTGAGTAATGGTATACCTGTTGCATGTTTGAAGGAGGAGGGAAAGGTACCAGAGTAGAGGAGGAGTTAAAAATATGTGTGAGCATAGGGATTATAGTAGGAGCAAGAGGTTTCAGGAGATGTGAGGGAATGGGGTCAAGAGGGCAAGTGGTAGAGGGAGAAGAGGAGATCAGCAGTGACACCTCCTCCTCTGAGATAATATAACAAGAGTTAAGGAAGGCAGATGCCAGCAAGAATACAAGAAAAAATACAATCTATTTGCCCCAGCCCCTTAACCACCTTAGCGGTTAATAACCACTATAGTAATTAAGGGGTTAACCCCTGTCCCCCACTACCCACCCGGGTGGCCTAACCACCCACCCCAGCCCCACTATACTCACCCTATACCCGTTGATTGGCACAGTGGTATATCATACCCATATAATATGGGCATGATAAGCCACTATATCACTCAATGGTCAACCTAATAAAAATAATTAAGGCCAAAAATACACAATAATCAAAAAATACATAAGTACCTAAACACCCCAGCAATAATGGGAGAAGGAGTGGCTCAGTGAGCTTGGTTCTATTCCTGATGTCGGCTCCTTGTGACCCTGGGCAAGTCACTTTATCTCCCTGTGCCTCAGGCACCAAAAACATAAATTATAAGCAGGGACCTGTGCCTGCAAAATGCCTCTGTAAAGCGCTACGTAAAACTAGCAGCGCTATACAAGAACATGTTATTATTATTATTATTATTATTATTATTTTTAAAGAACTAAAAAGCCTCACATCAATTACATTAATGTATCACTAAAACAGCAACATAATTCCAAATATGTTATTCCATAACATAAGAATACAAATAAACATCTATCCAACCAATCAATTAAAGAAATAAAACCAGTAGCCACCAGGGGCCCAATACCACCTTCACCCACCCCCGTTACCCACAATAAACCGTGCACTGGTGGTTAACCCCTTCATTGCCTTAGCAGCTAGCCGCTAAGGTAATTAAGCTTTTTTAATATTAATACTAGTGTAGATGAGCAGGGTGTCTCCGGAGCAGAACTGCATTGATTTGAGGTCCGGGGACTCCTTACTTCCTGAGATGCAGGTCCTGTTATGGGGTGCCAGTATCTCCTATGCATTTAAATGTCTCGCGTCACGTGACCGTGGGAATAAAATGCATAGGAAATACTGGCACCCCATAACGGGGCCTGTATCTCGGAAAGCAGGGGGTCCCCGGACCTCAAATCAACAAGGTTCTGCTCCGAAGACCCCTTGCTCATCTACACTAGTATTAAAATTAATATTAAAACACATCGATCTCTGGCGAGATATGCGTAGGGAGAGGCGGATCTCTCTGTGCAGCTCTTTTCAGCTAAAACAAATTGCCGAATTTGGCCTTTTGAGAGAGGTGATCATCACGTCGCCGGTTACTCGCCCTTTTTGGGAATTTTGCTATCAAAGGTAATCGAGACTTTCTGAATACCATGATAGCAACGCTAAAAAAACAGGCGGTGAAAATGGGGCGGCAATTTTTTTATGGTGACATATTGGCCCCATAGTGTAGTATTAGTATAATATAAACAGGTGAGGTATGTACTCATAGTATTAATACTTGTTTGTTGCCTTAAGGTTAATCGTGCTCTTGTTCTGGTCTTTGATCAGGTTCCTCAGGGATGTTTCAGTCCCATGTGGTATATCACTTCAGGGGGTAGTATATAGGATAAAATTATATCCAAAGATAATGCAATTAAAATGTATTACTATAGCAAATTAAAAGAAAGAGTATCACTCACAACCTTGTTGTTTGTAATGCACATAAAATTATATGAATACGGGCGAGGTGGCATCCATGATGCCTTTCATGGAAAGGACAGCCACCTCACGTCCCCCCTGCCAACTCCTGAACTCATTAACTACTTGTCCGTAGAGCTGTTCCGATAGTCAGCGTGAACTTCCAGTTGAGCAACGGTGCCCCCTACCACTCCACTTGTTGGCACCTCCCAACGCGTTTCACCTGATGACGTTTTAGTTAATAATATTACCCTTATATGAAAGCATGATCTTGAGCTGAACTCAAATGCTGGCCTCTCTGGTAGCAAATCGGTTAGATACATAATTAGAAGAAAAGAAGACAGAGAGCATATAATTAGAGATGGGCAAGCCAGTTTAAATCAGTTTCCCGGATTTTTTAGACCAAATCTGTCCCCCCCCCCCAACCAAAATCCATCTGCGGATTGGGCACTAAAATATCTGTGCGGCTTAATCCAAATCCGCTACTGAATACCACAATCTGGATGGATTTTTAAGAACCCGATCCGTGAATTCCACAATCTACACACGGATTTATCCGCGGAGAGAGACTCTGAGTACCATGCTCTTCAATCTCACAATTAATGCTCACAGCACATTTTGTAATTGATTTCTGAGATGTAGTAATATATTTTGTAGTCTAAAACATTGGTGGTGATGAAAATACCAGTGTAAATGAATTCCTCAGCAATTGCATGCCAGAAAAACTGCGGGATCAATTGAATGTCATGTTGGCAGAGTTTATTTTTGTTATCTTGGTATATCCTTCTGGCATGGAATTTGCTATTTCAGCTTCTCTTTTATAAGATCCTAAGAATAGCAAGTCTATTTTGTTTGAGCAGCATTGGGGAGCTGTCATGGAATTTATCAGCAAGGTAAGACTGAGAAAAATGGTTTATTTAGAGGGATGAAAATCCCAGTCTAGCCATGCAGTATTGTTTCAGAACTAGGAACATACTGTAGTGTGCTTTAATGAAAATGGAGTGATAATCAGAAAATGATACGGGAGACGTCACCTATTACAACACTGTAGCCTGAAAGATAACATATTTTATATTATAAAAAGTTGGGTGACAACATGAACCTTGAAAGGACACTATTGGACAGAAAGTATGTGTTTCAGTCCAGGAGTATGCAACTTGATTCATAACCTGGGAATTAATAAAGAAAAGGTAATTAGGACACTGTGCTGTAACATACATCATGTCTGTCATTTGCTGATAGTGACTATTTGGAGGTGAAACATACTGTACAACGCTCTTTTAACCCCTTTCCTGTTAGACACTGTAGCAGAGCAAAGCCAAAGCGCCTTTGGCAGCAAAGTGGTTAAAACACTCGCCCTATGAGTTATGTATTTCTAAATAGACTTATTTGTGTGCATTGCACAGTACATTTAGTGATAGTTCTTATTTACCTCTATAATTAGTGGACGAATTATCAACATTGTATCTGTCACAACCCAGCAAAATGAAACTGACCTGCTAACTTGGACAGTGGGGAGGGGCGAACTTAAACCCTGGGGGACCTGCTAATGGTCATGCCTTGATGTGGCAGCAGGCTTAAAACGCTTTGGCCAAAGGGTTAAATTAAGTGACCCTTTTACAAGAGAATATATAGGTTTTTCACTGTGTATTTTTGTCATATTGGATGTAGCTTTGGGCTTCTTTGTTTCGTGTTGTCACTCCAAATAGTGGTAGGTAAACACAGATTTTCACCTGGCGCTCCTGTCGTGGTGGGCAGGGAGCTGACAGCGCACCCTCTCTGTTGCAGAAACCTGCATACCCACGATATCCTCACCTCCATCGGCGAATCTCCCCTTTGCTGTGTATCGCACTACTATGTGAGTAGCCTCCTGTGCTGTTTCCACTAATTCATTGGTGACATTGCACACTACAGCTAAACCCCGTTATAACGTGCCTCGCTATACCGCTACACTGCTCATTGCTCACACTGCACACACACTGCACACTGCACACTGCATACACACTGCACACACACTGCACACTGCACACACACTGCTCATTGCTCACACTGACACACTGACACACTGCACACACACTGCTCATTGCTCACACTGCACACACTGACACACTGCTCATTGCTCACACTGCACACACTGCTCACACTGACACACACACACTGCTCATTGCTCACACTGCACACACTGACATACTGCTCATTGCTCACACTGCACACACACTACACACACACACACACACACACACACACACACACACACACACACACACACACACACTACACATATACATAAATCAGCCTTACCTTGGGGATGATTGGTGAGGCATGTGGCTGCAGGGGGGAGGGGCGTGCCGGTGGGGGTGGTGCTGCGGTGGAGGGGGATGATGGCTGCGGGGGCCCCCGATGCTGCGGGGGCTGGTGGGATGGCCCGGTGCAGCGCGGGGGGGCATGGGGGGGGCAGGACGACCCTGCGCTACGGCAGGGCCAGGGGGCCCTGTATTGCGGCGCGTGGGCCCTGTGCTGAGGCGGGGGGAGCCGGACCGGAGGGGAATCCCCCCTCCCATCTCCTGTCACACGGTGACAGGGGAAGCGGAAGCCGGAGGGGCATCCCCCCTCCCATCTCCTGTCCCGCGGTGACAGGGGAAGCTGAAGCCGGAGGGGAATCCCCCCTCCCATCTCCTGTCACGCGGTGACAGGGGAAGCTGAAGCCGAAGCCGGAGGGGCATCCCCCCTCCCATCTCCTGTCACGCGGTGACAGGGGGAAGCCGGGACCGCGGGGTAAATATGCACTGATGCGGCGGCCATTTTTTTTTTTTAAATTAGCGCGACCCCGTTAGTAACGCGGTGGTCTTGGGGTGGACCCCGAGGACCGCGTTATAACGGGGTTTAGCTGTATCATACCCTTCGGTGTTGTTTCATATGGTCTCTCACCCATGTGAGACAGGAGGGGGATTTAACCCTTGGATGTCCGGCCCCTAGTGTGAGTCACTGTAGGAGTCTTCCCCTGGGACAGTGAGCCAGACTCTTTTTTTAAATATATTTTTCCAGTGAATGCACACTTATTATAAGTGTGTTATACCAGCTGCAAGCTACTATCAGCATTACACCACTGTGCGTTCTTCTGCTTTTTCTTCATTTTATTGTATATATTTCCCGGTCTACTGCGCTCCCTGAAATCTCGTTCCATCCAAATAATGGCAAGAAGACTGCTCCCTGGATCAACATCCTTTCCATTTGTACTTATTTGGTATATCCCTGTATACCTTTCCTTTCTAAAAAGATGTTCAACTTTTCTTTTGAAGATATCTATTGTATCTGCCATGTAAGTCTCCATGGGTAATGCGTTCCATTTCATACTATAAAGAACCATTTACTTTGTTGCAGGAGAAATCCCCTTTCCTCCAACCTTAAGGGTCCTTTGTATTGCCCTTGGGATTAATAGTTCTTTTGAAAGCTCCTTGTATTGTCCCTGAATATATTTGTATATTGTTATCTTATCCCCTCTTAGACGCCTCTTTTCTAATGTAAATAAATCTAATTTAGCTTGCCTCTCCCTGAAGAAGTTTTAACGAAACGCGTAGGATATTGTGTTTCTCAAAGGGGTATATGTCTCTATCTATATGCGAGCACATTTGCATTTACATCTGTAAGGAGCAGGAGCCAGCGGGACTTTGTTTATTATTTGCCTACACTGTCTCCGAAAGATCCCTGACGCACCCGATGACGCGGGTCGGGCGACGTGGATTAGGAAGGAAGATCTGCATGAGACTCAGTGCGGTTAGCTGGTAAAGAACGCTGACCGTTGACGGACTGACCGGGTTACAGTTCCCAACAGCAGCTAAAGCTGTGCACTGAGCAGAGAACTTGAACTTTCTCTTCCTTCCGGAACCAAGACTGTGCTGGGTGATACAGACGACATTCGGAGCCCTGGCGTGCCATTTCTTCTAATGGTGGATCCTGAGTCCTGCTGCAGCTTGGGCGAATGCTGACTCCAGTTGGTAACATGTGCCAAAATTAATGTATTGCCTAAACTAAATACTTTTCTGTACGTGCATTTATCACCAACATCACTTTATATCAATATATTTAATTGATTTCACTATGAGTTGTGCGCTGTGTTTTCTTTTCTTTGTGTACTAGCCCTGTCGGATGTTGAGCAACCCGAAGTTATACAGCAGCAAACTCAAATATACATATTAATGTTTTCCCTTATCTTATATCACTATTCACTTGTATGGTTGTTTGTATAGTATTTCACATACATAACACTATATTGGTTTATGTTATAGGTTACATTGAGTAATCACTGTGGCAGGATGGCCTGTAGCCGAGGTCAGGGAACAGTCCACACGTGTAGTTTAAGGATAATGAAAAGTTCAGTGGCTTTATTTCTCCACAACATAACATAACATGTGGGTACACTGTCCCTTCAAACCAAAACAAAACCTGCTCCACATTGGGAGATCTGACTAACACACCAGGCCTATCTAGCAGGCTGGCTGGCTAGACCATAACCAAACCATAAGTGTACTTTAAGCAGTCAGGGAAAAAAAATGAACAATCCTTACTTTGGTGGAAGTAGTGGCTTTGGTGAATCCCTCTGGCTAACAGCTCACATAGCAGTGTGCTCAGGTCTAAGGCAGGCAGCTACTGCCAGTAACAAGATCCTTTTCTATCTTGCTGGCTATCAGGTGTCAGCTTACCTCCTGATTACCTAGCTTCCTCCTGAGTTAACCTTCTGAGTGCTGGATGCAGCACTCAGACATTTGTTTCCCAGGCATAACTGATAGGGGTTGACTTCACCCTGTCACATACCTCCCCTGTTTGTGTGTGGCTAGGGTCCCACACGGCTGAAGCCCGACCCTCCACTCCTTCTCTTGACAAAAAAATCAGCATTCCCATGGTCCTTTCCAGGTCTATGCTGTATATCAAAAGAGAAGGGTTGGAGGGCCATATATCACCTGGTCAACCTTGAGTTTGTGTCCTTCATGGTGTTTAACCATTTCAAGGGCGCATGGTCAGTGACCAGGGTGAAGTGTACTCCGGCGACATAATGTCTCAAGGCCTCAATTGCCCATTTTACAGCAAGGCACTCCTTCTCAATGACGGAATACCTCACTTCCCTTGGGAACAGCTTCCGGCTGATGAACAGTATGGGGTGTTCAACACCATCAAATTGCTGGGACAGCACTGCTCCCAGTCCTACCTCTGAGGCATCCGTCTGGATGATGAAGGGCTCTTTAAAATCTGGGCTCCGAAGAGCGGGGCCCTCTGACAGGCACTTTTTTAGCATGTCAAAAGCGTCTTGGCACTCCCAAGACCATTTAACTTGGGTCGGGGCACTCTTTTTTGTCAGATCTGTTAGGGGTGCAGATATTTCTGAAAAATTGGGGATAAACCGCCTGTAATACCCTGCTAACCCCAAAAGGGAGCGGACCTGTCTCTTTGTCTGTGGGGTGGGGACTTCCTTTATGGCGGCCACCTTGCTAGCTAGTGGCCTTACTATCCCTCCCCCAACGGCATAGCCCAAGTATTTTGTAGTGGATTTACCCAGAGCACATTTTTTTGGATTTGCAGTGAGCACTGCGTCTCTTAAGGACGATAGGACTGACCTTAACCTTTTTATATGAGACTGCCAGTGTCTGCTATAGATGACAATGTCATCCAAGTAGGCCGCGGCATATTTCCTACGGGGTCGTAGTACCTTGTCCATTAACCTTTGGAACGTGGCTGGAGCCCCATGTAACCCAAATGGCATAGTAACGAATTGGTATAAACCAAGAGGGGTGGCGAAGGCAGTTTTGCATTTGGATTCTTCCGCTAGAGGTATCTGCCTTTCGTGAGATCTAGGGTGGAGATATACTCTGCTTTACCAAGAGAGTCAAGCAATTCCTCCACCCTAGGCATTGGGTATGCATCGAATCTGGATACAGCATTTACCTTTCGCAGATCCACGCAAAACCTCACCTTCCCATCTGGTTTAGGGACCAACACTATAGGACTACACCATACGCTGTGGGACTCCTCGATCACACCCAATTCCAACATGTCTATTATCTCCCTCTCTACCAGGTCTTTTCGGCCCTCTGGCAATCTATAGGGACGGGACCGTACTTTTACGCCAGGTTCTGTCTCAATCCTATGGGACACTAAATCAGTCTGCCCTGGCAGCTCAGAAAAAACATCTTGGAACTGGTCACATAATTCTAGTAGGTCTGACCTTTGTTCCGTTGTTAACTGCCCTCCCATGGGAACCTGATGGTCATTGTACGTACTACCCTTTGGAAGCTGTGGACCCAAATCCGTCTCTCCTTCCCGAGGGTGGATGAACAGCGATCTCATCGTTTTCCAGGGTTTCAGGAGGTTTACGTGGTAGATTTGTTTACCCTTCCTGGACCTTGGTTGAGAGATCTCATAGTTCACCTCCCCGGTGCGGCGGAGAACTTGGAAAGGACCCTGCCACTTCGCAAAGAGTTTACTCTCTGATGTCGGTAGTAGTAGCATCACTTGGTCCCCAGGTTGGAAGACCCTCAAGCGAGCATTTTGGTTGTACGGCCTCTCTTGACGTTCTTGAGCAGATTTGAGGTTTTCCTTAGCAAACCGACCTATCATGTATAGGCGGTTTCTAAGGTCTATGACATACTGAAGGGTATTCTTGGAGGGGGAGGGCTCCTCCTCCCAGGATTCCTTCAGTAGGTCGAGAATACCCCGAGGTTGGTGTCCATATAGGAGCTCAAACGGGGAGAAGCCTGTGGATGATTGGGGAACTTCTCGTACCACAAACAGGAAAGGGAGAAGTTCATCCCAAGCTCGCTTTTCAGTGTCCACAAACTTCCTAAGCATGGTTTTTAAAGTACGGTTAAACCTCTCTACCAATCCATCAGTCTGAGGATGGTAGACTGAGGTCCGGACGGATTTTACCTCCAATAACTTCAGGACATCCTGCATTAACTTTGCCATGAAATTTGTTCCCTGGTCAGTTAACATTACTTGGGGAAGTCCTACCCTAGAGAACAGTTCTAACAGCCTGTGAGCAACCTGTTTAGCAGTGGCTGATCTCAGAGGGAAGGCCTCAGGATATCTGGTGGCATAATCTACAACAACGAGTATAAATTTATGTCCCTTCGCAGAGGGTTCTAAAGGTCCGACCAGATCTACCCCAATTCTCTCGAATGGGATGACTACCAAGGGCAGAGGCACCAAGGTAGCTGGCTTCTGTCCTTTTTGGCTAGTTAACTGGCATTCAGGACATGTCTCACATAGTTTCATGATGTCACCATGTATGCCTGGCCAGTAAAACCGGGATGAGATGCGGTCCATGGTCTTATCTCTGCCCAAATGACCACCCCATGGGAGAGTATGGGCTAGGGTGAACACTGTTTTAATCAACCCTTTAGGGACTAGCATCTGTCGAATGACCTCCCCTGTTTGTGTAACCTTATTCACACGATATAGGATGTCATTCAACAGTTCAAAATGTGGAAACACTCTTACACTTTGTTCATCCATTATCTTGTTGTTGACCTGTACCACCTTCTCATAATGTCTAGCCAGAGCTGGGTCTTCCCTCTGCCTCTGATGGAAGTCAGGAAGATCCAGGTCTGGCAAAATTCCCGTATCTATCTGTTCCCCACCCTGGTCATCTCCGGCCATGACCTGCAGTCCTTTGGGCTGACTAATGTTACCAAGAGTCCCAGCCTTTCTTAACCAGTCCTCTTTCTCCGCACATCTCTGTTTACGTGTCTTTGGGACGTGGTGTCTACGGGGGAAAATCTCTGGGGGAAAAGGAAACAAGTCTCTGGGCTTCTCCGGTATCAGAGAAGTAGGCTCCGTAGGAGTAGGGGCCAACAATGTTTCGAAGTAGGGCCAGTCTCGGCCAAGTAGAACAGGAGCAGGTAGCCAGGGAGCAACTCCCAATAGTAGGCTAGCCTCTTGATCCTTGATACGCAGTAGAATGTTCGCCGTCAGGTATCTCTTTGTATCCCCATGGATACACTCGATATTCCAAGGAGAGTCATAGGATAGTCTGTTGCTTGGAATTAGGCCCTCTAGGATCAGGGTTTTTCCAGATCCCGAGTCCAGCATGGCTTTTACTATTTTCCCCTCCAGAGATGCTGGGACTAACCACAGATTGTGGTCCCCTCAGAGAGAAGCTGTGGCAGTGGTTCTGCCATATGAACAGTCCATCTCATCATCTCCTGAGTCTGCAAACTCGGTCATCAGTGGAAGCTCTCGACGAGTTTGGTGTTTGGACTTCTCCGCTGTTGGATGGGATCCTCCCTTCTGGTTGGTGGTGGTATCCTCTCCACCGGATGGGTGACGGAAGTCCAGGTTCTCGGGGAATGCTGTGGGTGGTGGCCTCCCTTGAGTGATCCAATGGCCTCAGACCCGGGACAGGCGTCTCTGCGGGAGTTTGTACCAGGAACCCTCTGAGATGGGAAAGGGTCTTCTGATCGGGTTGACTGGATCTGCCGAGCTGGCGGGTTGTAGACCCCTCGATTGTCTGCTCTCCTGCCTCTGGTATCACTGGAAGCAACTTGTGTTTGCACGGACCGTTCCCCGCTATCCTGTTGGGTGTCGTCGCCAAGGAAGATTTCCACCAAGCGGACCGCTGAATCCAGGGAAAATGCAGCGTGTCTTTTTACCCAGGAGCAGGAGGAGGGGGGCAGTATCTGTATGAACTGCTCGAGCACAAACTGTTCAAGGATCTCTGCCTTGGTATGCTTCTCCGGTTGTATCCACCTGGTACATAAGTCTACTAAGCGGTGGGCTACGACCCGGGGTCTGTCTCTGTTTGTATATTTGACTGTCCGGAATTGCTGTCGGTAGGTCTCTGGAGTGAGGCCTAGGCGATCCAGAATAGCAGCCTTTAATTGTTGATAGTCCATGGCCTCATCTGCTGGAAGAGCCTGATTGGCTCCATTTCTCATAGGAGAAGCTCAGGCAGCCTGAGTCGTTACCCAGCGATCAACTGTCCAGCCGTGGGCCGTGGCTACCCTTTCAAAAGTGGAGTAGCTTTTCCTCCCGCCGGGTCTGTTGCTCATCTTGCTAGGCATGTCTCTCAGCTTGCTGGGCCTGCCATTCTATTTGCTGGGCCTGTTGCTCAGCTTGTTTCTCTGCTAGCTGGAGCTGTTGCTCAAGGAACTAAGAAAAAATTATCTCCATTTTTTTTCTTTCTTTTTTTGTGTGGCCCTTCAGATACAGGGGCCGTCCGAAATCCCACTTCTGACACCACCTGTGGCAGGACGGCCTGTAGCCGAGGTCAGGGAACAGTCCATGCGTGTAGTTTCAGGATAATGAAAACGTTCAGTGGCTTTATTTCTCCACAACATAACATAACATATGGGTACACTGTCCCTTCAAACCAAAACAAAACCTGCTCCACATTGGGAGATCTGACTAACACACCAGGCCTATCTAGCAGGCTGGCTGGCTAGACCATAACCAAACCATAAGTGTACTTTAAGCAGTCAGGAAAACAAATGAACAATCCTTACTTTGGTTGAAGTAGTGACTTTGGTGAATCCCTCTGGCTAACAGCTCACATAGCAGTGTGCTCAGGTCTAAGGCAGGCAGCTACTGCCAGTAACAAGATCCTTTTCTACCTTGCTGGCTATCAGGTGTCAGCTTACCTCCTGATTACCTAGTTTCCTCCTGAGTTAACCTTCTGAGTGCTGGATGCAGCACTCAGACATTTGTTTCCCAGGCATAACTGATAGGGGTTGACTTCACCCTGTCACAATCACTTATATATTTTTATGGTTGGTTGAAGGTTATATTTTAATTCACTATATACAATTAGTAGCGCTAATTTTTCACTTTTTTCTTTATGGAGTGGTGCCCAAAACTGTACTCCATATGCAAGGTGTGGTCTTACTAATGCTTTATAGAGGGACATAATTATGTTTACTTCCCTTCTATCCATTGCCCATTTAATGCAAGATAAGGACTTGTTTGCCTTTGCAGCTTCTGCATGACTTTGGGCACTATTGCTAAGCCTGCTGTCTACAAGCACTCCTAAATCCTTCTCCATCAAGGATTCCCCCAATTTATCCCCATTTAATTTATAAATTGCCTGTTTATTCTTGTTTCCCAAATGCATAACCTTACATTTATCTGTATTAAACTTCATCTGCCATTTACCAGCCCGAGTGTCCAGTCTCTCCAAGTCATTCCGGAGAGAAATTACATCCGGCTCTGACTCTACTACCTTACACAATTTAGTGTCATCAGAAAGATGGAGACTTTGCTCTCTATGCCAACCTCAAGTTCATTAATAAATATGTTAAAAAGCAGGGGTCCCAGTACCGATCCTTGAGGTACTCCAGTCACATGTGGAAATGGAATCTTTGAATATTAAATAAATAGTTTGGCTATTACTGAACTTAGCTCCTTAAGAACTCTTGAATGTTTGCCAAGTTTCTAGTGCCAAGTGATAGGGGCCAGGTGCTATATTTACTTTAAAATTTTCAAGCCGCCTATGAACTTTTTCCTCAGTTAACCATTTGTTTGTTAATATAGCAGTTGTGGCTATTGCTATTGATTCTTCCCTGGTACATTAAGAGGCAAAGAATTTGTTTAATACCTCTGCTTTTTCCTTATCGCCAATAATCTGCCTTCCCATCTCACACTGAAAGGGTATATTTTCTTTTCTCATTTTTTTGTTATTAAAAGGTACATAAAGAACTTTTTAGGGTTGACCTTACTTTCTATTGCAATCCTTTTTTCATTTTCCATTTTTGCTAATCTGATTGCCCTTTTGCAACTTTTGTTACATTCCTTATAATTCTGATATGATGCCTCCGTCCCTTCTTACTTTAAGAATCTAAATCCCTGCCTCTTCTTTTCCATTTCCTCCCCTACCTGTTTATTTATCCACATTGGTTTAGACTTGTTTCTTTAATAATAATTACCCATGGGGGTAAATCGCTGGTTCCCAAATGTTGCCGGACTTGAATATTAGTTATTACAGTACTTCTACAGTACATTGTTTGATATTATCAAATCCAGTATTGCCCCTCTCCTGGTTGGTTCTCAATAATTTGGGTCATGTAATTGTCTTTAAGCACCCCTTTAGTTGTAATGCTAATCCCATTGCCCCAGTCTATGTCTGGATAATTAAAATCAACCATGATGCAAACATGACCTAGTTTTGATGCCTTCTACATTTGCAAAAGTATTTTGGCTTCCTCTATCTTACAGATATTTGGTGGTTTATAGCATGTCCCTACAAACATTTTCTTTGTAGTTTTACCTCCACTGCTAATTTCTATCCACAAGGTCTACATTTTCATCATTTCCTTCATAAACATCTTCCCATATAATAGGTTTTAGATCTGGTACCGCATATGAACATACTCCACCTCCTCTTCTATTTGCTCGATCCTTCCTAAAAAAAAAATGAATAACCCTCTGAATTAAATGCACAGTCAAGTGTTTCATCCCACCATGTTTCAGTAAGGCATAGGATATCATACTGCTCTTTGATAGCTATTACGGTAATTCAAGCTCCCCAATTTTATCTGGCAGGCTTCTTGCATTAGCAAGCATGCATTTAAGGTTTCTTTTCCAGTCTGTGCTATTTTATTTGCTCCTGCCTTTCTACTCCAATTGGATTTAGCCTTTAGAAGTCTTATAGTATTATCTGTATTTAATATTAGTATCTTCCTGCTTGCCAAACTTGCCCCCATTCTACCTACACGACCCCTAGCTAATTCCCCATCCCCATCTATTCTATTTAGTTAATTATCTGCAAATGACATTGTTATTTTTGCCACAAGTCCAGAAGACCTCCAGCAACGAATTGGAGAACTTGCCTAAGCAAGTAAGAATATGGTCCTCCATATGAATCACAGCAAGACCATAGTGATATATAACAAATGTGCAAAGTTTACAAAGATTGAAATAAATGGAATAGTCTAAGACTATGTCTACCTTAGCCAGCTAATAACAATGGATTGGAACTTTTTGAATGAAATCAATAGGAGAGTAAAGATGAGATGAACTGCAATTGGAAGAAACAAGACAATATTTCAAGGGACTTCATGTGTAAATTTTTCAGCCCGTGTATTCTGCCCGTGCTCACATTTGGATGTGAAACTTGGACCCTAAATGCGAAGATAATTCAGTACTTCAGACCAAGCATATGTATAGAAAAATGTATACTGGGTATTACCCAAAGGGACAGGAAAGGTAATGAATGGGTTCAAAACCAAACAAAAGTCTGTGACATCATAACAAGGGTAAATAAATTAAAATAGCAGTGGGCCGGATATATTGCGAGAAGAAATTATCATCGTTGGACAAAGATGGTACTCAACTGAATTCCACGAGAGATGAAAAGACCAAGACGATGACCAAAAGCAAGATGGGAGGTCAATGACAGATGAAAAGACCTCCAACATTTTCCTTACAAAGCTCTCTGCAAAGAGTTTTGATAAGTTGGCCATTAAGAATGTAACTCCTAAAGTGCCATTTGTTATTGCAGCTTCACTCAAAATGGAAAGTGTAATGAGGGGTAGAGAAAAGAGTATCATTTTGTTTTAGACATCTTTTCCTTTCAGGATATTTGTGGCTTCCTAATGATTTTATAGATTCAAAGGACGAAACATGTCCAATTACGTGCAGAAAGATAACTTTTTTTTTGTTTAACAAGTTATCGTTCCTTCATCTGCTATTCTCAATGCAGCCGAATACTGCAGTAAGTAAATGAACTTAAGCCTAAAAGTGAAAAATAAAAAAAATTGAACAGCATCCACATATATTTTTCTCTCTCTGAAAATAATCATTGCATTTTACTGGCTTATACTTCAAATGAATCGTAATTTATAATTAAACTTCAGGTGCTCCTTTGATCTTGCTGACATATTTTTTTCCGTTTTCTTATCAAGCATTTTCATGCAGCCCTTAATTATGCCGCTTAGTGTGACAGCCTCTTTGAATAAGCTGAAGCATTAATATATACTTTACAAAATTGTCAGCTGAGCTAAAGAAAACTCTAGCAACTGGGTATGGCATCAATGAAATCATGAATTATTTAAAAGCCAATATTATGGAAGCAACAGGGGCATTCGTATAGTCATATAATAGCACATTTCAATTGGGAGATAATGGATATTAGAAATAGGTGGGCAAATAGATTGACAGTTAAAAGAGTATTGTTATACTTTGCAGAATACATAGGCAGATCGCTGCTTTTTATTTTATGTGCAACATGTCTACACTTCTGTTAAATAGGGGGGGGGGGGGTATTTCTAAAGTGAATCCCGATGGGGACAATTGTGCTCTCTTGAGCAGAGGTTGAAACCCTTAGTTGCACTCTGCTTGACCCTTGACTGTAAGATCTAGAAGAAAAAAAAGACGATCAATTATAATCAATGTCAAGAAAGTAATGTAATGTATTGGCACCAGCAATCTGAAAAGATAACTCATCATGGGCATGTTGAAATGGTATGTAGAACCACAGAGCCAGCAGCAGAGTGTACTGAACTACAGAGAATATATTTGGGTGGGGGATAAGACTACTGTCCCGGGCCCGGCAGCTGTGGGGGGCCTGGCCGGAGCTGCAAGGTGGGCCTGGCCGAGGTCAGTCCCAACATCCGCGTTCGGCTGCCAGGCCCTATCTCTCCACCGCCGCAGTGGGCCTCGCTCTGTCCCGCTGCATTAGAAGTTGGACCCGCCCAGATTTTGGGCCCAACTTATCAGCGCTGCACCGGAAGCCCCCTTCTTAGGTATAGCGTGTGTGTGGTTTTTTAATGGTGGGAGGGGGGGTTATTATCTGAATGGTGGAGCGGAGTTATGTGTATTGGGGGAGAGGAAGAGGGGTAATTTATATTAGGGGAGGAGGGTTATGTGTATTGGGGAGGGGTTATGTGTATTGGGGAGAGAAAGAAAGGTGGGGTCTTACAAGGCCGCCAACACTGGGGAGGCTGTGGAAACTATAGCCCTGGGCCCCGGAAAAGCTGGCTCTGACCCTGGGGGAGGGGGTGGCAGTAATTGAAAGGGAGGGCACCCCCTCACCTGACCACACTGAACACCGAACATCTGCCCATGCCAACCATAGATTTCTCACTATGTAGGTTATCAAAATGTTTTCATTCTATAGTATGGCTATTACAAATAATATTTCAATAATAATTTGTATTTACGATGTAGCCAGGTCCCCTGTCAGTGCTCAGAGCCCCTCAGGTTACTCACGGAGCCGCTTGAGGTGAAGTGTGGGGGCGTGCGCTAGCATAGCGCGCCTCTCCTGTTGATGCGGCTGGTTGCTGGGGACGCGCGCGCAGGTTGCGCATGCGCAGTGAAGGGCAGTCAGCCCCCAGGGTGCACAGGGGCAGAGCCACATGACCCCAGGGAGCCAATAGGGCTACAGTATCTCCCTGCTCAGGGATGGATATATTTCGCGGGCTTGGAGCACGCTAGTCAGTTGGTGACCAGAGCAGCTAGGGGAAGGAGGTAGGGTGCCGGAGTCAGTGACTCCCTGCAGTAGGCCAGCAGCCCCCTAGGCCCCAGATAGCCCTGAGTCATAGTAGCTGAGTGTTGTAGGGACAGGCCCCAGGTTAGGGACCCTGCCCCTTATCAGTATCCAGAATCAGTTAGGGACACAGCGGACGCTGCGTTTCCAGTCAGAGGTTTGGGCTCAGACCTCCGCTGAGGCTGCAGCAGCCATCCGGGTGGGATTGCCCCGGACGGTAGTTCCTGTGTTCGTCAGCCTCCGGATCCTTTGTGAAGCTCCTTGGCAGGCCCGGGCACAGGAGTGCTATGCAGGTAACATCATCAAGTGCACCAATGATCCTATATTATTAATATAAGACATAGTGGCTGCGCAGTCACACAAATTCATCTCACGTGAGGGTGGAGGACAATTGTGTGGGGTTACTGGACACGGGGTGGGATCACCCGGTATAAGGGGGATAGCGTCCTGCGAGACGCCGTAGTTAGTGTCTCCTCTTGGGAGGGACACCGGTTGATATATATGCAAGTAAGTTCTATGCTCACAAGTAAAGCATTGGTTGGTTTACATGCTGTTGTGTGATCTGTATATATATATATATTGTCCTGCGAGGATCACTCCCCCTCTGGTGGGAGCCATCGTAGGTGGAGGCGCTGCACCGAGTACGAGGTTACTCCTATTACTAGTATACGTGCCCCGAGCTCCCCGTGGCGGAGGCTTAGGCCCCCTGTGAGCCTAACAGGGAAAGCACCACACCTGGTAACACTAAGTTCCCCGCACACACACATTATATGCGATTGTATGGGGGAATACCCGTTACATTTGGAGGCGCTGCTGAGAATCTACCTGGGGTGCCCTATTCCATATCAAATTGTCCGATTTAAACACCATCATGTCCGTGCCGTCAAAGCAAGACGTCAATGACTGGGCCTTAGCGCGACAAGTATCCCCAAGACGCGCGGTTGCAGTGGCGGGAGTAGCAAATGACACGGACATATCCACAGTGCGCACACAAGTAAGAAATTGCCTGGGGTTTACCACCGCCCGGGTGGTAGACTATAAACTGGATGCTGACAGACGGGGGGTTACCTATCTCCTGGTCACCATGCGTGACATATGCTTAGAGACTGTTCCCCATGTATTAAACCTACCCGAGCCCTCCGCAGAGGACTGTCTCATGATCTATCCTGACACCCAGGCTTCCGAAGAAGCGTCCACCAGTACTGGAGCAAACACGAGCCACTGGGTGACCAGTACTCCTCACAGGGTAGACCCCCCTAATTTCTCTTTCACCCCGAGCGGGTTAGGAGGTGTCGCCAGCTGCGTGAGGAGCCCACCCACCCCGCCTACTCCTGATAGACAGCCCGGCGGCCTCCCAACCATGCCTAGCATAGGAGCTGGAACCAGTAGTCAGCCCCTTAGTGGAGATCTTTCCTTGAATATGATAGCCTCCCAACTAGCAGAAGCTGTCACCATCTCGACCCAAGCCCAGAGCTACCGGAAACTAAAGGCCTTTTCTGGGATTCTGCCAATGCCTGCGGGAGAAGAAGGGATCGAGGCATGGAGGGACCATACGCTCCAAGCAATAGCGGAGTGGTCGTGCTCCGAAGCCAGCAAAAGACAGAGGCTGGTCGAGTGCCTCCGAGGCCCAGCCGCCCGGCTGGTACGGACGCAGCGTGACGTAGAAGGAGAAGTTACGGCACAGGAACTAGTGGAAATGCTCACTCAGTCCTATACCCGAGAAGATGACGAGGATGAGCTAATGGCGCAGTTCAAAGCTCTTCGCCAAAAAGAAGGAGAGGATTTATCTGCCTTCGCTCGCGAATTACAGCTGTCCCTGGGGACCCACCTGACCAAAAATATAATTTCCGCCGCCGAAGCAGACCGATACCGACTCAAACAGCTACTCAAAGGGTCGTTGCCTGATCACAACATAGCTATAATGATGCGGGCCGCACCCATCGCTGTAGTACCACCCAGCTACATGGAATTAATGGGTTACATCAGAGGGCATGAGGTGCAGCGACATTTCCATGAATCCAAAAGGACCAAAGCTACCATCAAGGGTGACACCTCGGTTCCCTCTGCCCCAAAGGGTAAGAAATCTTCCACCCCGGAGGAGGAAGTGACTCACAAGTCGCTTGTCAGGGAAGGTCGTGATCCCGAGAGGTCGTCTTCCACGTACAACGGTCGTCCTGAACGCCGCGATGTAGTTTGCAATAACTGCAGGAAGAAGGGCCACTTCTCCAACGATTGCCCGGAGAGGGAGGACCCTCCGGAGGAAAAACCTCCCGATAGAAGAAACCCAGCCCGGTCAATGGTATGCCGAGTACAAACGACCGAGTCTGACTCAGAAACCCCTCCTGGAACCACAGATGCCCCTGCTGATGCCGGTCCCGGTGATGACGCCTCCCCAAGGGTAGCTTACAGTCAAGTAGGCCCCGCGGCCATAGTGCCTGTTGTACTGGAAGGGATCTATGCATCAGCCCTACTGGACACAGGATCACAAGTAACCATCATATACCGCAAGTTCTATGACCAGCACCTCAGACACTGCCCCCTGAGGGCGGCCGATCATATGAAAGTCAGGGGGTTAAGCAATGAAGACTACCCCATCGATGGGATTGTGAGGGTCCAACTGGAAATACTCCAACTGAACACCGGCAAGAGACACCCCATGCATGTAGCGGCAATGGTATACCCGGAGACCCAAGACCAGTGCAAGTATCCGATCATCTTGGGAACCAACACTGATATAGTACAAGCTGTAATCAGAGCATACCTGAAAGAGACCAACGAGTTGCCGCTGGCCAATTCGCTCCTAGATCCCGTCCTACGAGAGGAGTGCTACCGGGTATATGCCCTGGAGCGTCACGGGGATCTCTACAATCGTCAACGCGGACTGACGACCATATTACCAGGGGGAGTGCAACGAATGGCCGTCTGGTGCTGTTATCCCGAACGAGATGAGAGTGATCAGCTTTTCTCTCTGGAAAGTACCCCTGAGGAAGAAGTTCAGAGAGGGTATAGGGTACTACCCGAGGTGAGGGAGTGGACGACTAAAATCGTCTACGAACCTACGTGTTTGTGTAGAACATCTCCCCCTTCCCGATGGAAATTGATGCCGAACAGAGTCTGAGTTGCATATATCCGATCAGCCCTGTGGAAACAACGCCCCAGGTGAATGCGGCAGCAGTGAATGAGCGGTTAGTCGATCTGGACTTCAACTTCGGCGAGTCGACATTGCCCACTGAGTGGAAAGAGCAGCTGACAACCCAGTTGAATAAATGATGGACTGTGTTCTCCACGAGTGAGATGGATGTTTGGTGCAGTCGCAGCGCCCAACATGCCATTCGACTGAGTGATGCCACCCCGTTCCGGGAACGCTCTCGGCGCATCGCCCCGCGGGATGTGGACGATGTGAGGAACGTCATACAAGAAATGGAGACCGCTGGGATTTTGACGGAGTCTCGGGGCCCCTACGCGTCACCCATCGTGGTGGTGAGGAAAAAGAACGGATCCGTACAACTGTGTGTCGACTATCGAACCCTGAACAATCGTACGATACCGGATCAGTACAACCTTCCTCGCATTGAAGAGATCCTGAATGTTCAGAACGGAAGCCAATGGTTCAGCATGCTCGATCTACGATCCGGGTACTATCAGGTACCTATGAATGCAGAGGATGAGGAGAAAACAGCCTTCGTCTGTCCCCTGGGGTTCTTCCAATTTACACGTATGCCCCAAGGTATATGTGGGGCCCCTGCTACCTTCCAACAACTGATGGAGAAGACTATCGGGGACATGAACCCGTGGGAGTGTCTCGTCTACTTGGACGACATCATTGTCTTCGGAAGAACTCTGGAAGAGCATGAAGAACGACTGCTTAAAGTGGTAGACCGTCTTGGGAAGGAAGGGTTGAAATTGTCCCTAGACAAGTGCCGGTTTTGTCACACCTCGGTGACCTACGTGGGGCATATCGTGTCTGCTCAAGGGATTGCCACCGACCCAGCCAAAGTAGAAGCGGTCGTGAACTGGCCGCGCCCTGAGAACGTCACAGAACTATGATCCTTCCTGGGGTTCTGTGGGTATTATCGTCACTTCGTGGAAGGGTACTCTAGTAGAACTAAACCCCTGAACAATCTGTTGAAGATATACCCTGAAGAGACCGGAAGGAGGGCCGTATTGGCCCGCCAACCGTTTGGTGATAAATGGATGTCTGAGTGTGACCAGGCCTTCCTGAAATTGAAGAAATGTCTGACCGAAGCGCCGATGCTGGCGTATGCTGATCCCGAACAACCATACGTTCTGCATGTGGATGCCAGTCTCAATGGACTGGGTGCCGTCCTGCACCAGAAGCACCCAGAGGGCCTTCGGCCTGTAGCGTACATCAGCCGCAGTCTGACCCCCAGTGAATAGAGATACCCCGTCCACAAGTTGGAGTTCCTGGCTCTCAAGTGGGCGATCACCGAGAAGCTCCACGATTACCTTTACGGGGTTACGTTTGAGGTAAGGACGGATAACAATCCCCTCACGTACATCAATACCTCGGCCAAATTGGATGCAGCAGGACACCGATGGCTGGCAGCTCTGAACAATTACCGCTTCTCCCTGAAGTATAAGTCGGGACCCTTGAATGTCGGGGCTGACGCCCTCTCCCGACGGCCAGGGCTAAGTGCTACTCAAGATGATGAGGAATGGGAAGAACTCCCGGGACCCGGGGTGCGAGCTATGTGTAGCACTGCCACCATCGTCAATGACCAAGTGGCCTTCTCAGAATTAAGGGTTGCAGATTCATTGGGATGCCAGTCGCAGGCTGTCCCAGCCGCCTACTGCGATCCAAAAGGGATGAACATAACGCATGACAAAGTGCTACGGTGGAAAGATCTGGTAGACTACCAAATACGAGATCCTGTCGTTAGTATCATTAGGCAAGCCGTTGAAAAGAAGAACCCAGCCCGTCTGAAGCGTGCTCCAAATGACTTGGTGGCCTTGCTCATGCGGGAAGTGGACAAATTCAAAATAGACAACTGCTTACTCTATCGGGTGGTGCAATACCACAACCACCCGGATAGGCGTCAACTAGTCCTTCCTAAGAACTTGCAATACATGGTGTTAAAGTCCCTACACGATGAGCATGGACATCTCGGTGTAGAGAAGACCTTTGGGTTGGTCAGAGACCGCTTTTTCTGGCCCAAGATGTGAGAGGCCGTAGAACGCCACTGTCGCCGTTGTACTAGGTGTATACAGCGCAAGACCCTGCCTACCAGAGCAGCACCCATGGGCCCTCTGAAGAGTTCTGGCCCAATGCACCTTGTGTGTATGGACTTTCTGTGCATTGAGCCCGATAGCCGGGGAATATGCAACGTGTTGGTCATCACGGACCATTACACCCGGTATGCCCAGGCCTTCCCCACGAAAGATCAGAAAGCCATCACAGTGCAAAAATACTATGGGAGAAATACTTTGTGCACTACGGTCTTCCCACCTGCCTTCACTCAGACCAAGGTCGGGACTTCAAGAGCACGTTGATCCGAGAACTGCTTAAAATGCTGAACATCGCCAAATCACGAACGACCCCGTATCACCCCGAAGGAGATGCACTGCCAGAACGATTTAATCGAACCTTACTGGACATGCTCGGAACTCTACAGAGTGCTCAGAAAACTGAATGGAGTCGACACGTGGAGGCCCTTGTGCATACGTACAATTGCACCCGACACGAGTCAACTGGATTCTCCCCATACTTCCTCATGTTCGGGCGAGAGGCGAGACTGCCAGTGGATGTACGTCTTAGAGTCTCGATGGATGGGATACACAATGCAACCCATTTCAAATACGTGCAAAGACTTAAAGACAGTTTACAGCAGGCCTATCAACAAGCTGAGAAGTCTACAGCTAAACTGAACACTGGAAATAAAAGGCGATACGATCATAAGGTCAAATATCAGGAACTTCGTCCTGGGGACGCTGTGTTGCTTCGAAATCTGGGAATACCGGGAAAACACAAATTGGCCGACCGATGGAGAGACGGGGTATATTAAATAGAATCTCAGATGCCTGGCCTCCCGGTCTATCGCATCAAAGACACTGAAGGCCGGGTAAAGGTATGGCACCGTAATCATCTTCTCCCCGTTCCACAAGTGGGAGATGTGGAAGCAGAGATACTGGCCACACCGCTCAACGGTGAGTCCGACTTATCAGAGATGGGTCAAGAGACTTTCAATAATGAGACCCACTCTGAAACTCCTGAAGATCCTATGGAAGGACCCTCTCAAAGGGACCACTCCACAGAAGGGGCATCTCCTGGAGGAGCTACAGGTAAAGGGCCCCGTAGGCCAATGCCTACTAAAGTGGCACCAACAGGCCAGCCTTTGGATCCACAGAGCCCATGCTCTGTGCCTAACAGAGACTGTTCTGAGACATTTCTCCCCTCAAGGGAAGAGGCTGAGCCTCAGGACTGTGTTTATTACTCCCCCGAGGGAGTTGCAGAAGAACAGCTCCGAAGGAGCCAAAGAGTCAGGTACCCTCCAACTCGGGTAACCTATGATCAAATTGGGGCACCCCATTATGAGGCTCAGCAGTGGTCTCGGAGCAAGATCCAATCTGTGATTGTGATGCTCACAGAATTATGCAACCTCGTATAAAGTCATGTATGTGCTAAGTTATATTTTGAAATGCATTTTTATTATATAATTTCTTTACATGGTTGAGTTGTGTCCCAAGCAAGGACATTGGGGTTTTTACCAGGGGGAGGATGTAGCCAGGTCCCCTGTCAGTGCTCAGAGCCCCTCCGGTTACTCATGGAGCCGCTTGAGGTGAAGTGCGGGGGCGTGCGCTAGCATAGCGTGCCTCTCCTGTGAATGCGGCCAGTTGCTGGGGACGCGCGCGGCCCGTTGCTAGATCCGCGGTCGCGTTACTGAGGTCCCGGCGGCTCGCGGTTCAGGATGCCGCCATTGCCAGGTGCGTTGCGCATGCACAGGGGCTAGGAGCGCCGGGAGGCCCACAGACAGGTTGCGCATGCGCAGTGAAGGGCAGTCAGCCCCCAGGGTGCACAGGGGCAGAGCCACATGACCCCAGGGAGCCAATAAGGCTACAGTATCTCCCTGGTCAGGGATAGACACGTTTCGCGGGCTTGGAGCACACTAGTCAGTTGGTGACCGGAGCAGCTAGGTGAAGAAGGTAGGGTGCTGGAGTCAGTGACTCCCTGCAGTAGGCCAGCAGCCCCCTAGGCCCCAGATAGCCCTGAGTCATAGTAGCTGAGTGTTGTAGGGACAGGCCCCAGGTTAGGGACCCTGCCCCTTATCAGTATCCAGAATCAGTTTCCAGTCAGAGGTTTGGGCTCAGACCTCCGCTGCGGCTGCAGCAGCCATCCGGGTGGGATCACCCCGGACGGTAGTTCCTGTGTTTGTCAGCCTCTGGATCCTTTGTGAAGCTCCTTGGCAGGCCCGGGCACAGGAGTGCTCAGTAGGTAACATCATCAAGTGCACCAACGATCCTATATTATTAATATCAGACATAGTGGCTGCGCAGTCACACATATTCATCTCACGTGAGGGTGGAGGACAATTGTGTGGGGTTACTGGACATGAGGTGGGATCACCCGGTGTAAGGGGTATAGCGTCCTGCGAGACGCCGTAGTTAGTGTCTCCTCTAGTGAGAGACACCGGTTGATATATATGCAAGTACGTTCTATGCTCACAAGTAAAGCATTGGTTGGTTTACATGCTGTTGTGTGATCTCTATATATATATATATTGTCCTGCGAGGATCACTCCCCCTCTGGTGGGAGCCATCGTAGGTGGAGGCGCTGCACCGAGTACGAGATTACTCCTATTACTAGTATACGTGCCCGGGATCCCCGTGGCGGAGGCTTAGGCCCCCTGTGAGCCTAACAGGTAAAGCACCACACCTGGTAACACTAAGTTCCCCGCACACACACATTATATGCGATTGTATGGGGGAATACTCGTTACAACTATAACTACAGCAGTTATCCATAATGTTGTTTTAAAATACACATACTTCTGTTTTAATAGTAGAAATCAGGTATTCAACATAAGGCTTGAATCAGTCAAAAATAATTTCAAACTAAAATTTTTTTTACTTGAGACCTACGCAGAGATTTTGAAGCCTTTCCGGGAATAGCTAAAAAAAAGGGGGGGGGGGAAATCTGATATCGCTGATAAATTCTTACAAATGGCGGGAGAGGAGTAAAATACATTCAACCGTAATCAGTCAGATATTTAGATTTAGAATAGACCAAAAATAGGTGCAAAACAATGTTTTGTATGTTCATCTAACAACTTGAGGGGTAGAGTGGAGGCTTGTTGTTGTCTAATTTATTCAAATGAGCTCAATACAGGTGTACTCATGTTAAATTGCACCTGTCTTATATTAGCGCCTGTGGCAGGACGGCCTGTAGGCGAGGTTAGACAATAGTCCACACATGCAGTTTCAGGATAAACCAAATGTTGAGTGGTTTTATTTCTCCACAACACAAATAAACATTTGGGCACACTGTCCCTTTAAGGCAAAACAAAACTCATAAAAAGGACACCTACTCCCCATAGGAAGAATTTGCTAAACACTAAATGTCCTATCTATCGGGCTGGCTGGCTTTGTCCAGTTCCCAACCCCTAAACATACACCACAATAGTCATGGAACAATATCAAAGTTCTTACTGTGTCTTTGTGTGGGATTCTCTGTCCCTTAGAGACAAGGTAGAAAATCCATCTGGATAGCAGCTTGCACAGGGCAGCTCTGTAGTCTGAGTCAGCCAACTACAACAAGCATTAGCCTCCTTATCAAGCTGGTTGTCAGCTGTGTCAGCTTACTTCCTGATTACCCAACTATTCTTACTGGGTTAACCTTCTGAGTCCTGGATGAAGGACTCAGATGTAGTTTTCCCAGGCATAATTATCAGTACCTGACTTCACCCTGTCACAGTGCCCAATTTAGAGTTCAATTAACAGCTGTTCTTACTTTAAGAATACTTTTTTCATTATTTGTCAACTGGGACCACGTGCAAAGTTTGCTCCACTAAAAAAAAAACACAATTTGCAGCACTTTTGTTTGGATGCCCTTGCTGCAATTGTTGCCTTTTCATACAGTATGCAGGACAAAGGACTTTGAAACCACAATTGCATTCAAACTGAAGCCCTTCAGTCTACATCTGCGTCGCCCCAAAGGTGGACAGCCTTTGGAGCAGCCGAAGGGCAGCTAAAGGTTGTGAGCAGTTTGCTGCCATTCACTGATGTTTGGTGATGTTAAAGCTGCTCGATATCAACCTGAAACTCACCAGCCCTTTTATTTCCGTACCCAATTTTCTAACTGTCCATGAAATGTCTGTGAATTGACTGTATAACCGTTGTTCATTTAATGTAGCCATGTATTGTTATCCTAATAAAAAGATAAATAAAGCACAAACCCATAAAACCACTGTGTTAATCACATGCTGGTGATAAGTGAATAAAACTTAAACCAATAACAACACAACGTGGGATAAGTGAATTCCAGTTAGTGAATACACCAGGTGCTGCCAGATACCTGCAGTTATTCAGACCGCATTGAATAAGATGCAATGTATAGGTATCCGCGGCGCACAATGGGGGAATAAGTGAATAATAAATAGGGCCAACCCTGCTTCAAGAGATACGTACCTCTGTAGCGCTACCAGTATCTATTCAGTTAAGGATCTGTGTGCCTAACATAATGGCGGCTTTAAATAAGCCAATAGGCAGCCGTGACATCGTCCGTTGCAGCTTCCTATTGGCCAGTGTGACTGGGACATTTAAACTTCAGTGATACTGGCATTCATTAACGTGCATGTGTCCTTTAAGACTCAGCCTACAGCTAAATATGTCATTTAGGTCTTATGAGGTGTTTGTAAGAATTAGATAAATGACTAACAGGTCACAATACTTGAAGGTATAATTTAGTATTGTATTGTATGTCTTTATTTATATAGCACCAAAAGTGTACTCAGCGCATCACAAAGAATACAGAACAAGGAATTATAATAATACAATAAGTACAGCAAAAATCAGACAATAGGAAAGGAAATCCCTTCCCCTGAAGAGCTTACAATCTAAGTGGTTTGAGGGGAAACTTACAGAGACAGCAGGTGAGGGAATAAGTGCTGTAGATGGCAGTGCTTGGCCACAATGGGTGGTAGGAGTGACAATAGGTGGTAGTAGTTTAGTTGTTACTGACAGGGGACCAATAATTGTTCCTGCATGTGTAGTTCCGCCATGTTTATGTTACACAGAATGGTATTAGCAGTGCAGGCAGATACGTGAGCAGTGGCCATAGAAATATTTACAATGTCCTCTGTAGGTTGCCATTGTGGTGATGGGACAGGTTGTGTGTCTGTGTTGACCCCTCATAACTCTGATCTTCTTGTATTTGTTCTCTTCTTGAGCTCTTTGACACATTAATGATGTCTCTGGAAATAGAAAACGTCTTTAGATTATGTTAATAATGTTACATATGATTGTATATTGGTACTGCCAATGTGATTTGTACTTGCTGACAAAAGTGATAAAGGAACATGATTGTATGATCTGTAGTATAATACTACATATTATAATCATTGCATCGCAATAGTTAGGGTGGGGTTAATAGGACGGTAGCAATTTTTGATGGTGCCATCTAGAGTGAATGCGTGTGCATGTGTTGCCATCTCTGAAGTAATGAAGATGTGTGAATAATGAGAAAGTTTAGTCTATAACAAACAAGTGTATTTTAGTTACAGCCTGCCTCCCTACACAGAGAAGTGTGTCTTTCAGTGCTGGCCGGCCGAGCCCCCCACAGCCACCGAGACGCACGCCCCATAGTGTAACTGAAAGTGAACTGAAAGGATTAACGCTGTCGGGAGCCTTGTTCCAGTTGATGTTGGACGGCTTACCTGTCATGAGACGTTACCTGCCTCGGTGGTGATTATATAACATATACTGCTTTATTTACACTTGTATATTGTGAGTGTTTTTAATGCCCCCACCATTCCCTCCCCATATTAAATGTTACAGTGTTACACTATGGGGCGTGCGCTCTTTGTTTTTTTGTTCATATATATATATATATATACACACACATACACACTGTGACAAACGGCACCCTTGCGTAGCGCTGTCTGGGCTCTTCCTTACATGGTCTTCTTGGGTTATTTAGAGAAAAACAAGGATAACACGTATTATAGTGCGTAACTCAGGCTTCTGCCTGTTTTATTTCATCCCAGTAGGGGACAACAGCTTTAACAAATACTCATTGGAGGCACTCAGCCATTAACCTTCAGCAGTTTGTTCTTATATTAGTGACACAATATTTCATACAGCCTGACACTTTAGGAAAACAAAATCGTAAAAGTAAACCCTATTCCTTTTAGGGAAAACTAACTATAGAGCAGCATAAGCCTTTCTAATTGTTGCTGGCCAACTAACCTGGTTCCCAGCTTAAATAACATACTCCTGTTTAGGGTTTACTATATACTCAATAATATCCATAGTCTTTAGGCACAGAAATATACATTGAGTTCGTATCTGATAGATGGGAACAGTGTCCCAAGAGTCCAGGAAATTCTTCTGGGTACTGCGATATGTGAAGGGGGCATCCTACCCGACACTGGATACAGGGGAGCGGCGATACACCCAGCCTCTAGGAGAGAGAGGGAAGCAGCAAACCTAGCTGCCATAAATACCTGTTCCTTAATTAGGAGAGCAGGTGAGGGGAATTAGAACCATTATAAACTCTCACCAGTCTCAGTAAATGTGAAGCTGTGGAATGGATCCTTTTACACTATTTCTGTAAGCTGCCTAATATCCTGGGACTATGCCACAATACTTAATATAGAATATAAAGCCTTTCTCTTTAGAGATTCGAGAATTTGAAAATTCAAGATTTGTTAATCAGCATGTACTGGTAGATGTACGTTACATAGCTGCCAGAAAGTGTACTTTAAATAAGTGGATTAAGAATTTTCCTCCATCAATCACTGAGCTGAATAAAGGAGTTTTAGATATTATGGTATTACAAAAAAATGATTTGGAAAATATATATTTTCTCTAGAAACTCAGATGCAATATACTATCATGGTGTGTTTGCATAACACTATAGGGCTTATGTACTAAGATATAACATTTTTTATTCTGTGTCAAAATGTCTTTGTGCTAAAAAGTGTTTATTTGTTCATTTACACTGGCGACACACTTTATTCGAGCTCGGCTAGTCCCACGAATTCGGGTATACCCGGGTGTATTGAGGTTTGTGACTGTTTTCTGCCCGAGTGCATTGAGGTATTTTTCAGGCAGGGATTGAAGCATTTTATTCCCGCTGGCTGCAATACTGCACAGTATATATATATATACTGCATTACAATTCATGAATTTATGCCATCTGGTAGACACGCGAAGCATTGCAGCCTATTAAATCCTAATCATTATCATTTAACAGATCAGCCGCCCGTCAGCCAGGCATGAACCCAGGCTGGGAAGGCAAACGCAACGGGGCTTGTCAGAGGTGAGGAGCGGCGCATTCCAGGTATCTGCCAGGTACATACTGGGCATTTGCTCGAATAAAGTGTGTCGGTGCAGTATAACTAGTGTTCGTAAATATAAATTATGAATGCAATATTATTTATAATGGCCAAACTGTGAAGATGATCCAGGGCACTTCAGATTTGCAAAAAAGAATTTATTCTCTTAGTGGCACACACGTTTCGAACTTCAATCAGTTCTTTATCAAGTAACTGGTATAAAGAACTGATTGAAGTTCGAAACGTTGTGTGTGCCACTAAGAGAAAAAATTCTTTGTTGCAAATCCGAAGTGCCCTGGATCCTCTACTTACTTACATGTGTCCTGAGAATACACCAGACAGGTTTTTTCCTGAACCACAGAGCACCGGTACTTTAAACGCAAGTATATTGCTAACATTATAGCATTTAAGGTGTGCAAGACTAAAACCTCTGACAACAAACGTGTGAAGATAACACATTTTGTTAACAATAATGAAATATCCGTACTTCTTCAAATGGATTTTTGGTTGATAAATACTGTAGCAACTTAATTCTGCACTTACAACATAAATAGACATTTTAAGGTTAACGCCATATTAAACTTGGCGGACGGCTGACACAATTTATTTTCTGGGGTTGCACCAAAACATTAATATGTGACCCTGAATGCGCAGATTGAGACATTTCAGAATAGTACATGGGCACACACAAGCGCAATTTAAAATGGGCTTTTTTTGGTGCATAATTGGAACACAGAAATCGATTTGCAACGCTTAGCACTTAAGCCTTTAAATGCTGTTTGACTAGACAACTTGCCAGGTAACATTTCAAATGGGAATTGCTAGACGACGTTCCAATAGAATATTTCCCCTGGCATATTTTTTGCTTCAGCCCGGTGGAGAAAATATGGGTTACAGTTCTTTGTAGTTAGAGGTGTAAAGTCCTATTTGATTTTGAAGAACAAAATGCAGATAATAATGGAGCGTTTTCTAATACTCAAAGGAATAGTAAATAGCTCAATATATACTTTGCTATTGTCTACCTTTGAAATGTACACCATTAAGGTTTTTTGTTTTGATTTACAAAAGCTGAATGATTAGCTGATTTCAGCAGTGGCCATTTGATTTTTGGGGGAGGTTTCAATACTACATTGAATACTTGACTAGATAGATTGGGCTCTTTCAGAGTAGGGGACTCCTTGGCTCCTAGCCACATGATGCGGGAATCTTTGATGGAGTTTTCAGGTGCGGACTCTTGGAGGCCTCTCTATCCATCAGCCAAAGAGGACTCATTTTATTCTAATTGCCAGCCCTCCTATTTGCCTGTACTCTAGATTACCTTTCCCATCAATTCCTCTGTGCTGAGTTCGGTCCTTTCAGCAGATATACCTGGTCAGATTACGCCCATAAGAGCTGCATGTTAAGAGGCATACTGCCATATAAACCTGATTATTCGTGACACATTAATGATTTGTAACTCCAAATCCCCGATATTCATTCCGCTTTTAATGATGGGATTGTTCGTTACTCTTCTCTTAATGATACTGGTGGTATTTCTGATATCACTATCCGAGAGGCTTTTTAAAGTCATTCTCATGGGGAAAATAAATAGTTGGCATCGCACGCTAAAAAGGAGAAATAGTCTAAAATAATCAAACAATCCTTTTACACGAATTGAAATCCCAATTTAAATTAATCTTAATCCATCTACTAGAAATAAAATAATTGAAATTTGTGAGGAATCAATCTCCTTCCTACGGAACATACCGATTGACTAAACAACTTTTTTTAATGAGAAAAGTACCATTTCAGCCCATAAATTAAAATTACAAGGTTCAGTCAAATGAAGGATTACTGCAATTACAGTAGACTACCCTCGGAAGGGAGCAGAGCAGAACGGAAATGATCCGGCACCGGGTTTAAGCCCCCTGGTGCCAGGTGCGGGTAATTTCCGGGAACTAAAAATATGGCCTGGTATGACGGGTACTACGTAATTTTGGGGTTCCCAGTACTTTACTAATGGAGAGTAGTCTACTTAGGGAATTCCATTACAGGCATACCTCGCATTAACGTACGCAATGGGACCGGAGCATGTATGAAAAGCGAAAATGTACTTAAAGTGAAGCACTGCCTTTTTCCCACTTATCGATGCATGTACTGTACGGCAATCGTTATATACGTGCATAACTGATGTAAATAACGCATTTGTAACAGGCTCTATAGTCTCCCCGCTTGCGCACAGCTTCGGTACAGGTAGGGAGCCGGTATTGCTGTTCAGGAAGTGACGACAGGCGCATGCGTGTGCTGCCGTTTGCCTATTGAGCGATATGTCCTTCCTCGCGAGTGTACTTAAAGTGAGTGTCCTTAAACCGGGGTATGCCTGTATAAATGTTGTGGGGTGACATTTCACAACAGTTCTGTTCCACCACTAGTGGGGTTGTTGTATGGTCCTTCCTGGGGGAGAAAAGAAAGAATTGCCGGCGCCAAATCAGTCCTTTAAATAATAATAACTCCAAATAAAAACCAAACCGTCTCTTGAAAAGTCCCAAAAGTGTCCTTGAACAGAAAGGCAGTGAAGGGGTCAACGAACGGCTCACACCACATGGTAGTGCAATATGTAAAAAAGAAAACAAACAGATAATGGTGCAGTATGCCAAAAAAGTTGACATTAAAACATTAAAAACTCACACATGACAGACATAACACACAATAACAGACAGACACTAGCAAGGCTATAATCCTAACAAAAAGCTATTTATTAACATAGAAATACTGGGTTTCGGAGGATACAGCACTTAAGTCCAGATGGGTAAAATTGAAACCCTACCACTGTCCTGTAAGTAGGGTTTCAATTTTACCCTTCTGGACTTAAGTGCTGTGTCCTCCGGAACCCAGTATTTCAATGTTAATAAATAGCTTTTTGTTAGGATTATAGCCTTGCTAGTGTCTGTCTGTTATTGTGTGTTATGTCTGTCATGTGTGAGTTTTTAATGTTTTAATGTCAACTTTTTTGGCGTACTGCACCATTATCTGTTTGTTTTCTTTTCTTTTTTACATATTGCACTACCATGTGATGTGAGCCGTTCGTTGACCCCTTCACTGCCTATCTGTTCAAGGACACTTTTGGGACTTTTCAAGAGACGGTTTGGTTTTTATTCAGAGTTATTATTATTTAAAGGACTGATTTGGCGCCGGCAATTCTTTCTTTTCTCTGTGGTTCATTTTCTGACTGTACAGTCAGTATTTGCCAGGCTGCCTGCAATATTTATTTCAAGTATTGTTGTTGATATTTTTTTAGCGCTGTTTTGCACCGTCTTTTTTCGTTCGTTTGTATGGTCCTTCCTGCAATATGTCTCATCTTTGTTTTATAGTCTTATTTTCTTTTGTCTTTCACTGATAACTCCAGATATTGATTTATTTTTTCTTATGTCAGTTAATATTTATAACTTTTGACGATAATCCTAAACCAACTACTCTTTTTGTTTTACTTTGTATCACCATCTTTTTTTCAATTCCTCTCTTATTTTTTACTGTACCCTCTCCATATAGTCAAAATAAATATGAAAGCGTGAAAAATGCATTGGTATTGTGTGTAATTGTGGTAGTATACACATTTTTCAGACAATAGGTCACAATTCTTTGAGTGCAAATTTAAAAGTTATAACAAATAAACAAAAGACACCCTGTGGGCAGCACTCGTTGTAAGCAAATATGAATTGGTGATAGATTTAAAATTAAAATGCTTTAATCGTATAATTTAAAATAAATGTCAAAATTGTTGAAAGAATGGACAACTGACTGTGGTGACAAAATACAAAAGACAGACAAAAATATATAAAATACTATAACTGAGATCTAGGGGGAGAGGTGGAGTACCCACCTAACTGCTAATTAGCAGAGATCAACAATCAAGGACTGAATAGTCAACCCCCTAGTTCAGCAATGACAAGGTTAAAAAGCCTGTAAAGTAGATACAGGTGACGGAGAACTACCCATGCAAAGGTATATACCAATGTGCTATGCACAATAGAGTGAAAGCTCACTGATGGTAGTTTGATAGTCCACAATGAAGATAGTGAGGAGTACCCTCAATATAGGGTTAAAGCAAGCCTAGCTATAGAACGATCGATATGGTAGGCGATGTGTTATATAATAGTGTGCACAAGAGCTCACAAAGTGTGGTGCTTAGCTCTGGGGCACGGATCTAGTCCGTATCCAGTTATAGCCCCCTAGTATAAATGTGCCACTTAAACATGCTTAATAATACCTCACAAAATACATTGGTCAGTCAGTGACTATCAGTAACTAGGTGCACAGGAGCTTACAAAATGTATTTTACAGCTCTGGGGCACGGATCTAGTCCGTATCCAGTTATGGCCCCCTAATACAAATGTGCCACTGTAGCAGATAAGTATACAGACTGTGAAAACATAGTGAGCAGACACATGAATGAGCCGAGGGGAGAGGGAATACATGCAATGCAAAAGTAGTCAGCAGCAATTACAATTACACGTGCTGGTTAAGGTGAGGTAATTAAATATGTACCGCATCTCTGTGGGTTTGGTTAAACCCTCGTCAGGGTTGATGTCGCGGAGTAGCGCTGACATATGCAGTTTTACCTGCTCAAAATCCTGCTGCCAGAAGATACCCTATAACATACCTGGTGTCTATGGTGTATAGACCCAGACTCCCTTTACACGCGTGTCGGCACTATACAGTGCCTCTCACCCTCTGCTCGGCATGGAGACGTCAATGCGTGATGACGTCAGTTCTGTAGCCGCCTCCCACCTAACGTACGTTTCGCTGGGGCGCTTTATCAAAGGTGGTGAAGTGAGGAACTACATGCATAGTATATATAGTGTATTAGGTACCAGCTAATGCAGGGCAGCTGAGTCTAACCAATTACTTCTATTATAGGAGGACGGTAGCTGTCGCGGTGCTGAGGAATTGATCAAAGCGTAAAGCTAAAAAATTCCAAAGGGACACAAAAGATTATGAGGGGGGTAAAATATACAGACACCATTTTGCAGAAAAAAGATCTAGACCCAACCATAACGATTCATCAACTGACTGGGATACCTCAAATGATGAGGCAGAAAATAGTGATAGACCAGCTAGCAGACCAGATTCAGATAGGATGCATTTTTTGGAGCAGGGCCCAAGTTATCCCCTGTTTTACAAAAAGGGAAAACAAGGAGAGGGCAAAAAGGATGGTCTAAGAGACAGAAGTGTTTGGGGTTACAGGGGCAGACAGAGAAGACGATACAGGAGACAGAGGTAAATTCCACTATTACTAACACATCGCATATCAACCAAGTAATCAATCTGTCTGACAAGATCTTGACATCAGATCAGATCCTAGCATTAAATAAAGGCCTGTCATTCTCTCCGTCTGAGAACTTTAAGATCTTTGATTGGGTTAAAGATACCAACTTGTTCGGGAGGAAACTCCTCCTACACAAATTCTTTAAACGACGCGAAACATTTCAACTTAAGAATGAAGGCCTAGTCTATCTTGATCAGTTACATATTGACAATATGCGGGACCTTACAGCACTCCTGGAAGAATCTAATAGAACTGAAGGAGAAGGCCCGTTCTCTGATCTCAAACCTAGGTCAAAATTTACCCCTCCATTAGTGACCAGCCCAAATGTGGAGGTATTTATGAGACTTGTAATAAGTGATCTGGAGGATTTGCAACCGCATAATAAATCTGATAACCTTTCTGTATCCGAAAGACAAGGTCTTAAAGACTTACAAAATGATACCACAATCACTGTGAAATCCTCGGACAAAGGGGGTAACACAGTGATTATGAATACTGTTAATTATGTGACAGAATGCACACGACTCCTCTCAGACTCCACTTGTTATAAGAGACTCAAAACGAGCCCCACAGAAACTTTTAAAAAAGATCTCAAAACCATCCTAACGATAGCTTTAGAATCTAAGGTCATATCAAAAAAAGAGTATGAACAACTCCTAACCCCCGCACCAGTCCTATCCACCTTTTATTGCTTACCGAAGATCCACAAGGGAACCCTACCCCCTCCTGGGAGACCCATTGTGTCCGGTATATCTAATCTCACGGAACAAAGTAGTAAATACGTTGACCAAATACTACGACCGTTTGTTGACAGCCTACCATCGTTCCTTAGAGACACCAAGGACGCCCTCAATCGACTAAATGACATAGTCCTCGACAAAGACACACTACTGATTAGTCTTGACGTCGAATCATTATATACCTCTATTGTACACCAAGTGGGTATAGACGCAGTATCCTACTTCCTAAAAAGTCGAAGTTGTGAATTTGTGAAGCACAATCAACTTGTACTCGACCTACTGAGATTCATATTGACACATAATTACTTCACATTCAATGGTGTCATTTACCATCAACTCAGAGGCACGGCGATGGGGACCACCTGCGCCCCCACCTATGCGAACCTGTATCTCGGTTGGTGGGAGGCGGAGGTGGTTTTCCATGAAGCCAATGAAGCCTATACGATCCAAATTCTGCTGTGGGTCCGCTTCATTGATGATGTCCTGGTCCTGTGGCAGGGGACCAGGGCGTCATTTATTGAATTCATCAACATACTCAATAACAACGAGTTCAACCTTCACTTAACGTATGAAATTGATACACAGGAAGTTACTTTCCTTGACTTAAAAATTTCCAGAGGTGCTGGTGACAAAGTGGAAACTACTATCCACAGAAAAAAGACAGCCACTAACAGCCTTTTGCGTTATGAAAGCCACCATCCACGGCGACTCAAGGAGGGTATCCCTGTTGGGCAGTTTCTGCGGATTCGCAGGAACTGCTCCACTATCACAGCTTTTGAACATGAAGCAAAAAAGATGAGTGAACGATTCAGGGAAAGGGGGTACAGCCAACGATGTATTAAACAAGCTTATCGGAGAGCGAAATTTACAGACAGAACCTCTTTATTGAGTACACATTGCTCCCCAGTCGCTGACTCTAAACTTATAAGATTTGTGGGTACGTTCAACAATCAATGGTCAGAGATTAATGCCATATTAAAGAAACACTGGCCAGTCCTTTTAAACGACCCAGATCTTAATGATGTCCTGCGAACTACACCAACTTTGGTCAGCAGGCGGGCACCTAATCTCAAAGACCAGTTGGTCCATAGCCATCTGAGACCATTAACAACATCAACATGGCTAACTAATAGATCAGTGGGGAACTTTAAATGCCAAGGATGCAAGGCCTGTACACATCTGTCCCTTTCTAAAAACTTCTTCAATTGGAACAATACAAAAAGTTTCAAAGTCAGGCAGTTTATTAACTGCCGGACAAAGGGAGTCATCTACCAAGTCACCTGTCAATGTACCAAAAAATATGTTGGCAAGACCATCCGTGAATTCCGCCAGCGTATTTTGGAACACCTGGGGGCTATACGGAATCATTTAGATACTCCCCTCGCCAACCACATTCATCAGGTACATGGCGGTGACATCACCAACCTTCACTTCACAGGGATTGAGAGCGTCCCCCCTAGTCCAAGAGGGGGTGATTGGAACCGTTTAATCTTACAAAAAGAATCCAAATGGATTTATGTATTGGGTACTTTGGCACCCGGAGGGATAAATGAGGGTTTCCTATTCTCTCCCTTCATATAGATGGTCAGCATCACCTTCCTGAACAACATTGACTTAAAACATCCATTTTAAATGGGTCTTGGCATTAACAGCACAACGTATTAACATCCTGTGTCTCTAGGTATACCACAATTTACATTCAGCTCTTGAACAAATGAATACCACACTCAGTTTGTTTACTCAGTCTACACTTTATTATTTCAAATGTCTCTTCTTTGATCAATTCCTCAGCACCGCGACAGCTACCGTCCTCCTGTAATAGAAGTAATTGGTTAGACTCAGCTGTCCTGCATTAGCTGGTACCTAATACACTATATATACTATGTGAAGTTTACTATATATACTATGCATGTAGTTCCTCACTTCACCACCTTTGATAAAGCGCCCCAGCGAAACGTACGTCAGGTGGGAGGCGGCTACAGAACTGACGTCATCACGCATTGACGTCTCCATGCCGAGCAGAGGGTGAGAGGCACTGTATAGTGCCGACACGCGTGTAAAGGGAGTCTGGGTCTATACACCATAGACACCAGGTATGTTATAGGGTATCTTCTGGCAGCAGGATTTTGAGCAGGTAAAACTGCATATGTCAGCGCTACTCCGCGACATCAACCCTGACGAGGGTTTAACCAAACCCACAGAGATGCGGTACATATTTAATTACCTCACCTTACCCAGCACGTGTAATTGTAATTGCTGCTGACTACTTTTGCATTGCATGTATTCCCTCTCCCCTCGGCTCATTCATGTGTCTGCTCACTATGTTTTCACAGTCTGTATACTTATCTGCTACAGTGGCACATTTGTATTAGGGGGCCATAACTGGATACGGACTAGATCCGTGCCCCAGAGCTGTAAAATACATTTTGTAAGCTCCTGTGCACCTAGTTACTGATAGTCACTGACTGACCAATGTATTTTGTGAGGTATTATTAAGCATGTTTAAGTGGCACATTTATACTAGGGGGCTATAACTGGATACGGACTAGATCCGTGCCCCAGAGCTAAGCACCACACTTTGTGAGCTCTTGTGCACACTATTATATAACACATCGCCTACCATATCGATCGTTCTATAGCTAGGCTTGCTTTAACCCTATATTGAGGGTACTCCTCACTATCTTCATTGTGGACTATCAAACTACCATCAGTGAGCTTTCACTCTATTGTGCATAGCACATTGGTATATACCTTTGCATGGGTAGTTCTCCGTCACCTGTATCTACTTTACAGGCTTTTTAACCTTGTCATTGCTGAACTAGGGGGTTGACTATTCAGTCCTTGATTGTTGATCTCTGCTAATTAGCAGTTAGGTGGGTACTCCACCTCTCCCCCTAGTTCTCAGTTATAGTATTTTATATATTTTTGTCTGTCTTTTGTATTTTGTCACCACAGTCAGTTGTCCATTCTTTCAACAATTTTGACATTTATTTTAAATTATACGATTAAAGCATTTTAATTTTAAATCTATCACCAATTCATATTTGCTTACAACGAGTGCTGCCCACAGGGTGTCTTTTGTTTATTTGTTATAATTCTGCTCCTTCCCCTTATTGCACCGTTGTCAATTCTTTTTGTATTAGAGGCTGATGCGAGGGTTTCTACCCCTTTCCCCTTTCCCATTGTTGTATTACTGCAAATTTAAAAGGCCAGTGTTATGTTAAATAGAAAGGCGCAGAACAGTTTACATTTATCCTGTAAATAAAGAGTATTGATATACACAGTAGTAACCCTAAATCACCACATTTCACCCCAGGTCACAGGCTATAACAAACCTGCCTACAATGTATTTAGACTTTACATCAAACAGTTTCAATTTACCACCAAATTCATTGTATTGACTCCGGGACTATTTTTACGGATAGTATTGAATGAGTGATCAAGATGATATACTGCACAGTAGGAGTCTACGGGATACCGTATATGTCTCCAAGTTCACAAATCAGTCATAGTTATTGTAAATGTCACACATTGTATAGGATGTAGAGTAGAATGTACAACACAGACACTATTATGGCATGCAGGTTAGGAATTCTACACCTAATCAGCGCATTGTGCCATGTAAGAAATTAGAGGTCAAAAGCCAATTTGTTTGTGTTGGAAAGGAAATTTGCAGTCGATTGTGATACCTTTTAATGGACCAACATAACAGTTCTTCATAGATGAAATTATAAATTATAGTGTACAGAGCTTTTTAAACATCCCGTTTCTTCTCCATGTGGAAACATGGTAAAAAGGTCAAACTTTGCAACAGTATAATAACTGTTTTTATTTTATTTTAGTTCTATTGTTAATTTTATGTTACATTTTTTTTTTCTTCTACTGCGTGTATTTGGCTTGGAACTGTTTTTTTTTCCCCAAGGGGTTACATTTTATCAGTAAGATAATAGATGACGCAGGCTCGATCCATTTGTCTCTGACTGGTAAAAGCTGACCAGAGTCAGGTTGACCTTAAGGTTCGAACATGATTAAAAACGAGCTCAGAGCTCATCCAAATCTTCAAAGTTCAACTGGAAAGTCCAATTTTTCACACCAGCACTTTAATAGCCTAGAAAACTCACTGGGGACTCCTAAATGCTGTTATGTTGTTATGCCAGACCCCCTAATGTCTCAACTTTGTCAGGACGAAATTAGTGTAAAACTTCTGCAAACAATTAGTGTTAGTCCGCCCAGTATAAAACGATGGGCTATTTGGCTTTTGATGAATCCGGCAGGGCCGTCTTAACAGCATTATAGGCCCCCGGGCAAAGCAGTGCACTGGGTCCTGCCAACTCTCCGCTACAAGTCATCATTTTTCTCCTTCTACCGAGTTAGCGGGAGATTGGAATGTTGAGGCGGGTGATCGGAAAATTAGTGTTAAATTCTGGTCTGTGCATAGATTAGCATGGGGCCCCTATGCTCGTGGGGCCCCCGGGAAACTGCCCAGCGTGCCCATGAGTTAAGACGGCACTGGAATCCGGTACTGTTTTTTTCCAGTGTAACCTCCGGAGGCCTAGATAAATGTTCCTCTCACCCCACATATAAAACCATCCTTTTACCACAAGCCTATACACACTCTCACAGCTATGTACTTTTATATATTGTGTTCCTGCCATCTCTGAAGGATTCCCATCTTACCACTTTCATAATTAGTTCTTTGAGGTAGTAATTACTCCTTCCTTTTCATACATAGGGGTCTATGCACTAAGCTCAATGGCTTTGCGTTCTGATGTTCCAAAAAAGCAGGTTCGTTAAAAAGTGAGGCCGGGAACGCGATGCACTAAGGCCTTGAGCCCATTTTTTAACGTACTTGCTCAAAATAGTTCAAAACACCCACAGCGTACGTGATGCTTTTTCCCCCTGCTAGCGTTCTTAACCTTCACGTACGCTAGCTGATAGAAAAAAAAGCCGTATGTAACATTTGCATGGAGATTTGCCATCTCCATGCAAGGCTGTTACAGGCGATCGTACACAAATAAATACATTTTAATAATAGTGAACATGAGCAGGGGGTCTCAGGACCTGAACCGCATTGGTTTCATGTCTGAGGACCCCCTACTTCAGGAGATATAGGCCCCGTTATGGGGTGCCGGTATCCCCTGCACTTTAAAGCTCCCGCGTCACGTCAATGTTCTTTCATGTATGGCTAATGTTTTTATCAGCTTTATTTTGTCATTGTTGTGAATAATGTAATTTGTATTTAGAGACAGGTTATTTTTAATGGCTTCTTTCTGGTAGTTAGATTAGAATGATGTTGGTTACTTTCAATTTAGAATTCTTTTGGCAATGGTTTGGCTTTAGGAATTGAATAGGGAATTGTATAATTGATTTGTATTGTATTGTAATTGGTTTAGGAAATGGATTAATTGATTGATGGTAATTGTACTGATGTTGCTTAGTTTCTATTTGATTTTCATGATGGCATTGGTGGTTAGGGGACATTGTTCATAGTGTATTTTATTGTTACATATATTTTGCATAGTGTTACATGATGCACAGATTAATTGCATCATGTACATACTCAATGCAATTGTGTGACATTTCATATACATTTGTGTAGCTGCTGGTTTGTTGTTTTATATTTACAATTGCTGCTGGATTTATTTTAACATGCAATGTGGTGATTTTATGATTAAGAATTCATGTTTTGATTTATGCATGTTTTATGTGTTTCATAATGGGCAAATAATCTATTATCCATATCTGGATAATAGTTATTTTGCACATTATTGTACTGTATGTGTTGTTTGGGGGGGGGGGGGATTTGATGTATTGAATGTATAGGTCAGGTTTATTTTTTTTACATACAGGGTTGGTTCCTTTTTGTTTGCGGGAGACCACCTGCGGTATCCTCGGGCTTCTCACAGGTACCAGGCTGCCGGGTCCACGGGGCGATACCTGCAGGGAAGAACCGGTGGCCCCACATCTGTGGGGACACCGTGGACCCATAGGGACCACCCGTGGGTCCCCAGACCCCCGTGGGAACCACCCGAGGCCCCTCAGACACCTGTGGGTCTGACCCGGGCCCCCAAGACATCCGCGGGCCTACCGTGAGGACCCCATTGTGGCCCACGGTGACCCGCGGAGACCACGTGGTGGACCATGGCGCCTCGTGGGACCCACCAACAGGCCTCCAGGTCCTGTGTGAAACATGATGCTGGTCACCTGTAGGTCTGTGAGGTGACCCGTCAGGCCCACCGGGGTCTCCTGTGGGCCTGGGATATTAACCCTGTATGTAAAATAATAAATCATGTATTTATAGGTGGGCACAGGGGGTGGGTTATGTATTTAATAAATATAATGATGTTTATTGTGGGGCAGTGTATTGTTTTTATTATTGGTACTGGGGGTGGGGGAAGGGAGTATTGGCTCCAAGGGTATGTGGGTAGGCCTCCCGGCTGGGTAGTGGGTGAGGGTGGTTAGGCCTCACGGGTGTAGGGGTAGTGGGGGAGGGTATGTAGGCCTCCCGAGTGGTGGGTGAGGGTGTGTTAACCCCTTAATGACTGTAGCGGTTAATAACCGCTATGGTGATTAAGGGGTTACGGGACATTACATTGGATGTTTTATTCTTGTGTATGTTTTGCAGCATCAGAGGGGGCATGGGCAGGATGAAGATGAGGATGAAGACGGCCTTCATCGTGGGTGCCTGTAAAAGGTAAGTGTAATATGTTTTTACTGTATTTATTGAAAGTTATATGTATTTAAAATGAGCAAACGTGTTGAGTGAAGGTGAAAAAACGGCGCTATCTCTATAAGTGTTTCACTACAAACTATATAGTGAATATTTTAAACAAAATCAATTATTTGTATAACAATAAAGACGTGCTCAAAATAACATGCAGGTGTAAATATTTAAAATGTTCAAACCCCCTGCTCAAACCCAGCTGGTAGGGACTGGTTTCGGTAGTCCCGCAAATCGTCACATTCGTTGTATTCCAGGGGGAGCATGGAGGGAAATAGAACAAAAAAGAGACAAAAACAATCTAAGTGTAGACAGTTATATCAAAGGTGCAAAATTAGATATCTTGTCTTGGCTCGTATGTTGTGCCTACTTACAAGATGTAAGTTGTATACAAGCGACTTAGACACACAATGGTCTCTGCTAGGGATGTTGTTCTCCACTCTATGAAGCGGTCTCCAGTAATCAGCTCAGCAACCAAGTGTATGTGAAGAAAAATGATACCATAGTGCAGACCAATATAATGTTAAAACTAAACTTTATGATATTTAAAATTGAACACTTACAATAAAATTGATTATAATAAGCTTTGTTCACAATATTAGTGAGGAGAGAAGAGTGTATTAGCTTCCGGCTCACCCGCCTCTTCTGATGGAACTTGATGTAATCAGCCTCTCTCTGTGACCTGATGTCGCTGGCGGTGGACTGTATACCCAGGCTGTGTCCCCCCGTGGGTTGTTAGACTCCCCTTCTGCTGTTGCAGCTTGGAGCTGCCTCTCGGGTGGGCGATCCCGCCTCTCTCACTGCCGATACGTCACTTCCGCTTTGTTCCGTCACGTCACTTCCGGGCGCGGCTGATGGAATTTCTGAATGGCGATCACGCCTCTCTCCTCTCTCCTGACAGGACGGCTCCCACTCTACGCGTTTCGCCAGAAAAGGGTGTGTGGCTTCCTCAGGCTTTCTATTTCCCTCCATGCTCCCCCTGGAATACAACGAATTTAAAATGAGCAAATGCATTATTATCCATATGTGGATAATCGTTCTTTTGCACATTACTGTATTGTATGTGTTAGGGGGGGTGTATTTAGTTATAAATATTGTTTATTATTTTTAGAGGCGCAACATTGGTACCGCAGACCCACGGGGACCCCGGGATGGCCGCGGGGACCTCCGGACTCCCGCGGGGACCCCTGGACACCCGTGGGGACCCCCGGACTCCTGCAGGGACCCCCGCACTCCCACGGGGACCCCCGCTTGGTGAGCCGGGGATCCCCGGACCCGGCGGGGTCAGCCGGGACACCCGCGCGACCCCCGGGCTCCCTCGTGGACACACGCCAGCCTGTTGTATGGGTTTTGCGCATGCAAAAATGTAAAGTCCAGCTTTTTTTGCATCTACCTTGAGCTGACATGTTCTGATCAACGCAACGTTCGCGTTCGCTAAGGTTGCGTTGCTTGTGCCTCCCGCTTAAGGGCAGAATTTAACGCAAACAAGGTAACGAACGAGCAAAGTTGGACTTAGAAAAAATTCCAGAAAAAAGTCAGTTTTAGAGCGCAAAGTGCCTGTTTGCGTTGCTTAGTGCATCGGGCTCAGCGCAACATCACGTTCTAAGAGCACTTTGCGCTCTAAAAGTGACTTAACGGAGCTTAGTGCATGACCCCCATAGTGCTTTAATCCCTGCCTTATGTTTGATTTGTTTGTATTGACACTGTAACGTAGACCTACTATGTACATGACCAATGCGGTACCAACAAAAAATGATTATAAAATGCACTTCCTATAATTAGAATGCTGTTTTTCGTCTTTGATGCGCATGGATTGTTCAACGTTCCATAAAGAAGCTCACTCGCCTTTGAGCAAAAGATTTACGTTGTGGCAACCTTGAAAAGCATCTGCTTGGTGTGAAACGTCTGTCACTGGTAAATTATGTGTTACATAAAGTGGCAATACTTGGTTTTGGTATTATGGTGTGGTGACATCACCTGCAATTACCTTTTTGTCCCGTAAAATGCTGTTCTAGAACATTTAAAATCTGTTTAGCAAACGTGTTTCTTATTTGACAACGAGTGCCCGGGAGCTTTCCTTCTCTTTGGCTTCAGAAAATAATACAGCTTCTGTTGGGTCAAAAAGAGCGGTCACATTACACATTTTGCATTTGATCCACAGTGGTACAGTATTCCCATTGAGAGAAACCAGAAGGCCACCGCAGTTCAGTAACGGAATGTGTTAAAGCAAATCATATAACAGATGATTTGTCAGATAAAAAAAACTACTAAATAGGCTAGTGTTGGGTGAACCCAACGAATAGAATATGGAGTACTTTAGAATGCCTAGTGATAAATAATGTGGGGAATGGAATATAGTAGAGTCACAGTAAAGATTTACAACAGTAAGATGGGAATAAATAGTTTGAATTGAAAAAGAATGCCAAGGTTGCCTAGGATATATATGAAAGAAGAATAAAAGATGGTATTGCAAAGGTATGATAATGAGTTGGATATAGGGAACAATAGACCATTCTGCCTGAAAGAATACAGATGCAAAGCCTGGAGTTTGCATAATTAAAAAAAATGAAGATATGCCAGGGGAGGATTGAGCTACAAAAGAAAATTACCGTGAAATGAAAGTACAAGCTTCAGACAAAACAAATAAGTAGAAACAAGAAGTAAACAGCTGTAGTGTTCCTAGCCAGTGCTACTGCGTGTTGAAACAGTACAAGCACAGCAGACACCTGTATCTATCCTTTCATGTAATTTTAGCTACAAAACTACTGTGTCTAATAATTAATGGTGCCGTCCCATTTTTTTATTTTTTTTTACCAACTGCTTTTACTTTTGCATTTTCACCCTGATCACACTCTGCACATGCACAATCTGAACAACCATTTGTTTCCCCTGGAAATTTGTCAAAGTTCCGCACTTGAATGAAAAACAGCTTCATTTATCTCAATCCGTTGTAGTCCTGAGCGCCTAAATAGCCGATGACCTAAGCATGCAGCATCATATTTTCTATTGTTCATAAGTCAGACTTTCAAGCACAACTTTCTGCAGTATATTAAACTTATTAAATAATCTTCAATGCTGGGGACGTGCTCAGGATTTTAAAACTCATTCTAAATGGCATTGAATTGAAAAAAACAATGCAGTAAGGATTATCTAATACCATAGAACTAATTTATTACACAAACATAGTTACATAGTTACTGTACATAGTAGATGAGGTTGAAAAATGACTTCTGTCCATCAAGTTCAACCTATGCTAAATTTAGACAACAGAAACTTTATCCTATATCTATACTTATTGATCCAGAGGAAGTCAAACAAAAAACCCCATTTAGGGGAAAAATTAATTCCTTCCTGACTCCAAGAATTACTGCACCGACACACTTTATTCGAGCAAATACCCAGTATGTACCTGGCAGATACCTCGAATGCGCCGCTCCTCACCTCTGACAAGCCCCGTTGCGTTTGCCTTCCCAGCCTGGGTTCATGCCTGGCTGACGGGCGGCTGATCTGTTAAATGATAATGATTAGGATTTAATAGGCTGCAATGCTTGGCGTGTCTACCAGATGGCATAAATTCATGAATTGTAAAGCAGTATATATATATATACTGTGCAGTATTGCAGCCAGAGGGAATAAAATGCTTCAATCCCTGCCTGGAAAATACCTCAATGCACTCGGGCAGAAAACAGTCACAAACCTCAATACACCCGGGTATACCCGAATTCGTGGGACTAGCCGAGCTCGAATAAAGTGTGTCGCCAGTGTAATTAATCGGATTAATCCCTGGATCAACATCCTTCCCATGTATACTTATTTGGTATATCCCTGTATACCTGTCCCATCTAAAAAAATGTCCAACTTTTTTTTGAACAAATCTATTGTATCTGCCATCACAGTCTCCATGGGTAATGAATTCCACATTTTAACTGCCCTTACTGTGAAGAACCCTTTCCTTTGTTGCTGGTGAAATTTCCTTTCCTCCAACCTTAAGGGATGGCCCCGAGTCCTTTGTACTGCCCGTGGGATGAATAGTTCTTTTGAAAGCTCCTTGCATTGTCCCTGAATATATTTGCATATAGTTATCATATCCCCTCTTAGACACCTCTTTTCTAATGTAAATAAATCTAATTTAGCTAGCCTCTCCTCATAAGTTAGAATGTCCATCACCTTTATTAATTTGGTGGCTCTTCTCTGCACTCTCTCTAGTTCCATAATGTCTTTTCTTAGGATTGGTGCCCAAAATTGTACTCCATATTCAAGGTGTGGTCTTACTAATGCTTTGTAAAGGGGCATAATTATGTTTACTTCCCTTCCATCCATTGCCCGTTTGATGCAAGATAAGATCTTGTTTGCCTTTGCAGCTACTGCATGACATTGGGCACTATTGCTAAGCCTGCTGTCTACAAGCACTCCTAAATCCTTCTCCATCAAGGATTCCCCCAATATATCTCCATTTAATTTGTAAGTCGCCTTTTTATTCTTGTATCCCAAATGCATGACCTTACATTTATCTGTATTAAACCTCATCTGCCATTTACCTGCTCACGTTTCCAATCTCTCCAAGTCCTTCTGAAGAGAAATTACATCCTGCTCTAATTCTATTACCTTACACAATTTAGTATCATCAGCAAAGATGGAGACTTTGCTCTCGATCCCAACCTCAAGGTCATTAATAAACAAGTTAAAAAGCAGGGGTCCCAGTACCGATCCCTGAGGTACTCCACTCACGACTTTAGCCCAACCTGAAAAAGTTCCATTTATGACAACCCTCTGTTGTCTGTCCTTTAACCAGTTTTCAATCCAGGTGCATATATTATTACTGAGTCCAACTTTCTTTATTTTGTACACCAACCTCTTGTGTGAAACCGTATCAAAAGCCTTTGCAAAATCTAAGTAGACCACATCAACAGCATTACCCTGGTCTAGATTCCTACTTACCTCCTCAAAGATTAATTTGGCAAGATCTATCCTTCATAAAGCCATGCTGACTATTACTAATAATTTTATTTTCCATTAGGTATTCCTGAATATTATCCCGTATTAAACCTTCAAGCTGTTTCCCTACTATTGAAGTCAGGCTTACAGGTCTGTAATTTCCCGGTTGTGATCTAGCTCCCTTTTTAAATATAGGCACCACATCTGCTTTACGCCAATCTTGTGGTACTGAGCCTGTGGAAATGGAGTCCTTGAATATTAAATATAATGGTTTTGCTATTACTAAGCTTAACTCCTTGAGAACTCTTGGATGTATGCCATCGGGGCCAGGTGCCTTATTAACTTTAATTTTTTCAAGTCGCTTATGAACTTTTTCCTCAGTTAACCAATTGTTCATTAATATGGAGGTTGTGGCTTCCTCCTGCGGCACTACTATTGAACTTGATTCTTCCCTGGTAAACACAGAGGCAAAGAATTTGTTTAATACCTCAGCATTTTCCTTATCTCCAATAATCTGCCTACCCATCTCACACTGAAAGGGTCCTATATTTTCTTTTCTCATTTTTTTGTTATAAAGGTACTTAAAGAATTTTTTAGGGTTGACCTTACTTTCTATTGCAATCCTTTTTTCATTATCCATTTTTGCTAATTTGATTGCCCTTTTGCAATTTTTGTTACATTCCTTATAATTCTGATACGATGTCTCTGTCCCTTCTGACTTAAAGAATCTAAACGCCTTCCTCTTCTTGTCCATTTCCTCCCCTACCTGTTTATTTAGCCACATTGGTTTTGACTTATTTCTTTTATTCTTATTACCCAAGGTTATACACTGATAAGTGTGCTTTTCTAACAATGTTTTAAAGACTGCCCATTTATCTTCTACATTTTTCCCTGCAAAAACATCATCCCATTTGTATTACTACTAGATTAGACCTCAGTTTATTAAAATCTGCCTTTCCAAAGTTGAAGGTCTTTGTTGAACCCAAGTAATCTGTTTTTTGATAATTTATTTCAAATGAGACCATGTTATGATCACTGTTACCCAAATGTTCCAGGACTTGAATATTTGTTATTACTTCTACATTGTTTGATATGACCAAATCCAGAACTGCCCCTCTCCTGGTTGGTTCCTCAATAATTTGGGTCATATAATTGTCTTTAAGCACCCCCAAAAACCTGTTCCCTTTTGTTGTAACGCTAATCTCATTGCCCCAGTCTATGTCTGGATAATTAAAATCCCCCATTATGTAAACATGACCCAGTTTTGATGCCTTCTCCATTTGCAAAAGTATTTTAGCTTCCTCAATCTCACAGATATTTGGTGGTTTATAGCATATTCCCACAAACATTTTCTTTATACTTTTACCTCCACTGCTAATTTCTATCCACAAAGTCTCTACATTTTCATCATTCCCTTCATAGACATCATCCCTTATAATAGGTTTTAGATCCGGTTTAACATATAAACATACTCCATCTCCCCTTCTATTAGGCCGATCCTTTCCGAAAAAGAGAATAACCCTCTAAATTAAGTGTCCAGTCATGAGTTTCATCCCACCATGTTTCAGTAATGCATATGATATCATACTGCTCCCTTGCAGCTATTAATTCAAGCTCCCCAATTTTAGCTGTCAGGCTTCTTGCATTAGCAAGCATGCATTTCATTTTTTTTTCAGCATGTACTATTATCTTATCTGCTCCTTCCTTTCTGCGCCCACTTTGTTTAGTCTTTAGAAGTTTTCTAGTATTATCTGTATTTACTTTGGGTGTCTCACTGCTTGTCAAACTTGCACTTGCCCCCATTCTACCTCAATACCACCTTGTATCCTCATCTATTCCATTTAGTTCATTATCTGTTTCATTCCCCTCCCCCCTCCATCCTAGTTTAAAATCTCCTCCAACCTTTTTAGCATTCTCCCCCCAAGCACTGAAGATCCCTCTTCATTGAGGTGCAAACCGTCCCTAGAATATAGATGGCACCTCTCAGAAAAGGAGTCCCAGTGCTCTAAAAACCCAAACCCCTCCTCCCTGCATCACTTTCTTAGCCATGCATTAACCTCCCTGATCTCTGACTGTCTCCCTGCGGTAGCGCATGGCACTGGTAGTATTTCAGAAAATACTACCTTGGAGGTCCTTGCCTTAAGCTTTTGGCCTAGATCCCTGTAATCATTTTTTAGGACCCTCCATCTTTCTCTAACTTTGTCATTGGTGCCAACGTGTACCAAGACCGCCGGGTCAATCCCAGCCCCCCCCCCCCCCAACAATCTGTCTACCCGATCCGCAATGTGCCGAACCCGAGCACCCAGGAGATAACAAACTGTTCAGTTCATGCGGTCCTGGCAACAGATTGCCCTATCTACCTTCCTAATAATGGAGTCCCCTACCACCACAATCTTTCTTTGCATCTGAGCATCCTGAGTCCCCTCTGTGCTGGAGGAACAATTCCCCTGGCTGCTAAAGGAATTAGTCTCCCCCAGCCTTGCCATTTCTGCCCCAACATTCCCAATATCTTCACTCAACATGGCAAATCTATTGGGATGTGTCAGCTCAGAAACGACTTGCCTCTCCCTATTGCCCCTACTTCCCCTTCTAACTGTCACCCAGCTACCTACCTGCTCCTCACTAACAGCAACCAAGCTACCTACCTGCTCCTCACTAATAGCGCCACCATCTGCACCACTAGTCGAAGCAAGGGCCTGCTCAGTGAGCTCTAATTCCCTTTCAAGATTGCCAATGTCCCTTAATATTGCAAGTTGCCTCTTAAGATCAGCAATCTCTGACTCTAAAGAGACCACCCGCTCACACTTTTCGCAGCGGTATGCTCCTTGGAACAGCTGCTCCAAGTGCACATACATGTGGCAAGATGAGCATTGAGTGGCATTTTCAATCCTGCTCATTCTAGCAACTATGAAGTTTAGAAGTACTAACAGTAAACTGTACTTCAATAACTATACCTTGTTTAACTGCTTCCTTGTTCAAACTGCTTCTGGTTCTAACTGCACACACTTTAAACAACCAGCACTTTCCTTTCCTTCTGGTTCTAACTGCACACACTTTAAACAACCAGCACTTTCCTTTCCTTCTGGTTCTAACTGCACACACTTTAAACAACCAGCACTTGAAATCAACCACACATGTTGGATATTCTATGGATTGCTCCTTTAAGCAATTTTTTTTAAACTGTTAAGAAAAGCATTCTACACTTTTTTTTTACAACTCACCATACTGTAGATATTTGTGCATTGATTTACAGTACATTTTTTTAAAATTAGCATTTTTAAATGCTGCATTTATAAGTCTCTTAAAATAGAAAAGTACTGAAGGATTGTGCAATGAATTAACCCATTTATATATGCAGAATTACATTAAACCCACCTGATAGGTGCCGCTCACATCCCCTCAACGGTCATAGGGCCGTTCTATACTGTGTGCGGCTGTGCGAACGCGCGTGCACGTGCCGCACACTTTTTGTGTGTATGCTGTGCGCGAGTGAGGTACTGTATGTATGTGTATGTATGTATGTATGTGTGTATGTATGTGTGTATGTAAATAAGTTTTGAAATAAATACTTGAATAAATTGTGTATTAGCATTGTACACACACACACACACACACATTTCAGCGGTGCAAATTCTTTATTTTCTTCATCTTCTCCCCTGTCATCCAGTTCCACTCTCACTGCCGTGCACACGCGCGTCACCATTATAGAAAGGCTGACTAACCTCAGCCAACTAAAACTGCTGCGCACGCACAGCGTAGCATGCGCACGCAGTATAGAACAGCCCTAAGATATGTTGCCGCGGCGGAACACGGCTCCTGGGTAATTTGGCCTCCTCAGGTAATGTGTCCTTTAACCCCTTACCCTAACCCTTACAACCTTAATCCCTTACCATAACCCTTACAACCTTAATCCCTTACCATAAAAACCTTACCCAGTTAACCCCTTACCCTAAAAAAACGTAACCCCTTACCTCCTTACCCTAAAAACCATACTCCGTTAACCACTTACACTAAAAACCCTAACCCCTTACCTTTAAACCTCAACTCGTTAAGGGGTTAACCTTAACCCCTAATCCTAACGCTAATCGTCTACCTCGGGGCCGAAACAGCCAGCGGCCAATTGCCCCTCGGCAGCTGAACTGGCCACGTCTAAAAGCCCCATTCCGTCCCATCAAGTCATGATTATTATATTACTAAGCATGCTCACAGAATCCCTTATATACACGTAATCCTACTCAATTTACAGACACGTGCAATTTGTCCCCATGACATCCTTGTATCTTGATCAGTTCTGGACAAAAAAAGAAATACAGTTCTCCTAAGTCCTGCAGGGAGACACATATTTTACAGAAGATTAACTAGCTTGGGAAATCACAAACTTGCTGAAAAACCAAATCTCCTAACGTTTATTCTATGCTCAGCATGTAGCTCACGACAGAGGCGCCACAGCATGGCAGGGATATATAAAGCCATTCTAAAAGAATTCAATCAAGAACTAAGATTACCATTACTGGGAGATGTTTCATCGTAAAACGCTGGGCGCAAAGCGCCATAGGAAACCAAAGTAGTTCACTAATGACCGCACGAGCATTGATGGAGGTTCACATCTCTAACTGAAATGGTTACAAATGTGTATTTTAAACCGATGCTCAAATAAATGAAAGAAGAACATGTGTAAAAAAAATAGTACTTTTTATGTCTATTAATATATTGCACAGTATGTAATGTGTGTGTATATATATATATATACAAGAATTGCAGCGCCCATGAATATTACCTATAAATAAAAATACACAAATACTCAATTAAACTGAACAAATCAAAAAAGTATGAATCAGGATCCCCTGAGGAAGTGGCGTCAGTCACGAAACGCGTAGGGTCAAAGGTCACAGCGCATTTGGAGAGAGCTGGCTGTGTGTAGCGTACCTGACCACCCTAGCAGGATACGACGTCATTGCGCGAGAGGTTGTATCAGACATGTGCAGCTGTGTGCAGCTGTGTGCAGCTGTGTGCAGCTGTGTGCAGCTGTGTGCAGCTGTGTGCAGCTCCCCTTCCCCTGCATCCATCTTGGGAACTTTCTACAAGTCGGAGGGAAACAGAGCCATACACTACACACCCAAGAGCCCACGGAGGACCTTCTCTGCATCTGGCATCCGTTCCTGCTTGGTTTTCACACGCTCATTTATCCGGTCCTGCTGTAAGTAGGGTTTTGGGTTTTAACCCCTTGATGACCCGCTGCAGCAGGCCCCTTTGTTTTAATAAATAGTTTTTTATTTCAGCTTCAGTGTTTTATGTGCATGTTCCTGTTTGTTTTTTGTCTTTATTGTTTTTGTGTAGTGTTTTAACCCATTAACTGATTCAGTTTACACTATGATTTTCTATTTTGTCTCTGTCCACATGTCACGGACCGCCTGATTGGAGTACCTCCGCACATTGGACCCTTTGGACCCTTTCTCCCATCTCCCCTCATTTGGATTCATTGGACTTATTGGATTTATATCACAATGGGAGCTGGTTTGTATCTGTTCCCTGTGTATCTCTGGTGTTTTTCACACCAGTATTTCCTGGCTGCCCTGTTACCATTTTCACCATTTTATTGTCACCTCTTTACCCTTAAAGGGAATTAGCGCTTAGAAGCACTCCTTTTCTGTAAGAACTAAGATTACCATTACTGGGAGATGTTTCATCATAAAACGCTGGGCACAAAGCGCCATAGGAAACCATAGTAGTTCACTAATGACCGCACAAGAGTTGATGGATGTTCATATCTGTAATTGAAATAGTTACAAATGTCTATTTTTAAGCGATGCTCAAATAAATGAAAGAAAAACACGTGTAAAAAAAATAGTACTTTTTATGTCTATTAATATATTGCACAGTATGTAATGTATACACACACACACACACATACACATATATGTATATGTATACATACATACATGTATACATACGTATATATGTATGTATGTACGTATATATATATATATATATATATATATATATATATATATATATATATATATATATATGTGTGTGTGTGTGTGTGTATATATATATATATATATATATATATATATATATATATATATATATATGGGGAAAAAATTGCAGCGCCCATGAATTACCTATAAATAAAAATACATGAATACTCAATTAAACTGAATAAATCAAAAAAAGTATGAATCAGGAGGGGCAGTTAATATAAATGAGTAAATGCCAGTAGATAATAGTAAATAGACCATAGACGCTAGGTGTATAAAGCCACATAAAAAACAGACAACATAAAAACAACAAACAAACAACATGTATAACAAGGATAGGTAAACAAGGGTAAGGGAAATGGGAAAGACAGAAACACAAAGAGATAAAAAGGGAAATATGCCAATATAAAACCAAAAAATTAAATTGAAACACTGGATGGTCCGATCAGCTAACCGCAGTGCAACCACCTTCCTCGATACTTCTAGAAAACAAAATGGAACAGCGTGGACTCCATAGCGTAAATAGATAATGGTTTTAATATACACAGGCTAAAAACAGGCCACTCACAGAAAATAAGTAGATCATGCACATTGGAGCGGAACAAGGAAATCCAATGGATCTGCTGCCGGTTTGCAGCTGGAATCTCATGGCTGGAGGCAGTCCCCCAGCATATCACTTAGTGCTCTCCTGGTTCCACACCTTTCCTCCGTAATCAGAGTAGGACAGCATCCTGACAGACAGTCCAATGGCAATAGCCCTACGCATTTCGTCGCTAGAATATCTGTGACTTCATCAGGGGGCCTCCCAGATTTGGATGCGGAAAGACGTCATACGCCTCCAGCCACAAACTGGCAGCAGATCCATAGGATTTCCTTGTTCAGCTCCAATGTGCATGATCTACCGATTTTTTGTGCTTCATTTTTCATAGCCAGTATAACCAACCCAACACTGAAGAGACCCATTAAGGTTGAAACAGCTGTCTGTGGGTGGGTTTACTGGCTATGCATCTTAACCCTAGCTGTGATCAAAGCTGTGACCATGCAGCAAGCTTAAGCCTATAGGGGAACCATGTTGAATGGTTTTGAAGCAAGAGGTGGCACTGCGTGCTCATTTGCATGTCATGTCCCAGAATCCACTCCTGCAGTGGAAGTGCTTTGTGCTGGGTGATAATGGTGAAAGGCGGGGTTGCAGACCTGTCTAAGACATGCAAATGAGCATACAATAATATTTCCATTTGCTATATGCTTTGTTGTGGAGGGTTTTTGTCCCTTTTTTACCCACCATAACTTAACAAGATATATATATCTTGCGCAATGCTCCACACAGCGGACACAATACAAATACCACACAGGAATCGAGAGTACAAAATCAGAGGAAGGTTCATCTGTTCCTCCAGCAATGTGGTGTACCTCATCATGTGCATGAAATGTCCAGGGGGCTGCTACTACACAGGTGAGACGGGACAGGGGTTAAACAAGAGAATGAACCTGCATCGCCACAGCATCACACGAAGAGACAGTCCTGTCGGCGAACATTTCTCTGACTCTGGCCATAAGATTAACGATCTGAGGGTTGCCATACTCAAAGGTAATCTTAAAACACCGAAAGAGAGACGGTTGCATGAATTCAAATTTATGCAACTGTTCGGGACACTTAGCGTTGGTCTAAACGGAGACCGAAATTTTATGAGTCATTACTGACACAAGTGAACTCTTTTCCCATGAGTGCTAAAGGCCATGTCTATACATACTGTGCTATATGTATGCACACACAGCTGTCTCTTACACATAAAAATACTCCATGTTATTCTATCCCTATACACCATTAGGGACCACATAGTATCTACACACACTTCTAGTAATGCAACTATCTCTCATATTTCCACACCTACCCACACCATTAATATACACTCCCACTCCACACACACCTTTTGTAAAGCACTGTATACACTGTGGGCTCTTCATTCATTTATATTCACATAGATACACACACACTCTTACATCACTAACATTCAGGAACCATTTAACACCTCTAGCCATAAATCACATCTACACACAGGGGAGGGACAAGCACAGATAACATTCCAAGAGACACTGTTTTTAAGTATACCCTATGCTTTCTTTATTCATTGTAACACCGCCGGAAGAAGAGATCAGTGTATCTCAAAAGCTCGCACAAATAAAAGCATTTCGTTAGCCACAGAATGGTATCGTCTATTCTTTTTTGTTTGTTGAAGCTCGGCTAACATGGTACTGATACCTCTACACCCACATATACATATACACACAAATATACATATACACACATATACATATACACAAATATACATATACATATACAATGTATGTGCTGTACAGATATAGTAAGGCATCAGATATAGTAGGCGCGACTGACCACATGGCGTCGCACGCTCATCTAGGTGGAACGATCCGTGGCCTGTAGGCTTTCTATGACATGCGACAGAGAGGCGTGGCGGTGGCAGGCCTGTGACGACACGTGAACGGTTCGCCCTCATTGGCTGAACCACGCACATGACCCGGCCATCGTGCGACCAAATAAATAAATATTGGTAGCTGAAAAATCTGCCGCTTGCGCTTCCTCACCTTATAGGTCCCCTGCATTTTGTTACTGCTGTACACGCCGGCGCTCACACCATGGCCGCGGGCAAAGACTGCGGCAGCGACGCTGGCACAAGAGAATTAACACAGCAAGGATGTCTGATCTGGAAGCATGGACCACACACAGAGCCACCGTGGCAGACAATGTTTCTGACGCGGCGGATTTCGCTTTTTTTTTTAGCGGTTTCGGACACCGTAAGTTTCGCTACTTCTCTAGCGCTTCTTAACTTTGGCAACAGGATTCTGTTAGAAACCGTAAGGATAATGGGGGTTAGGTGTCAAAGTCTTCCAGCAGCAAAACTAGGGCAAAATCACAAAATAGCACAAAATTAAAGGAAAGAATGCAAAAAAAGATTGTTTTCTTTAATAAACCCTTTGACTCCCGTTTTTTAGCAGACATATAAATGTGTCACCAAATATACCCTTTGCTGTTATTTTCTATGGTCTCCCAGCTGGCGAACAAACAGTGCAAAAAGAATTGTATCGAAGGAAAACCTCAAATAGCTTTTAATGAGGTTCCTTTTCTTAAACCTTTTCTTAATTAATTATTTACTAATAACTCCCGGCTGCAAAACTGGAGCAAGTACAAGTCATTTATTTTTCTCTGCTTTCAGGAACTAAAAATGTGCAAAAGTGTTCAAGTGTGCTTTGCAAAAAAAAATGTCGGGACTTTGTCTTAAATGTAGTTTTTTCACTAAAATGGCAATATATAAAGGGTCGTGTGACCTGCACAATGACTTTGAATATTTACATTTTTGTCGTGTGAAGTTTGACGATTTTCACCATTTTAATAGGTTTTTTTTTAACGGAAAACAAGGACAAATTTCACCTGGTGTGCGAAGGTCAGTGAAAATTACACACATCTGCACCCATGACCTTGTCACGTCTGGGTTAAGAAACCTCAACTTTATAGACCTTAGATCATGGGTGGACACCTCCAGGGCCACCAACAGGTCAGGTTTCAGGATATCCCTGCTTCAGCACAGGGACTGAGTGAACCACCTGTGCTGAAGCAGGGATATCCTGAACACTTGACCTGTGTGTGGCCCTTGAGAACAGGAGTTGGCCGCCCCTGCCTTAGGGCTGTTCTATAGAGTGTGCGGCCGTGCGTGTGCGTGTGCCTGTGCGAACGTGCGTGCATGTGCCGCACGCTTTTTGTGTGTATGCTGAGCTGTGAGAAGGTACTGTGTGTTTGTGTGTATGTATGTGTAATTTATTATTTATTGTATTGTATGTCTTTATTTATATAGTGCCAAAAGTGTACTCAGCGCTTCACAAACCATACAGTACAGGGAATTATAATAATACAATAAGTGCAGCAAAAATCAGACAATAGGAAAGGATATCCCTGCCCCGAAGAGCTTACAATCTAAGGGGTTTGTGGGGAAACTTACAGAGAGCAGGTGAGGGAATAAGTGCTGTATATGGGTGTGCTTGGCCACAATGGGTGGTATAAGTGACTGTGGGACAGTAGCCACGAGTGCAGGCTTTTGGGATGCTTGATTTGTGGGGCAAGTTTAAAGGTTAGCCAGTGTTAAATGAAAACGCTAACACCATTTACAGGGGAAGAGATGGCAGGGAGGCGTGGGTAAGGTCAGGTGTGTATGTCTGGGTTCAGGCTTAGGGGAGATCCCCAGCAGCAGGAAGGAGTAGATAGAGGGTGTGGAGAGGATTTGTGTGGGTGTTTTTTATTGAGGGGTAAAGACGTTGTTGGGAGAGAGTGTATAAATAATGGTGCAGTGGGGAGAGGGGATGTTGGAGAGAACAGAGATGTTCACAAAGGAGCGAGGAAACAGTAAACAGAAAAAGAAATAGGGAGGGCATAGTGAGATACAGGAGGATAGACTGGCCAGTTATTGGAGGATAGGAAGAGTACAAAGAATCAGCGCTTTTAGAAAGTAAAGTTCTCACAGTTGTAAAGTTGTTGTTCAGAGTTCAGATCCTCCTTAATCTTCACCTCCAATTTCAACTCCAAGATTAACTCTGCTACACACTTTAATGTTACACAGCCATAGTATCCTGCCTTAAGTATGCTAAAACACAGCCACATTGACTAATAATTAAGGGAGGGGACTGCCTAATCAACATACACACCAAATTGTTAATTAAATTTTAGGATCTTGCAAATTGATAGTAGAATCCAGTTCACACATACCAATATTAATACATTTTAAAATCTGTAGCAATTGATAGTAGAATCCAGTTCACACATATCAATATTAATAGATTTTCAAATCTGTAGCAATTGATAGTAGAATCCAGTTCACACATATCAATATAAATACATTTTAAAATCTGTAGCAATTGATAGTAGAATCCAGTTCACACATACCTGTTTGAAGAAATAAATCAGAATGTTAGTCCAGATATTCAGAATGCATCCATGATTAAAGATATAGAAAGAAAACATCCAGGGATTATAACTCGAAGATTAACTCTGCTACACACTTAAATGTTACACTTTAATGTTACACAGCCATATTTATTTTTATTTATTTATTTAAAAAAAAAACACTTTGGTAAAAATACATACACACATACGCACATATACTGCACCGACACACTTTATTCGAGCAAATACCCAGTATGTACCTGGCAGATACCTGGAATGCGCCGCTCCTCACCTCTGACAAGCCCCGTTGCGTTTGCCTTCCCAGCCTGGGTTCATGCCTGGCTGACGGGCGGCTGATCTGTTAAATGATAATGATTAGGATTTAATAGGCTGCAATGCTTCGCGTGTCTACCAGATGGCATAAATTCATGAATTGTAATGCAGTATATATATATATATATATACTGTGCAGTATTGCAGCCAGCGGGAATAAAATGCTTCAATCCCTGCCTGGAAAATAACCCAATGCACTCGGGCAGAAAACAGTCACAAACCTCAATACACCCGGGTATACCCGAATTCGTGGGACTAGCCGAGCTCGAATAAAGTGTGTCGCCAGTGTATACATACATATGCATACATACAGAGAAGCCCAATGCTACATCCAACATGACAGAAATACAAAGTAAAATACTTATATATTCTCTTGAAATAGGGTCATTTAGTTTAACCCTTTAGCCAGTAGTGTAGGACTTGCGAACAGGTGTCTGCCTTGACGTGGCTCGCAAGCTTACAACGCTTTGGCTAAAGGGTTAAACTAAATGACCCTATTTCAAAAGAAAATATAAGTATTTTACTGTGTATTTCTGTCATGTTGGATGTAGCATTGGGCTTCTCTGTCGTCTGTTGTATACATATGCCACGCTCAATAGCACTCCATTTTGACACATATACATATATATATATTGTGGGGGCTCAGGGGTTTCCAAAAAGAGCTTGCTGGGGTTCTGTGTTTTATATGCATACATACACACACACACACACATACACACACACACACACACACACACACACACATACATTTCAGTGCCAGTTGCGGCGCAAAAAGATTCTTTTCCCCGTCTTCCCCGCTGTCGGCCGGATGCACGCTCATTGCCGTGTGCGCGCGGCCCTTATATAGAAAGGCTAACTAACCTCAGCCAATTATAAGTGCCGCGCGCACGGCGTAGCGCACGCGGCCACTATATAAGCCACTATATAACAGCCCTTAGATGCTATAAACAGAAGGTTTGCTGTTGTGTAGTCCCATCAGTAATGAAGCTTAGTGCTATAACCTGCAGCAGACCGTTATCCCAATAGAAAACGGCTCTAATCGGACCACAGTTCTTGTTAGAGAAGCTTAGTAAAATATTTAGCTATTCCTGTCCCTACAGAAGTTTGATGTTGGTAAAATCAAAGCTTTGTATAATAGTTCATGTCCCGCTAGTATTTTCACTTGTTCTCTCACTGTCAAAAAGAATGTATCATTTGCTCCCAAAGAAGGAAATGAAGGACTCGGTGCAAAGACACAAGGCACTTAGCCTATACATATGTGATTAACAAAGCTAATAGAAGACACAACCATGTTAAGATTATTAAGTGGGAAGCAATGGCATGATAAATATTTGAACTCTCTTTTCTACCTTGAAAGAGACGATCTGGATACAGAGACAACAATGACCTATTTGAATGAGTTGTAATATCTAATTAAACATGGAGCAGATTGCATTTGTGAGACAGGAAGTACACCTATAAATCTACTGTGTGTGCTTCAAGTGCATCCATGTAACATGACAAATGCCATTACGGATCAAATATTTATCATAGTGGACTAAATTCTTCTTAGTCACGTAGTAATGCATTGTGAAGGCAGTGCATGGTGATGTAATGCATTGTGAAGGCAGTGCATGGTGATGTAATGCATGGTGACTGCAGTGCATGGTGATGTAATGCATTGCGACTGCAGTGCATTGGGCCTACAGTATATGGTGATGTAATGGTTTGTGCCTGCAGTGCATAGGAATTATATCATGCATTTTATCTGCAGTACAGGTAGTCCTTGTTATCCAACGTTTCACTTTACAGCAAATGGCATATCCAACGCTTTACAATCCAACCCTTTGGGCCATTTTCGACACCGGAATGCGTTATCCGACGCCTGAATGCGTTATCCAACGCTCACCGCCACTGATTAACATAGGACTCACTTTACAGCGGTGTCACTATCCAGCGCTACTTCCAGAACGGATTCCGTTGGATAACCGAGGACTGCCTGTATATTTTTATTTTATTTTTTATTTATAAAATATTTTACCAGGAAGTAATACATTGAGAGTTACCTCTCGTTTTCAAGTATGTCCTGGGCACAGAGTAAAACAAATAATACATGGTTACAAGTACAGTTACATAAATGAACAGGGTATACATTATATACAAGACATTGCGTGCATAGTTAATGAAAATATATATTATAAACAGTTACAGACCAGATTAAAATGTGAGACAGCCTTAGATTTGAAAGAACTTAAACTGGTGGTGGATGTGAGAGTCTCTGGTAGGTTGTTCCAGTTTTGGGGTGCACGGAAGGAGAAGGAGGAACGTCCGGATACTTTGTGAGCCTTGGGACCATGAATAGTCTTTTGGAGTCTGATCTCAGGTGATAAGTGCTGCAAGTGGTAGGGGTGAGGAGCTTGTTCAGGTAGCTGGGTAGCTTGCCCATGAAGAATTTAAAGGCAAGACAGGAAAGGTGAACTTTGCGCCTAGACTCTAGTGATGACCAATCTAGTTCTTTGAGCATTTCGCAGTGATGTGTGTTGTAGTTGCATTGGAGAACAAAACGACAAATTGAATTGTAGAGGGTGTCAAGTTTGCTAAGGTGGGGATGTAATGCATTGTGCATGCAGTTCATATTGATCTAATGCATTGTGCCGACTGTATGTGTAATCTATTGTATTGTATGTCTTTATATAGCGCCATTAAAGTACATAGCGCTTCACAGTAGTAATACACGTGGTAATCATATAAATAACAAATAATATCAATATAATGCATTATGCTGGCAGTACATACAGTATGGATTTTATACAGCAGTGTGCCAAAATATATCGTTATTTAATGCATTGTACCTCCAGTAGTTATGCACTGCATGTCCATCCAAACCTGTACAAAATATAAAGGGGATGTCCCAATTAAACTTGGTCCTGGCAGCAAAATATCCTGAATTTGGGGACAGCTTTCTTTTTTTAATTTTTTATATACTTATCGCTTGATGAAATCTACTAGTGGAATGGCATGGACAGCATATGCAGAGTGAGAAGAAGAGGCAGAGAAAATAAACTAAATTACTCTACAAAGATCTTTAAGTGGTGATTGAGGGCATGCACTCTGCCATTCACATCTAGATACAGTTTTGTCCATTGAAAGTTTTACTCGACTGTTATAAATTCCCTTATCATTTATTTAGAGTAGACTAGCCTTTTTCAGCATTCTTCTAATTTCATTAGTTGTTAAAGGTTTATTTTTTAGTGATGCGTGGTTCTCCCCCTCCCAAACATACCCTTGCCTGAAGCAGCATGGCTGGAAGCCCGCGGCGTGCCTAAAAGGCCCATACATCTCAGCGCAACCATGAACCTAGGATTGCTATAAAAAGTGGACGACCCCCATTCTCCTAGTCATCCTCGGTAGGGCTTCACAGATTATGAGTGGAAAAATAACAGACCGAAATGTTGTTTTCTAACAAAAGACGATGCATTCCCCAATGGAAATACTACATAAGTACGTTCTGGAAGCTCAGGGGGAACCGTTAAACCTGCAGTCAAAAAACAGTCCACACAGCAGAATATGATGAGATTGCGGGTGTAACCCCAGGGGGGCAGGAATGTAAGCAGGGTGGCAGAGGAGGCCTAGTTTTAGAGCAGGCCATGGGCTAGATCACGTCTATACACGCTCCCTTGTCTGACTCCAGGCAATATAGAAATACATGACTGGACAGAACTTCCCCCACTACACAACCCAGCCTCACACCAGTTAAAGGGAAACACCATAGAACATAGAATTAGTCAGCCCTTAGAGCTGGTTAATGAAATCACTTGATATCTAGTATTACTGCTTTAAAACAAAATCACATGAGTGTGAGACCATCAATACTGCTGTGCCACAGCAGACATTTGTGTAACTCCTTCATATGGAGCTTGTCCAATTATAATGGCACTACAGCTAGTTGTATTACTAACTCAGCAACGATTTATGGAAAAATATCTCTCTCGCACACCAACTACTCATTCTAACAAGCCAAAAGCTCAGAGAAAGCAGACAAATAGAAAGGGATATCACCCTCCCTTAACTCTTCCCCAGAGCGCCTGAAAAGCAACCATGAACTATTCATGAAATGGCATCAGAAATTGTTAAACAAGTCTTGAATATAGTTAAGCCCAAATTGGATTCAAGCTGGTCAATGCTAAAAAGCTGATTTAACAGAATGGAGGTCCCACGTTTTTCAACAGCAAACACAAATTCATTGCAGCAGTGTTGAACCTGGAGAATAGGTTTGCAACCAAATCTGAACAGCTCATAAAGGGTTCCCAGCAAAATTTGGTAATCCAGGAGAAGCTGGAGGATTTATAAAATCGATCTAGGAGAAACAACATGTATATCATAGGTCTGCCAGCATTTATCTGTGAGAAGGACATATACATATTTGCCATTGAAGAACTGCCCTGAATGCAAAAGATTATAAATGTCTGAAATCCTTTGGAAAGAAAGATATGTCACAGAATCAGTGCAGAAAGAGATCAACTCTCCAGGCCAATGTAAGACACCATGAGCAGTAATTATGAAAATGCTCGAGTTCACAAGACAAATTCAGACTGTTTCAGGCTTACAGGAAATGTCTAGAGGCACAACAAAAAAAGAAGACGCCTTCTAATCTTTCAAAGCTTCTCTGTGGATCTCACAAGAAGAAGGGGATTTACTCCTGTTTGTTCTGCTTTGCAGTAACAAAGAGTGAAATGTGTGCTTCAACATCCCACTAAATGAAAGGTATGCTAACAAAATATGTAGCTTCAGAACATTCACATCAACAGCAGAAGCTAAAGAATTCCTGAACAAAAATGCCCCTTGGTCTATACCTAGGACATACAAGCATAGCATGCTATCTCTGTCATGACCTGGATATCCTGACCAGGTATGAACTACTGGAAAATAAATAGGGTGCCCCTGCTTCAGCTTAGAGTAGGTTGGGGGCGGTGCTCATGGGTAAGTAACAAATAGTGAATCAATAGAGAAAAGTAACCCAATAAGAAGTACTCAGGCTCCCGGTCTGAATGATTAGTGAAGAAGTTAAAAAATCTTTATTAATCACAAATAATAAATGGTAGGGCTTTAAAATGACATGCAAGACGCACAGCAGATCCTATGTCGAGTGTTACAGTGAAACACCCTGGATCCGTAGAAAGATTGGGATAATAAATAATATAATATTCTACTTACCCCTCATGGAGCCCTTAATTAAAGTGATCCACACAATGTGGTGGTGTAAGGGGAGTAATAAATAGTAGTGATATCCACAGATTGATTATATAAGCACAGAGTCATAGATTGACCTTGCTACTCGAAGGTAAATTAGTAGTGACTGCAATCACACGTGTGAGTGCACGCTGCGAGCTTGAAATGTAGAATGTCTGGAGGAAACCTGCAATTGGTAAGGAGTTTGCAATCAATTGACTGGGTAGTGCAAGTCCTTTAGTGGATAAAAGACCCAATGTAAAACAATGTAAGGGTCTTACTAGATATTCAGTGTAAAGTCAGGCATAAAGCACTGGAGTGATCAATGCAGATGTATCAGCTGTCACCATATTAATCTGAACCTGGCAGCGTGCGACTGCCCAGGCGGGTGGTATAGACAAATAACAGTTTAGGAGCAATAGGGGTTGCTTATATATAATATATCCCAATTGTCATGAGCCTAATGCGGATGTTGGACGCTGCACTGGTTTCAGAGTTGAAGAAAAAGGTGCATTCACTCGACCCGTCAGAAACGTCTGGGGTGCAATCAGTAGCAAATCTTTGTCCTTCCGAGGAGGAGAAAAGGAGGCACATCAGGGGGCTTATAAAAATTTAGAAAATTGCTTAATGAGAAAGGATCCAAGAGACAGTTGTTTGTAGCCCTTAAGAAGCTCACAACCTACAGATGTGGTGTGAAACCCATTACTCTCACTCTCCCATTTCTTGGAGTGGATAGACTGCAGCCCAAGTGTGGCCGTGATCGTGGCCAATCACTGAACCGGATTAATTTCAGGTACGGGGACCCCCTGCTCCCGAGGTACAGGTCTCAGTATGGGGTGCCGGTATCTCCTGCAAGTTTAAATCTCCCCCCTCATGACCCCTCGGTATCTCCTGCAAGTTTAAATCTCCCCCCTCATTTGGTAGTCTCATTTATAAACTCTCAACTGAGTTGAAGAACTTTTTTTCAGGGCTCCATTTATATCTGATTGCTATATTACTTCAATAATTTCATTTTGTTCCTTTATTCACAAGCTTCACACAAAGGCATAATAGGCTATGCCAGTGACCGGGACCTTTATGCACATGACCGGGACCTTTAAACTTGCTGGAAATACCGTCAACCCTTACTGGAATGTACCTCAGGAAGCAAGTTTAAATGTCCCGCGTCACGGCCCACATTTTATTTTTAATACATAGGATTGGAGCAGAGGGTTCCCAGACCTGAGATTAATATGGTTCACCAGCGAATGTGGAGGGCGCGAGCAGGGGGGTAGAGCAGGCAGGGGGGCACAGACGACATATCTTTCTCTCTCTGATTTAGAGCAAAGGCTCCCGTCCGATGGAATACCTCCTAATGTGACTCCCAGTAGTTCAAATCCCCATCAGATCTCAAATAAAGAAATACTGGAGAGGGTGTAGTACGTTCACAACTTTCTTTATACTGCATAAAAACATATCAAATGTGCACTCACATTTGGCACATTAAAAATTGCGCGTTCGAATAACAATGTTGGGAAGCCTGGTTTGTGGCGTCCTCCTCGCTGGTTATAACCCGCGTTGGTGCTCTCTGCGTCTCCACGTCACTTCTGGTGATGGCGCATCCGAGGACTGAGTCAGCCGGACTGGCTTAATGCTTGCAGCACTCACTCTGGTTCACAGGTACGCCTATTTAATGCGTTTCACCGAGGCTTCTTCAGGAATAGTGACAATGTCCTTCTAATGCTCATATTTATACCCCTGATACAATTGAGAATCGCTATCCCATTGGTGAATGGCTAATCTTCATTTAATTCAACTTGGCTGTGTCTGGGGATCAGTGATATAGTCAATCTATTATAGCAACGGGCTCCATAATATCTCAAGTGCCATAGTGTCCCTCTACACATAGTAACACTCCAAAAAGTAATATTACAAAAACTTATTGAGTAACAGTCAAACATAATAAATAAAATTCATAATGGCAAATTTATACTTTCATTTGAATAAAAACCTATCATCTATTAAAACGAGGCATGTAAAATAAAGGAATAAAAAAAAGAGAAAAAAACATTACAGAAGATACTGGCACCCGATACGGGGGCCTGGACTTCGGGAAGCAGGGGTCCCTGGACCTGAAATTAATGCGATTCAGCTTTGGAGTCCCCCCTGCTTCAGTCCTATGTACTTAAAATACAAATAGCGAGATTGGCTGTAAGTGCTGTGCGGAGAGACCCAGAGAGAGAGACCGCTTCTCTCTGGTCAACTCCTGGTGGCGGCCCGGTAGAATTAACGCAGTGGGAGTCCCATTCAGAGGCAGGGACCCCCGCTGCATTAATCCCTTTAGGGACGCCAGTGTACTTGGTTTTTGGGCGTGGGGAAGCTGTGATCGGGCCGCAGTCAGGCTCCTTTCAGCTGCAGTTTCCATGTACCCAAAACAAACTTGGATAACACTGCATCTGTGTGTGAGGAAAATTCACAAGCATCTCGCAAACACTCTGCCGCATAGTCCATAGACGCTGTAATGGCCCATCGGATTAACACAGTGTGTTCCGTTCAAATCAGGGACCCCCACTGTGATAATCCGACGGGCCATTACAGCGTCTATGGACTACAGTATGTTGAGGATTTTCCCCAACATGTTCATGGAATTCCTCAGAATCAGGGCCAAAACTGATAGTTGCATCTGTATGTAACTGGTCTGGTTCACTCTCATGCATCACGGTCTTAGCCGGAGCATCTTTAACTACGGATATGCGGCTTCACATAAGCTGGTAACATCCCACGGCCACAGACAGTTATATTCCTCCCCTGCAGCTACCCGTTATTTTAAACACTAGCTTTAGTAATTTACATTTACAATTTATTTCACTACATTTGTTTTGTTCAATGAATGATCCTGTTCTCCCGTGATAATTACCGAGCTAGACAAAGAGGTATTCATCACAATGTCAAATTGGTAGATACAATACTCAAAAAGGAAATTAAGTCAGTAACTTTCTTACTCAAATGGAAGCTGTATCTCTTGCCACTCACAAAAAAATTGTAAAGTATGAAACTAGAGAACCTCTCAAATATACTTCCTGGATCTCTAACACCACCCTTGCTGGCCATCATGATCCCTTCCCTGTGGCAACTTTCACTAGAAAAGTGTGTACCTTGCCTAAGCTGTGTCACTAGATATGTTTCCACCAATCCTAAATAAACCGTAATATCTCTATGGAATTCAATGAGGGTTTTTATTAACAAACTAGGTATCATTCTGTTAGATTCTCTTCCCGGTATGCTGTTGGTTAGCTATCCAAATCCCCAATATTATGAACTCGATCCCGGAATTCAACTTTCCTCTATGTGCCTCTGAATGGAGAAGTTACTGTGCTATACTGTATACTGATTTTCTTTTGTATTGGATTATCACCTGTACAGTATATGCTGAGACAATCTGGGTTGTCTCTTGAGTTTCCCCCCAGCGAAGGGACTTATATCCTATGTTTTGTCACAATATATTGTAATGATCTCGTCTATGAAGATATGATAACCTAATAGGATAATATTACCTAATAATATATATTACCTAATAGGATATATATCCGCATCATGAGTGTGTGAAATTCTCTTGTTTAAACTGTACACACAAACAGCTGCGTCGGTGCATTTAAAATGCTCAATTTTATTTGCCTTATCCAGCACTGGGAGGTTTAATATTCCCGTTAACTTGACCTCAACTGCAAATAGTGATCAGCATGACATAGTCTTGTTAGAAATCTAGATACAGTAGTTAGAAAAAGTGTGGGCAGTGACTATGGATAATTAATACTTCAATCAGTCAAAGGGGTGAAAAGTACATTACCAATATATTCTCACATGTAACCATATTCTTCCTAATGAATGTTTCCCCTTCTGGTAGTTATACATCTTTTCATGCTCTCTGGTAACATACGTATGTTTTGCCTGCATTGCATACAGTTACTTTAGCTCTCTAACCATCGAGACATTTTAAGCAGAACAGAAAGGATTGATGATTCACAAATTGTTTCTAACACAGGACAATTTCTTTTCATGCAGTGAAAGCATCATTCAATTTAACTCCATTACCATACAATGCATTGGAGCCCCATTTGGTAGTCCCATTTATAAACTCTCAACTGAGTTGAAGAACTTTTTCCAGGGCTCCATTTATATCTGATTGCCGTATTACTTCAATTATTGCATTTTGTTCCTTTATTCACAAACTTCACACAAAGGCATAATAGGCTACGCCAGTGATGCTTCTTATCTCTTGACATGTTCAGATTATAATCATGTTAGGCCTCATTCATTCTACTGCATTTGGGTTCTGTGAATGATAACCTTGATGTTTTACAGGTCGTTTGGAAATGTCACCATAGCATTATAGCTTCTGGTTTATGCAAAGGTACATATGCGCCTCTTCAGAGAATGTCAGTGCCATGTCTCAGCTTAGGTTACATACCATCAAGTTGATGTATTTTGGTATTTTCCACTTTGCCATTTAATAGTATGAGTTTCCATCTTAAATATGTAAATGTGTTATAGGTTGGGATGGCTTTTAATCGACCAACTAGCACCCTCTCTATCCACCTTTAAGACCCACCTTAAGACACACTTGCTTTAAGAAGCATATGAATAGTACTGTGGATAATACTAGACACATGATACATAAAGCTTGGCCGCCTGCAGATGCACTTACCAGAACGCCCTCCTACTGTCTCTGTACGTTCTACCTACCTACCAATTAGACTTTAAGCTCATCGGAGCAGGGACTCCTCGTCCTTAATGTTACTTTTATGTCTGAACCACTTATTCCCATGACCTGTTATTTATATTATCTGTTATTTATTTGATTACCCTGTTTATTACTACTGTGAAGCGCTATGTACATTAATGGCGCTATATAAATAAAGACATACAATACCAACAAGACAGCTCTTCATTAAATAATTCCTAATAAGGCGTCTTCGCTGTTAAAATCCTGGCACATCTTAGAGGAACAGACCGATCCTTAAATAAAATGTAGTTCAGCTTGTATTTGCAATGCTTCTTTATAAAAATTACCTCCACCGCAGCTGGCCTGCAAAAATTCACCAACGGAAACCTGTTCACTAGTTCTCTGGCACATAGGAGCACGGTGGTCTGCTGTGGATTTATTAGCAATGCTAAGTGTCTTCTAAACAACTAGGCTAAATATAGCCGGGACATAACAATTGTAACGACAAGAAGTAATTACTGACATTTATTTGCAGAACGGCTTGCCAATATGTGAACTTACAAAGACCATGTACACATTTTGTCCTTGGATGTACCTCTTACCATAACAACTTGTAGGGTGTAATGAATCAAATTAATCTCAAGGTATAACATTATAAAGAACATTCTCTTGCAAGGGCACAGGCAAGTTCAATAACAAATGAACCATATCATTAGTCTTCAGAGCTAAGAGAAGAGGAAAAACAAATCAACTTTTGCTAACCGTTTGATACAATTTTAGCTTTGCATGAAAAAAGTACAAATCTAATTACTGGGAGCCAGCGGTCGGGCAACTGACCTTCTACTTAACATACTCTCTTCAAAATATGCTGTGCTAGAGAATTTCCCAACTCATGTTTCATTTGGAAACTGAAGAGCTGTATGTTAACAGTAAGGTCCTCAATTTAAAATGAGAATACATGATATACGATCAAGTCTCTTCAGAGAGGCGGTGAGAGTTATTGCCGTCTGTAAACTGCAAAAGTCTATGATCGATACAAACAAACGTATTGGTGTTCTACGTGTTCAGACAATTTTGCAAAAGGCAAGTGTATGAGACAGCCTCCAGTTAGAGGCAGTTCACATGAACACAGTGCAGAACAAAACATAACGCCCAACGTAGATGCAGGGGCATTATACATTAGAGCAGGGTTCTCAACACCAGTCCTCAACACCCCACAACAGGTCAGGTTTTCAGGATGTCCCAACTTCAGCACAGGTGGCTTAACCAGTGGGCTGAAGCAGAGACTGATTGAGCCACCTGTGCTGAAGCAGGGATATCCTGAAAACCTGACCTGTTGGGGTGGGAGGCTTTAGGACTGGAGTTGGGAACCAGTGCATTAGGGAATAAAAGATGGTGTTACACAAGCTCATACAGGTTGTAAGGGAAATGGGACGCCATGATAGGCCAAATATGTTTGCTTCTTATTTCCCCCTCCCCCCCCCAAAAAAAAATCTGAAAAGTTAACAAAAAAACATTTGCCAGGTCACATGGCCCTTTAAATACTGTAAAATTCTGGTGAACGGTTTCATCAATTCTGGCAAAGAACTCTGAGAATTTCAAGCAATGTCGCCATTTGTGAAATTTTGCAAAAAAACACAAAATTTAAGAGAGGACTACAAAAAAATATATCCTGGAGTCGATTTGAAGACATTCACACGTCCGCTTATCAAGGCAGAATGGGGCTTATTCTGCAAAGTGCGATAGTGCTGATCAGTGGCGTAGCTACACATGCGCGGGCCCCCGGGCAACATTTTTTTCAGGGCCCCATTATGAGTGAACATATTCTGATTCAGCACTAGCTCAGGACACTCCCATTCTAGTCAATGGGAATTTCCGTGTGGTAGTGCCAAATCAGCACTATCACACTTTATTGAATGCACCCCTATGTTACTAATGGCATCTCTGTAGGAACTCATATAATATCCAACAAGACATTTATATCTATAAGTAACATTGAAGTAAGGGTTAGCATGAAGTTTCTACATATACAGATGACAATACAAGAACTTAATCCACCTTAACTAACCTCCATTGTTTTACAGGATTGGAACCAAGGGGATCCTCCAGTGCTGAACCGCATTATTTTCGGCTCTGTGCCCCCCTCCCCCGGGGGTTCCCAGGTTAGTTACTGATGAAGTTACTCGTATTACTTCCTGATTTTTAAATGGCCATCTAGTAGAAAGCCCCAACAGATGATATTGCAGCTTCCTATTTAAGTATACAAAAATATGTAGCAAATAGTGTCAACTAGGTGTATAAAGGGAAGAGAATGAATATCTATACAGAAATGGCTGATAGAAAGAGCCAAACAGCCCAAGCCCAACCTCTTTTGAACTCCTAGTTGGCAGAATATGCCTCCCCTATTCTAAGCCCATCTTGCTTGCTGGCATCTACCGCCCCCCTAAAGCCCCTCTACAATCCCTGACTGATATCACCCAGTTTCTTGGCTCCATTTCCTCTCTGAATGAGAAGAGTGAGCTGCTAGTTCTTGGGGATTTCAACTTCAATTGGCTTGACCCTAAAAACCACAAAATCCACACACAAATTAAATCACTTAACCTATCGCAACTCATTTCCCAACCCACACAGACAAACCTGAAATCGCACAACCATTCCTTGATTGACTGGATTCTCTCCTCATATCCCAGCAGAATCCAATCCTCTGGCATCCTTCCTGACATTTTCAATCACTACAGATGCCTGCGGAACATGTGCACAAGGCAAACAAGGCATGCAGAAGCACAATATTACTCTGACAATCTCCTCCAGAATACATCAAATCCAGCTAACTTCTGGAAGGTTATCAACAACATATTCCAGCCTTCTAACCATCAACAGCCAAGTAATATCACTAAGGGCGATATTACTCTGACAAACCCCACCGACATTGCAAATGCATTCAATGATTACTTTGTGGGGTGTGCTGCTAACTTATTCGCGAAACGCAACCCAAACCACAAACCTGAATCTCATCCTGGGAGTACCCCTATAGCCCCACCACCTCCCAACACTGCCCACAATTTTCAATTTGGCCCAGTATCCGAAGAGGAGATTACACAAGCGCTCCTCAAATTAAAACTAAGCAGCCAATGTGGACCTGACTTACTACAATCTAGGTTCCTAAGACTTGGTGCCCCAGCAATTGCCAAACCAATTGCTTCCATAGTCAACTCTATCCTGTCTGCAGGCTATATCCCTAAGACCTGGAAAGCTGCCAGAGTTGTCCCAATCTTCAAAAGTGGGGACAAAAATACTGTCTCAAACTACAGGCCAATCTCCCTTCTCCCAATCCTATCCAAAGTCATGGAAAAATGTGTCCACTCCCAATTAAGCGATTACTATAACAAGACAAATTTCCCTAGCCAATTCCAATATGGCTTTCGCCCCAAACACTCTACCGTAACTACCCTGCTAAACGTTTGCAATGAAATCCAGTGTGTAATGGAACGGGGTCAACTCACTGGTGCAGTATTCCTAGATTTTGCAAAGGCTTTTGATACTGTTGATCATGCTATCCTGCATAACAAACTCCAGAGCTCAGGAATAGGGAAGCATGCTTTAAACTGGTTTCAATCCTACCTATCAAGTAGATCAGAACATGTGTCCATCTCAGGCTCTAACTCCAACCCCCTGGATATCACCTGTGGTGTACCGCAAGGCTCTGTTCTGGGGCCCCTACTCTTCTCAGTGTTCATCAATGATCTTCCTACAGCTTGTCAGGAAGCCTCAATACACATGTATGCAGATGACACAATCCTATATGCACACAGCCATAGCCTCTCTGACCTTGAACACATACTTCAGTCTGACTTTTTGAGACTCGAAAAATGGATTTCCCAAAACAAACTGTTTTTAAACACTGACAAGACAGTAACAATGGTGTTTGGGACCAAGACTAAATTTTTTAAAGCTTCCAGCGACTGAGCTCCAGATTAGAACCAACACTAACACCACCCTAACCCCTGTCACTAGTTTTAAATACCTGGGCATATGGTTTGACTCCCACGTAACATTCGGGATGCACATTCAAACCTTGACAACCAAGACCTATGCCAAACTAGGGGTACTTTACAGGAACAAATCCTCCCTAAGTCTCCTGGTCAGAAAGCGTATCGCACAGCAGATGCTAATGCCAATTATTGACTATGGAGACATAGTATATGGCTTGGCACCTCAAACCCACCTTAGCAAACTTGACACCCTCTACAATTCAATTTGTTGTTTTGTTCTCCAATGCAACTATAACACACATCACTGCGAAATGCTCAAAGAACTAGATTGGTCATCACTCGAGTATGGGCGCAAAGTTCACCTTTCCTGTCTTGCCTTCAAATTCTTTATGGGCAAGCTACCCAGCTACCTGAACAAGCTCCTCACCCCTACCACATGCAGCACCTATCATCTGAGATCAGACTCCAAAAGACTGTTCATGGTCCCAAGGCTCAACAAAGTATCCAGACGTTCCTCCTTCTCTTACCATGCACCCCAAAACTGCAACAACCTACCAGAGACTCTCACATCCACCACCAGTTTAAGTTCTTTCAAATCTAAGGCTGTCACATATTTTAATATGGTCTGTAACTGTTTAATATGCCCATAATATATATTATCTTTAACTGTGCATGCAATGTCTTGTATATAATGTGTACCCTGCTCATTTATGTAACTGTATTTGTAACCATGTATTATTTGTCTTAACTCTGTGCCCAGGACATACTTGAAAACGAGAGGTAACTCTCAATGTATTACTTCCTGGTAAAATATTTTATAAATAAATAAATAAAACAGAATCCCTTATAAATTGCACTCATGGAGGATAGAAATAAAGTGGGGAAATGCATATCCCAGGGTCTCAATGATCCCTTAAAGGCCATTCATATTGAATGATAGGCAAAATCTATTACAAAATAAACTTTATTAGGTCATATAAAGCGTATAGGGATGTGAGGGTATACAGTATGTACATATATAATGTGAATTTAAAAACCAGATGGTGGTGCTTGAGCTGGAACTAGGAGCACAATACCCACACTTTGCAGTTGCAAAAGGGATGAGGGGTGCCCTTCAAGGGGTTAATACTTGTTATGATTGTACCTCACTATGCAAATGCAGCAGACCTATAATTAGGTGTGCTAGGAATCACAGCAGTCTCACATATGGTGCTGTGAAATCCTATAGAGACAATTGTATCTCAAGGAAATGATACAGATACAATGTGCTGCACTTCAGCATACAAAGTACTGTAGCACTATTGCTGTCATTAGCCTCCAGATCTAGATAGCAGATGCAATTCCTGTAACATAGTTTACTGGATTGCCAGGAAACCCTTGGTATAATTAATAAATGCACAAAGTGACATCCATACCAGTGTCTGTGTAAGGATAACATATATTTGTATTCCAGGCTCGGTACAGATAGCCAGAAAGGAAAAGTCAAGGGAGTGGGAATATATCTGTTTGGTCTAAATTAACCACAGTACACAAACGTGTCGTTGGCAAGACACTTCCATTCCTGCAAAAAGGAATATGCACTATAGGTAAGTAACCCAGTTTTGTGATCCTATGTATGTAGCCAGTAGTTATATCATGATACCAAGTCATGTATGAGAAAGAGCTTAGGTGTGAAACGCGTTGGTGGGGCGACACCTTCGCTAGCATTTCTTTATGACCAATAAATCAACTTAATTTTTTATAGAATACGCATTATCTCTTTTTTACTCTACTTGTTTCCATGAGTAGTGCTCTGTTTTCTCATCATTCTGCATGCCATGTATGGTAGATCTCAGTAGAGCCATTTTGATCCTCTATTAGTAGCAAACATTCCTGTGTAAGTCTATACATTTTAGCATATGGCGAGACCATTAATCAGGGATATGTTAGACGTGCTGTAAGTTCCAAAAGTAGGTTATGTGCATGTAAAAGGAAAGAGGAAAGGCTCAATAGTCAGGGGATTCAAACGCCATACAACCGGTAATCAGTCGTTCTACTCACAGCGCCACCACACCACCACCGACGTCAGTTAATGCACTTATGAACCAAACTTCCCAGAACAAATTATTGAAATGATTCACATGTATGTAGCTACAGTTTTTGTAAATGCCATGTAAGGCAGCAAGGACCCTGACCCATGCAACATGTTACACTTTGCTTTTGTAAATGGTACCACACCTCCCCTTGTACAACGTTTTGTTCAATCAAGGTCCAGGGACTAGCAGAACAAGACAGGGGTTAGCAACAACATTACTAGTGTTAAAGCTTAAGCAAGCTGATACTGTTTTCACGAGAAAGGCTTGAGGCGATTGGATTATACGGTAGACCCCTAATATATAAACATGCAACAAAAATCTATGACAGAACATTTTAATAAAAGGTAAAGAGAAATACAACCGAGAGGATTTTCATTCCAACTACCAATGACTGTTGAAATGGGAATATTTTTCAACTGAATCTTTAAAAAAAACAAAAAACATCATAAAAGACAAAAAGTTAAATAACCCATTGTATTTACAATATATTTTACTGACCTCCGATAAATCAAGAGCAACAGAGTTGCTTGTAAGTGGCTTAGAAGAGGTTAGTGGGGATGAGAGAAAATTAATCAGTTACAAGATGGCCTTCCCTCCTATACATTTATTATGCAGAAGGGATTTTCTACGGTAGCTTGTTTCATGTTTTTCCAGGTGTCGTTTGAGCCTAAAAGCCAGCTACACACCAATTAAGACAAACGTTCATTTAATCCCTGTGCAAAGTAGACTCACCCATCTCCTGCTACTATCCTCTGACAAGGAATGGGCAACACAAGAGTACAGAAATCATACAGGGATGAAGATGCACAAGCAGCGAAACGCATTGGGAAAGAGTTGATGCAGGATTCCACTATTTTGTTCTCCACTATTTTTCCGGTTTGCGCATTACTTTTGTATAGTTATTGATTTATGTAATGAAGTCAGTTTAATTTTTTTGCGAACTAAATTGGCTTCCCCTCACACAGATGCTATCTACATAAATAATGCATTTCAGACACCTTAGTGATACTGTTATTATCAGGGCCAGCATGATGGCGGTGTCACGTAGGTGCCACTGCACTGAGCCCCACTGTTACAGAGGTCCCACGCTCTCCCACCACGACAAACTGATAGCCAGGGGGGAGAGTATGGGGTCTATGTAACTCTTACCTTACCCGGTGGCATCTCCTCCTGCATGGTGCCGTCATCATAGCTCCACAATTCCCATTGGCGTGGCATTGCCATGACAACAGGATGCTTCATGGTGCCACAACATCCCGTTGTCATGGCAATGTGACGCCATGATGACTGGACAATGCATGAGGAGATGCCGGGAGGAGGAGATGCCTTCAGATGATGCCACTGGAGAAGGTAAGATCCGAGGCCCCACACATGTCCCTGCACCGAGTCCCGCAAACATCCCAGCCGGCCCTGTTATTGTATTGTAATGTACATTGCTACGAACACTTGTAGTACTATAAAGATAATTAAATATATTAAACAAGCACACATTAATAAAAGTCAGTTTATCTGATGAAACGCGTAGGGACAGGTGTGCAGTTGATCCTCCCACGCTGCTTGCAGATCTGCTGGAAAATCCTAGCCCGTTTGTCATTCACATCTACCGGGTGATGTCACTTGCAGTCCCGCCACATCTATCGTCCCCGGAGGGAACCAAAGTTCATCTGTTGGTGTGTGACCGGGGAGAGGAGTTGCGGTGAGCCCGACTTCGTGAGTTCCTGCTGGCGGTGAACAACGAGGGCAAGATCTTACACGGTGGAGACATGGAGCAGTATAGCAGTGAAGCGGCGGTTGCTGATCCTTTGGAGCATGAGTATTATCTCATAACATGCTTTTTATTAATCTATGTTTGTGAGTTCATTTTATGTGCCTTTTTGGGAAATGAAATATTTTTTTGCACAGTAATGCACTAGGAATCGGCGCTTTTTTTCTTCTTTTTTTCTATGCAGGTGGAGAGGGAGGTCGTTGCACCCTCGTTGAGAAGCTGCCTGTTTCCTGATAGAGCTTGGTTTTAATCCCCCTCATTGGACATTTCTTTTGGACTCAAAAGGACAGCTTGTATTGTGCATTCATAGGAGGTTCCACAGCACCGTATTTGTATTTTTAATGTATTATGGTCTAGATATCTATTGGTCATGCTATATTAGTGTATATATTGGATAATATATTTACGGTATTTATATCGATATATACAATATTTTTATTTTTATTTTTAATAATATTTGTTTCAACCTCGTTCTCAGACATCTCCACACAGGCACAGATCTTTATTGTATATATATATATATATATATATATATATATATATATGTATGTGAACATAGACGTTCTATCACTAGGGGGTACTGGCGCACAGTGTTCCCTGTCATTTTTCCCAAGTGCATTCAAAGGACCCTAAGGGACTTGTTATTATGGGTATCGAGAGTATTCCAGTACCATATTGGGTGGGGATAGATTCAAGACACTATGTATGAGGGAATCTTATTGGATATATTCTCTCGGTACACTGTCTCCCAGAGGTCTTAATAATATAACTCAAACAACTAAATACCACTACATAATAAAAAAATAAAATTAAATCACCATGTTTTTACTCCTTTATGTGTGATGGAAACAACATTGACAATATAATCAATAACAAATTACACTATACAATAAGAAAATAAATAAAATAACAAACAATCACATATAATTCATTTAAAAACATGTTATAATTGTGCGTATATTGACTATTAGATAATTACTAAATAAACTGTTGCTAAAATTATTCATAAATAGAACTGGATTGACTATGATGAAATACCTAATCAAAAAATGAGTTGATAATGTACTACAGAAGGATCCCCTCCAAAAACACAGAACCCTATCCAAAGACAGGGGACGAGGAATCAATAAAGTTAACATGAGCAGTAAGGCAGAGAACAGCAAGATCAGGACACTAAACCAGTGTGCTTGTATCCAAACACTCATTAAGATATATATACAGGTAAACCCCGTTATAAGGCGCCTCGTTATACCGCGATTCGGTTATAACGCGGTTTTCCCATGGCTCCCGGTTTTTTTTACACACTGCACACACTCTCACTGCACACACTGCACACACACTGCTCACTGCTCACACTGCACACTGCACACAACACACACTCTCACTGCACCCACTGCTCACTGCACCCACTGCACACACTGCACACTGCACACAACACACACTCTCACTGCACACACTGCACACTGCACACAGCACTCACTGCTCACTGCACACAGCACACACTCTCACTGCACACACTGCACACACACTGCTCACTGCTCACACTGCACACACTCTCACTGCACACACTGCACACTCACTGCTCACACTGCACACACTGCACACTGCACACAACACACACTCTCACTGCACCCACTGCTCACTGCACCCACTGCACAAACTGCACACTGCACACAACACACACTCTCACTGCACACACTGCACACACTGCACACAGCACACAGCACACAGCACACACTGCTCACTGCACACACTGCACACTGCACACAGCACACACTGCTCACTGCACACAGCACACACTCTCACTCCACACACTGCACACACTGCACACACACTGCTCACTGCTCACACTGCACACTGCACACACTCTCACTGCACCCACTGCACACACTGCACATTGCACACAACACACACTCTCACTGCACACACTGCACACACTGCACACACTGCACACACTGCACACACTGCACACACTGCACACACTGCACACACTGCACACACTGCACACTGCACACACTCTCACTGCACACACTGCACACTGCACACAGCACACACTGCTCACTGCACACAGCACACACTCTCACTGCACACACTGCACACACACTGCTCACTGCTCACACTGCACACAGCACACACACTCACTGCACACACTGCACACAACACACACTCTCACTGCACACACTGCTCACTGCTCACACTGCACACACTCTTACTACACACAGCTCACAGCACACAGCTCTCACAGCACTCAGATGTCAGCAGCCCACCCCCCACCCCCCCACATGTCAGCAGCCCACCCCCCCCTCACATGTCAGCAGCCCACCCCCCCCCTCACATGTCAGCAGCCCACCCCCCCCTCACATGTCAGCAGCCCACCCCCCCTCACATGTCAGCAGCCCACCCCCCCCTCACATGTCAGCAGCCCACCCCCCCCTCACATGTCAGCAGCCCACCCCCCCTCACATGTCAGCAGCCCACCCCCCCCTCGCCATGGGAAGGCAGCATGAATCATGTACAGCCCTACCTGAGGCATCCCTTTAAACCCTTCTCCTGCCCAAGGGTACCTGCAGCTTACTGCCTGGCCTATTGTGTCCTTCAGCCGCCATTTTAACACCACACACACACACACACACACACACTTTAAATGTTGGTGTACTCACCCCGTTTCCCGCTGCCATCTCCTGTCCCGAGGGCTGTCACGCGGTGACAGGGGGAAGCGGGGACCGGAGGGACATCCCCGCTCCCATCTCCTGTCCCGCGGGGTGAAGGGTGCTGCTGGAGGGAGAGGATGATGATGCGCCGATGCGGCGGCCATTTTTTTCCCCGCGACCTCGTTACTAACACGGTGGTCTCGGGGTGGACCCCGTGGACCGCGTTATAACGGGGTTTACCTGTGTGTGTGTATATATATATATATATCAGGTTATTACATTTCTAGATTCCTCCGAGAACTAAGAGGTGCACATCTAAGTTTGGCTCCAGTAAAGAAGTGGCGCCATCTTAATACAATTAATGGTGCAAGTCGACAGACATAAATGTGTTTGTAGTGATAAAAGCTTGTTGTGTTGTTACTATGTTGGCTGTAAGCCAGTTAAACTACACATAGGCAGAGTTTGATTTCAAAGTGAAAAGCCTAGGCTAAGACAAACTTTTTGTTCTACTAATGGAAATGTAGTCGAAGATAGTATCAAGTTTCAGTGTCAAATATAGGATGCTGTTCATATATTACTGTAAGAGTGGATAATATACAGTACGGGTTCCAACATCTTGATACCAACGAACTAAACATATGTCAGAAGATTATGGATTAGGTCTGAGAACATTTTGTAATGTCGATGAAGCAAAGGAAACAAATACACATATTACTAAAAAGGAATTTGATTACCACTTTCTACAAAGAGAGTGACACCTGATAAAAGATAATATGCTGGATTTATACTGGAGATTCTTCAAATATGAAATAACATATGTAAACATGTTCACCTGTTCATATCTTGATCTGATTATATGCATATTTGAAAGTGGATGTCCCAAATGTTTAAATATATTGTTGTTGCAAATTTGTGACATTACACTTCTTTAACACTTTATCTACCATGGGCCAGATCCAAAAAGCTCTGTTAACTCAGCTCTCACAACATGACATTGCCTAAAATAGTTATGGGTGTTATTTTTCCTGAGGTTAAATCATACCCTAAGAGCTATTGATATGCAAAAATAATGCCCATTCTACATCTGTTTAGCATAGGCAGGTCATATTATTGTAGCATAAGATTGCGTTATCTGCAATTAACATGGTGTTAAGTATGTCTTATCGTTACTCCGGTTCAGACCATGAAATAGGTCTTGAACTCAAGTTGAGACAGAGGGGAGAGGAAAATAACACAAGGAAATAATGTTGTGTTCTTTAAATTATGTCTACCTGGGGGGTTACAACCATCCAGACACTGCCAAAGCCATATATCAGTGTCAGGATGTGAGTAAGCCAAGTTTAGGTATGAACTACCTAAGGCAACATTGAGTCCCTGCGTTAACCTTAATGTACATTTTGTGGATAAGCGCTGTTATGGTAAAATGCCTCATTTGCATATCCTATGCATATCATTATCCCTAACTGCCAGTATAGTTAACGCTATGCTCTACACGTGAGAAAACATGACTTACTATTACCATATTGTGCTTTGAAGCTTAACGTGATATTAGATTAGGTTAGCGTCAAATTAAGTGACTTAACTGTGCTTTGCAAATCTGAACCCATGTTAGCATTTGTTTATCTCATTTAAGACCTGGAATAAGTTCTGAAATTTAGGCTACAACAATATACAGCACGTCGAATGGCACAATGGCAAATACCAACAATTGTCATGCAAGGAGCTTTCCGCTGCTAGTTCTCCCTAAGGCCAAGTAGTTCAGCAATCTCAGTGCCGCAGCAATCACTGTAAGGTTACTCACTGGAAAGTAATAAAGCACCTCTGGGTATGGCAGCTGGCAGCAGTCATTGGGAAATACTCATTGTCAAACAATAAGACTTTTACCAGGTAAGACATGCTGATTTGTGAGGTGCCCAGAGGTGGTGTTAGGGTCATCAAATAATCCATTCCTTGGGAGTGATTCCTAATCCCTAAAAACCTGGACCCCCCAAAAGCATTTATGTTGTCTTGGACACCCCTATTGTGTATTCAGTGCACACAACAAAATGAGCCATGCTTGTAAAATCCAATTTCAAAGGATTTCACATGGTGAAATATATTTATTTGGTTATTGATGCAGACAAAACTGCCGTTATTTCTATATAATATGTCCCTCTCTCTGAATCCTTTTTGTTTTGTCATTTAATATGCCCTCCTTTGTTTTTGCCACTATCCCCTAAGTTATACGTCCCTCCTGTCTCTCTGAGCCCCATGTGTACGTCTTCTCGCTCCTCTGGCTGGGAAACACTGCTTTAGGACTTAATAAATTCTGATGCACACTTCCTATTCAGAAGCACAGATGCCCAACATTAAGATATAGGATGCAGTCTTGAAATACATTGAGTTGTGTGGAGTTTGAGGCAAAATTATTCTAATCTGCCTATATCTGTGCAACATCTCAAAATATCTTGGGGTGAATTTAGAGGGCATTAGATCAGAAAACACGTGTACTTATTGCCTGAAACCCAGAGTATTTTATACTGTCATCTTCTAAGCAGAAGCTATTGATGGATATGTGTATAGTCATACTCAGACTTGCTGCTTATGTTGCAGTAGATTCATTTCCAGAGAAATAGAGATTGTACAAAGGCTGAGAATGGCACAGTACCACAAGATCCCCAATCCAAATGCACAGTGTGCTTCAGATCAACCCCTACTATTTAAATGCAGTTTACATCCATTCTTCACATCTCTTTTACCTCTCTCTTCCTGATTCTAAAATGACAATGCAATCACCAGTGTGTACGGTGCAATAAAACGAATACCAAACAAATGGTCTCCGTCTAACAAAACACGTTCAGCATAAGCTCTAGGGTCCCCGAGCAATGCTGGATTAGTGCGAACAGAGGTTTTTTTGGCTCAGTTATTAGGACAATATGGCAAATTCTGTTTAAATTGTTAGCATCTACCATGTTATTATCCTGGAATGAGAGCTACATAGTTCACTTACAGTATTCACATCTCCCACATTGCTAATTCACATTTTTCCCACAGAGTACCGTCCAAGGGTTTGCCAATCAACCCTGCATAATAGATTTTTAAAGCATTTTTTTTAAAAATCAGTTGCCTTTTCTTTCTTTCTTTTTTAGTTTAAAAACAATATGGGTGCAGACATTCAAAAATATGATGTAGCCAAGTCCTTCTACCCTGCCTCCGGTGCGGGGGAGCTGTCAGTTAGTTGGCCGGAGCTCCGCGCGATTGGGAGGTGGGGGACAACCATTTTGGTAATCGTGCATGCACAGTGCGTCGAGGTGCGCATGCGCAGTGTGAGGAGTGCGGTGGCCATCTTAGGAAGGCTCTGCAGACGCAGCAGGTGGGAATACAAGTCCCAGAATCCCTAGAGGGAGGGACTGCAGCACATGGGACAGTACCAGCCAATGGGATGCGAGCACTGCGAGAAACAGGATATCCTCCACTCGTGGAAAGCCTGCGAGTCAGTCCCGACGGAGCAGGCAAAGAAGAAGCTAGTATCCAGGGAGCAAGTACTTCCTGGCCTAGGCCTATATCGCCCCTAGGCCACAGTTAGACCCTGAGCCATAGTAGAGGAGTGTTGTACGGAAGGCCCCAGATAGGGACTATTCCCCTTATTGTTATTCCTGCACCATGACAGGACGGCCATGCGGTGGTGCCCTGTGGCCTGGGACCAGATCACAGGATTCAGAGACATTGTGGGAGACCCTCTGGCTGGAGCTTACACAGCAATATGGATCCGGACCCCTTAGGAGAGAGAGGATTTGTATTGGAGGCCCCGCTGCGTGGGACCCACTCCAACTCACTACGCCAAGCAGCGTACCCAGGCAGGTACCCAATGTGCACCTACATCCACAGGGGGTAGCACTACTGCACACTTGGGTGGGAATTGCTGGGACAGGACACAAGGGGTATCCCTCAGTACTTTTGGGGAACCACCACGTTTTGGGTCATTGGGTGTATACTGTGGATACAATTGTTGCCGTTATTGTATGTGTGTATGTGTTAGTAGGTGTATACAGTAAATTTTAGTTATATACATGGTGTGGTATATTATTCTTTACTGTGTATTGGTTCCTGTGAGGGGTTATCCCACCAACGCTGGGATCCTTCACAGGTGGAGGTGCTGAACGCAAGGAGAAAGAGCTCACCCCAAGCTCCCAGAGGCGGAGGCTTAGGCCTCCTGTGAGCAGACAGGTACAGCAGCATGCATAATTGCCCGCGTAGTTCCCTTAGGCATAGGGAAAGGGGGCTACAATTATATTGCCTAGGGAAATAGCTACCATTTATAAAAATGCAGGCATTTCTCCCAGTATATTCCCGTTTCTAAATTTGTGCTCAGCTACCTGAATAAGTGAAACGAGACCTGAGCCGTGGATTATAATTTATAATACTCTCAAACCAGAAACTATTAAAAAAGATGCAGCACGAATAAAATTTCATATTTTACCGTTTCTAATTGAGGACAGATATGAAGTTCAATATTTCATATCATAATCATATCAGAAAATGCACATGGAGCGCGTGTGTAACAATACACATCCAGTCGTAATTAAACGGCAATTAAATTCCATTAAATTGCATTAAGCAGTCATATTACTGGAGAGTAATTCAAGCAGAAACTGTATATCATAAAGTTCTGAACAGAGCCAATGAAAGAAAATGACATCTCCCCAAACATAATGTCTCTATTTAATTATTGCACTACTGTACCAAACTGATTCCTACAATGGTGTTTTAAGGGAGTCAAAAGCAAGCTATAGTTACTTGCTAAAAACTGAGGAGGGGAGCTCCACAGCAGCTGAGGAGGGGAGCATGTGGGGGAGAAGCAGGTGAGGAGGGGGCATGTTGGGAGAAGCAGGTGAGGAATGCACATGGAGGAGAACACGTGAGGAGGGGAGCATTTGGGGGAGAAGCTGGTGAGGAGGGGAGCATTTGGGGAAGAAGCTAGTGAGGAGCGGAGCATGTGGGGAAGAAGCATGTGAGGAGGGGAGCATGTTGGGAGAAGCTAGTGAGGAGGGGGCATGTTGAGAGAAGCTGGTGAGGGGGACACGTGAGGAGGGGGCATGTTGAGAGAAGCTGGTGAGGGGGACACGTGAGGAGGGGGCATGTTGTGAGAAGCTGGTGAGGAGGGAACATGTTGGGAGAAGCTGTTGAGGAGGTGTGCACATGGGGGAGAAGCACGTGAGGAGGAGAGGATGTGGGGGAGAAGCTGGTGAGGAGGGGCCATGTGGGGGAGAAGCATGTGAGGAGGGGACATGCTGGGAGAAGCTGGTGAGGAGGGGGCATGTGAGGGAGAAGCAAGTAAGGAGGGGAGAATGGGGGGAGAAGCTGGTGAGGAGGGCAGCATGTGGGGGAGAAGCTGGTGAGGAGGAGAGGATGTAGGGGAGAAGCTGGTGTGGAGGGGGAATGTTGGGAGAAGCTGAAGAGGAGGGGTGCACGTGGGGGAGAAGCACATGAGGAGGGGAGGATACAGGGTAGAAGCAGGTAAACAAGGGCACATGTGGAATCCTGAAATAGTCTGTTTATTGTGTTTGCTTTATTGTACTAGGAAACTGAAAACAAGGAGTTTAAAAAAGTGCTATGTTTAAGATGGTGTTGTGGGGGAAAGAGTGTTCCTGCACCTTTTTTTTTTAGACCTCAGTGCTAAAGTGAGATTATGAGCCCTGACTTAACGGAGCTCCGTGTATCTGGTTCAAAGTAGGATAAATTATCATAAAACAATGAGCTATGAGATGACTTGTGGAGGACACGCTGCCCTTACTGAAAGTCTTGTAAAGTTATAATTATTAGCAATCACTAAGCAGTTGTGAGGTTAAGATTAGTTTGGTGGGAAAACTTAAACAGCAGCAGAAAATTGACCAAAATGCTTGTAGATTCTTGTTTTTTAGGGGAAGGTGGAAGAGCCTGAAAGGCCTAAGGCCTCGCTCAGACAGGCTGCTACATCCACGCGCATGCGTGCGCGCCTCCGCCGCGCGCTCTTGCAGCCCTGCGATCTGCTCTCAAACTGCAGGAGTTGGGTCGTGGCGTTTGCGGGCGTGGCGGGTGGGCGGGGGGCGTAACGAACATGTCACGGAGCTGGTTCGCCTTTATTGGCGGAACCGGCTCACGTGACGCGACTGCAGCCCCAAATTTCAATTTGGGTTGTGGCGGCAAAATGTCGCAGCGTCAACGCTGTAGTTTGCCGCCACAAGCAGTTTCTAGTGTGACAACTGTCATCCACTGGACTGAAAGAGTGACGATTGTGCCCGCACGTAAGCGCGTGCACGTCGCAACGCGGCCTGTCTTAGTGAGGCCTAACCTTCCCCCCCCCCCCCAACAATTCCACTGACATAAAGAGCCATCATGTAACAAAATCGGGGATTATATGAAAAATTATTGTTTTAATCACAAAAAATGTGGTCATTTGAGTGCTTCAAATGTCAACATCCTCATCCCTGATAATGTGGGGATGCAGTAGGAATTCAGGGAATAAACTGATAGGACATTTTTTTCCCCTAAGTAAATACATTAAACTTGGACAAATCTACATATACCACTAATTTATATTTTATTTTTTACCAGTGGATATCCAAATATCGGGGGACTTTGGTTGCTATATGGTGAGTACCTCAAAATACAGATTTTTTACCAACAGTCATATGGATAACCCGTCTGCCTGTTTTTACAATTCTATATTATAAATAGGGATTCCGGTTTAAGGTTTTAACAACAAAAACACTGGGAAAACACCACCATTTAATCATCGTTCACTTCTAGGTAAAACTGATAAAAACTGGAAATTAAGCATCCTGTTCTGTTATATTAGGCCTCTTTTAGTAGCCCCCCCAGCACCAGGTAGGAGACAAAGGCCCTAAAGGGGATTATGGAAGCCCAAAAATTGCACCGATAAAGACAGAATTCAAACGTGTTAAATTGTTTCCATTGTTAAACACTGATTTTTTTTTCTATAAAATGAAACCACTGGAACAAAATGTTACTGGAATCCCTAATTATAAAGCATACCTGACCTGTGGTCCCTTTCTAGGGTTGCTGCTTTCAATCACCAATAAACCCCTTGCCGGCAAAAAAAAAAATCAGCAATACCGGGTACAATACAGGGATTCCCCGAATTAAGTGACCGACGCGTTTCCACGAGTAGTTGCGTAAAAGCTGAAATCCCGTCACTCGAAATTAAAATTTCCGTCTGATTATTATCTAATGTCTCATTTTGATTTATTGTGAAATAAAAAAAATTAAAAAGAGAAAACAATACATGTATTTCTGTATATAATTTCAATCATGCACATTTACATACTGTACACATACAAAGTGAAAGAAATTAGTAACCTGCACACACTGCAGTATTATGTATTAATTGACTGTTTTTCCTGATTGAGGCTGACGGCTGTGAATCATTCCGTTGATCTGAAGAATTTGTCTAAGGACAGCTGCTTTGCATTATTTATTTATTTATAAATAGAATGTTTTACCAGGGAGTAACACACATTCCCAGCTAGCTCAAACTCCTACACCCACCACATCATGAATATATATTTATGTCAAAAAAGAGTGGATATATATTTATGTCAAAAATGAGTGCTACTGGGCGTGGCAAATGTATATAACAAAAGACAGGGGTGCCCAATGCTACATCCAATTGACAAAACATATATGGTAATAAGTACAAAGTTCAAATACTTCAATAATAATAATAATTACTTGGTTATTTAGTTAAACCCTTTGGCCAAAGCGTTATAAGCCTGCATACCAAACGTTAAGGTATAACCAATAATGCAGGTCCTACACTACACTGTGAACCCTTCCCTTTACCTCTGTATGAGGGGAAAGAACCATAATAGGTCCTGTTCTTGCAGCAAAGTGAAAAGACCTCCCAAGTTAAAAAGGTGAGGAGGGAGTAATACATTGCGAGTTACCTCTTGTTTTGAAATATGTCCTGGGCACAGAGTTACTATGTAATGACAAATACATGGTTACAAATACATGGTTACAATGCGTGAAATGGGTTATACAGAACATTATATACAAGACATTGTATGCACAGTTAAAGATTATATATATATATATATATATATATATATATATATATGTACTTCATATGCAGCATGCATTGGCTAAGGGTTGCTCATGTAATGTGAGCATGAGATAAAAAGTGGCACTGTGTGCTCATTTGCATGTCATTTCCCAGAATCCCTTGCTGCAGTAGAAGCGCTGGTTGCAGACCTGTCTAAGACATGCAAATGAATATACAGGAATATTTACAGTTGCTATATATATATATATATATATATATATATATATATATATATTCTATTGAGTGTGCAGCGGACTTCATGTTTTTGTGTTATTAGACTGGTTTTGTGTTCCCAGTCTGTCTGCAAGCACCTGGATTTCTAAGTTTATATTATTCATTATTTTTGGTCTGTGGCTCTTTATATATATATATATATATATATATATATATACAGTACACACGCAAAAAAAATAATGCTGGGTGCACACAAACAAAGAGCCACAGACCAAAAATAATGAATAATATAAACTTAGAAATCCAGGTGCTTGCAGACAGACTGGGAACACAAAACCAGTCTAATAACACAAAAACATGAAGTCCGCTGCACACTCAATAGAAAAAGGATCATTAAGCAATCACCAAAACTCCAGCGCGACGTATGTTTCAGACCACAGGGTCTGGATACTTATAGCATGTCACGGCATTCTGAAGCTCCCTTGCTACCTTGGACCGTCTCTGTTGGTTGAGGTCATTCTCTTCCAATGGGCTGAGACCGTGTCGATGTGCCGACAAGCCTCTGCTAAAATTTTGGACAAGCCTCTGCTAACATTTTGGCCGAAAGCATTTTAATAGGCTGGGCCTCAGCAGTCGACTCCTCTTTCTCCTTATTATTCTCCCCATTCAGGTCAAAAAGATCTTCATTGGACAGTTTCTCTGTCTGCAAGTCAAGCACTTCCCTCACATTATCCTCATCCAGCCGACATTCATGGCCATGTCAAAGATTTCACGTCTTACTTCCAGTGTGCAACATCTTCTCCCACTGTGCAAGCCCTGAAACTACCATGGGCCATATTTTCCACCAAACTCCATTCATACACTTTCGAGTGACCTCGTTCCATGCCTCGCCAACCATGTCAATTGCCATTCGAATATTAAAGCTTCACCAGAAATCCTTAATAGTGGGCTTAGCTTTTCCATAGGTGTCTTTCATGAGTCTGGAAAACACTCGGCGAAGGTAGAGGGCTTTAATGGTGACAATTATGCTTTGATCCATTGGCTGGATGAGGGATGTGGTGTTCGGAGCTGAAATCGGCAAGGTTTGGGGGGTGTCCAGGAGCATTATCTAGGAGAAGAAGAATTTTGAATTGAATGTTTTCGCTCTCACAGTCTGACCTCAATTCCTTGTGAAGATGGTTTAGGAATTAAAATGTGAAAATGGCCGCAGTAATCCATCCCTTTTTATTACTGCGCCACACAACAGGAAGATGATCTTTTGAGTAATTCTTGATTGCCCTTGAATTTACAGTGGTAGACCATTAACGGGTTGACTCTATAGTCTCTTGACGTGTTGCTACCTAACAGCAATGTAAATCAGAACTTATCAGCTTTGAAACCGAATGATGATTTTTCTTCTAAGGAGATGTACTGTAAGTCTTACTTGGCATCCGCTTCCAATTAAGACCTGTTTCATTGAGGTTAAAACCTGCTTTGCACTATAACCTTCATCAAGCATGTTTTTCAAAACTGCTGGAAACTTCCCCACAGCAATGGTTTCTGCTGCAGCAGCTTCTCCACTTCGTTTTAGGTTATGGAAACCATGCCTGGCCTTGAATCTCTCAAACAACCAGGAGTGAAAAGTTTGACTTCTTCTTGCCGTTCAGATCTCTTTAAGTCCTCATACAATGATTTTGATTTTTCTTGGATCATAGCAGTAGACAAAGGCATGTTTCGCCGATTTTGATACTCAATCCATGTAGTGAGCATTTTCTCTAACTTTTCCATAACATACCAAACTCAGTTTTGTAGCACATTTACAACTTTACTGAATTTGGGATTGTCCTTAGTGTAAATTCACTCAAACACATACTGCTGCGGCCGAGTTTATTCGAGCATTTGCCCGTTCTCGGCCGCAGCAGTAACCTGGCGCGCGCCGGAGGGTGCCGGGCGTGCGCCGAAGCCTCGGAGGAGAGGCCCGCCGATCGGGGCTTCCCCCTCTCCTTACCGGGTCCGCCGGGTCCCCCGGAACGTCCCGCCGCCGTCGTGACATCCACGCGACACCAGGGCTCCCTCGGGGAGCCCTGGGCACGCGTACAGGCGGCACAGGCACCCGATGATGCGTGACCTGGGCACGCTGAGGGAGTGCGGCTCGCAAGCCAGGACATTTCCCGGCTTGCGGAATGAGCCGCACTCGGATAAAGTGTGCCGCCTGTGTACAGATGCAGCGGCCGTTACTCGAACACTTCACGCGTTGTATTCCTCGGAAGACCCACGTCATGGCGCATGATTTCTTCCAAACATACCGCCTTAAGACGCAAGTGCAGAAAATGGCATTTTAGTGTTAAGCAGTGTTAAACACTGAAATTGACACAGTAGCACAGTAGCACAATACTGTACACATCACAAATCATTCATTTCATTGCACACAAAGAAACAGAATCCATGAAATTCAAACAAAGCAACCGCGATAAACACGTGTGCCTGGGGCGATTTGCCGTGTTAATGTCGCGTGGAGTACAGCAGCGCACACGAAAACGGCTCCGTGATTTGTTCCAATAACGGCCGCTGCATCTGTAGCGCCTTGTATATCAGCCGTACACTCTGCACTTTCATACCGATTCAAATGTCTAATTTTAGTTCCAAAGTGAGCGCTTTTCTCTTCCTCTTAACAGTCGTATCAGGGTGCTTAGAAATCATTTTCGAGCAGGGTTACAGAAATATAAAAATGCTAAGAAAGTAGAACGGCACGTCACTGAAGGCCATATGTTTAGTCTTCTCGCAAGCGGTTTCTCTCGCGAGACGATACTTGTTTGTTATCGGAGCGTCCCCATCGCTCAAATATTCCACGCATGCGCACTATACAATATTTGACTCATTTTATTTTGAATACATTTAAAATACTGTACAGCACTGTAATTCATTTAAAATCACGTTAATGCGACATTTTCGCAAGTCGAAATTGCATAACTTGGGCGATACCTGCATCTAGTAATATCATGATAAGGACACACCAATTGTGATGTTTCAGAACTACTGAGCAAAAAAAAAAAAGCCCCAATTTCCAACATGAATTCTCTAAAGTCCTGCACAAATTAGGATATACAGTATTTGCACATATTAATGTCAGTAATTATGGTAATAACTGGCAAAAAAAAATATTGATTGTTGAGTTCAAAATGCCTTACTGCCAACTGAATAGAAAGTGTGGCTTATAACAACTCAATCTAGTCTCAAATACTGATTGTATGAGAACACACGCTGAGTTAGTAATACAACTAATGAAAAAGTGCAAATGTTTTTTTCCAGACACATTCATCAGACCGAATGATAAACAAATATAATTCATTTTGTTCTTTTCTTACAACCCAAATTGCCTTGCTTTCTAGCAGTGTGTGGTCGGGGTCCAATTTGTAGGGAATACAATTATAGTTGTCGGTCAAAACCCAACATTATGTTACACTTTGCCATCTTTCCAGCCATAGTCGTATGGTATCGACGCATGTCTTAATCCTTGTAACGGTCTGTGAGGAGGTTTTACTGGCTATACACTTATTTACACAGTCTGTGCTCAAAAGCTGTATACAGGCATACCCCGCATTAACTTACGCAATGGGACCGGAGCATGTATGTAAAGCGAAAATGTACTTAAAGTGAAGCACTACCTTTTCCCACTTATCGATGCATGTACTGTACAGCAATCATCATATATGTGCATAACTGATGTAAATAACGCATTTGTAACAGGCTCTATAGTCTCCCCGCTTGCGCACAGCTTCGGTATAGGTAGGGAGCCGGTATTGCTGTTCAGGACGTGCTGACAGGCGCATGCGTGAGGTGCCGTTTGCCTATTGGGCGATATGTACTTACTCGCGAGTGTACTTAAAGTGAGTGTACTTAAAGCGGGGTATGCCTGTAATGTGGCAGGCATAAGCTTATAAGGGCCCATATTTAATTGGATAAGAAGTCAAAGGTGACACACTGTTAGTGCTCATATGCATGCCATTACCCAGAATCCCTAGCTGCAGTGAAACCACTGTTTGCCAAGCGATAATGGTGAAAAGCCGGGTGGCAGACCTGTTTGAGACAAGTGGATATGCTGACAAGTGAGATTTGTATTTGTTGTAACAATTAACAGGTAATGTAACCCTCTGTTTAAAGGCTGTGAAGCTGTCTTCTGCTTAATTGGGGAGACTTAAAGCAGCCGCCCGAGCTGATCGCCATTTGATTTGCATTTCATTGTTTTTCCAATGCTGTGGGTATTTGTAGAGTTTGATGCCTGGCTCGGTTAGAAAATAAGGGGTTTGAGTTAATCTGTGTCCGTGGTTAAAATTAAACCTTACCCAGGGCTCATTGCAGTTGAAAGATTACCATGGTAACTTCAAAGGCTAGAGATTAAGAAAATCATGTATTTGTTTTAGCACTAGGAAAAAAATGACATTATCCAGGGCATGTTCAGGGAGCAATATACCAATATACTAACATTATTTGAGTTAAACTCCTAGAGGCGTCTGTGGGGCAGGGGGGTGCTGCTTTGAGGTTCATTCATTTGAATGCTTACACATCCCATCGCAATGTATCAGAACAGATCATGCTAGCATGGGTAATGGCAAAGGTTATATCTGTATTTAATTTACCAAGTACAGCTCAACCCCCTTATAACGCTGTGCTTGGGGTCCAAAGAATCTCATCGCGTTATAAGCGGATTCGCGTTAGAAATAATGTGCAATTGTATGCATTGTACAATAAAGTATTTCAGATACCAATAATCGTGTTGTAAAGTATTCATAAATACGAAAATTGGGAGCAGCGCGTGCATCGCATTATAAGCGGATTCGCGTTGTAACGGATCGCGCTATAACGGGGTTGAGCTGTACTGATAAAATGTTTGAACTCTCTTTTTTAGTTACAGCTCTTTTTAAATGCTTTAATTCAGCCAAAAAAAAAACAGTGATATTGTTACATTAGCTTCATGTAAGCGCTGTGTTTTCTTTTCCCTTGAGCAGGGACTGTGTGTGACACAGATAAAGCTAGAACTACAGGTTTATTTATGAATGTAACCAAAGATGCTGATGCTTGCTCAAGTGGGAATTTACCTGATCGTGTTAGCCTACTTGTGCATTTTTCTGTTACAAACGATGTAGGCATTGGGTAACGGGATACCTAACAGCGCCAGGTATATGCTTAGCCCATTTAGTAGATCCCCCAGATGAACTGCAATGCCCATGAGAGGGAGAACGGTCCCTATGGATGAGCATGTTATCCAATTTCCCCTCACACAGTGAGTGCATTTAAAGGAAGACTACAGCAGGAACCATTTGGCCCAGCTCTTAAATTAAATACAATCAGCAATACCGTATTAAAAGAGCAATAAACGGGTGAAGAAGAGACTTCAGTGGTGCTGTAAGGTTACAGGTTTAAACATTATTCAGCCAACAAAGGTATAATTTTTTTACCCTGTCATCTGTTTTGTGTATTCTATTGCAGATAATAGGACCTTGAAAGTTTAATTAGACAAAAATCCGAATGCGAGACTTGACGGTTCTGTAAAGCGTGTGAACTATACAATTACATCTATGAATAACTCTCCATTTGAAAACACAGGCGTCACGGTCTACTTTTCTCCTGGTCCAATGTAGCTCATAGTTCTGCAAGCATGATAACTTGGTTATAGACACGTCAATAAATATTGGGATTAATAAACAAACCACACATTCATCAAAGTACCAAGATATCCGTCAATCTAATCTGTTGACAAGACCACATTAGTCCTGTCTAACTACTGACTAAGCTGTGATTATACCAGGCTTGAGAAAAACATCCATTTAACATACACTAGCACTGTTTTATTGGAGGAAGACTGGTCAATAGTTCAAACAATAACATTATAAATAAACACAGGCTGCTGCATCTGGAAGAGACGTTCAAGGGCACTTCTTGTTCCTCGCAAACACTATGGTTGTGGGTGATTTGTTGCCTGGTCGCTGTTAACAAATATGAGTACATTAAAATCTGCATTTTCTGAACCACAGAGACTGCCATTTCATTAGCATAGCAGGCTTTGAAAAAGATCATTTATTATATCTATAAAGAAGTGGAAATGGGGATGGTTATCAGCTGAGAGATTCCAGTGGCATTACAAGGATAAAGGATACAGCTGAAGTGATCTCTGATTTAATGGCAAACAGGAGAAAGGCTGTCAGTCTCTGATTTATATGTGTTCAGAAATTCTCATATGTCCTCAAATATTCATATTACTATCACTATAGTACAAGGAGAATGAAGGATCTTTTTGTCCCTATACTTATGTGGCCCACACCCCACTGACAACACTTACTGTAGCTATTTCACTGGGGTTTTTGTTGGCCTTCCTCAGGATCAATATAAATATAAATACAAATATAGGATGAGAATCGGTCATCTAAATTTAACGTAGAGTTCAACCTATGTACATATGTCTTTTTTGAAGCTCATCTACTATGTATGTATGTATGTATGTATGTATGTGTTTATAAAAAAACACAAACAAATTGTAGCGATAACCTAACGTGCTAATATGGGGGTTAGGGAATTAAAATGTGGTATAAGTGAATAATACAAGCAAAAATATATGTGTGAAACAGTGATGATATTAAATATGTATAAACTCCATGTGTGATGTAGAAAGTGATATCATGTGTAAACAAACCAATCCCAATAAATGCTGAGATGAATGTCCAGTTCCAGAAGATAGTCCGTTATGGAGTAGGTTATGCTTCTTTAGTTATCAAGGACATTTGCTTTATAATATATTAATGTGGATTAGACTTTCACATGAATATTGCGAGATTTTTGCAGCATCCCTACAGGATTCACATCCTACCACAGAACTATTCTTTAGTGATCTAGCCTGATCACATGGATACCTACAAAACAGAAAAAAGAAGCGCCAGCTCCATAGCATAATACTGCATAAAAGAGTATGTATATGTTTATTTATATAGCACCCACAGTGTGCTCAACACTTTACAAAAGCGAGAATAGACTAAATAGAATTATAGGAATTATAAGTGCATAACCTTCACTTTGGAATTACCATGTTCTTAAGGGGTTAATTGTGTGCGTACACAGAATGAATGCACGTTTTCCCACTGGGGGTGACTTAGCAGATGTTAAGCCCCGCTCATTTCTGCCTGGAAACAGTGACATCACAAGACCCTATACAGTATATAGCCAGGGGGAAGCTTCTTGTATCCAGATCCCAGGAGGAGTTGAAACAGTGGGATCTCACTGTGTATATCCGTTCATATAATAGTATAGGATAAGGATCCCCTTTTATTGTTTATAGAGAGTGTGACAAACACCCCTCTTTTGTAGCGCTGACGTCTGTCTGGTTTCTTCCCGACACAGTCTTCTAGGGTTAATTATACAACAAACAGGAACATGCAAAGTATTACGTTGCTTAACTCAGGCTTCTGCCTGCTTTATTTTCATCCAAGTAAGGTACTGCAGCTTTAACATGTGTAGGTTAGAGGCACTCAGACATTGTCATTCAGCGGTTCACTTATATCAGTGTCATAGTATTTCCCACACTGTTATTTCAAGTAACAAGAAACAAAATTATAGAAACAAAATCCTATCCCTTTCAGGGATCTAACTACACATCATAATCAGCCTCTAACTGCTGCTGGGCCAACTAACCTGGTTCCCCAGCTTAAAACAATGCCCTCTCATTTAGGGTCACTAGATACAGCATAGTCTTTTAGAAACAGCAATACATATTTGTTTGTCTTATCTTTTCGTTGTGGGAACTCGGTCCCCAGTGTCCAGGCAAATCCTCTGGTACTGTGATACTTGGAGGGGCCGTCCACCCCGAAACTGTATGCAGGGGAGCAGCGACACCCCTAGCCCCCAGGCTCTAAGGAGAGAGAGTGAAATGCAAACTTCTCTGCTCTAAATACCTGTGCATGTGATTAGAAGAGCAGGTGAGGGAGAACTAGAGCCATTGTAATCTGTGGTCTGGATTTTCCATCCAGCAGCCTGAGTTAATGTGAAGCTGTGGAATGGATCATTTTGAACTATTCCTGCACTTTCTGACCTAAAATGGGGCAGAAAGCTGCCTAACATCTTTGGAATATGTCACATATCCCCCTCCCCAGCTCACACCTACTGGGGTGAGCGGCCATGGACCTCACTGGGGTGAGCATCCTACCTGAAATACTTGAGCTAACTCCTCAGTACAATATTAAGCATTCACATGACCCGAATATGAACTTTTTTTTCACGGCAATTATGGACAATAGTTTTCGTCATAAGAGACTATACTTAGCAAACATATTTTGTTGCTCTCTATTAGGGAACTATACTGTATTGAAAAATAAATGTCTAGCACACATTCTTATCACCCAGGATATGCTAAATATACTCACAAAACCAGACAGTTTCTATTACCTCCCTGGGTTTTTCTACTCTAGAATATGAACCTCATTATATATTTACCAACCGAAAAGGGCATTTTTTCCCTATATAGTAATTTGTAGTTTAGCTACATTTTCAACACAGAGAACCAATATAACATTGCAATAGTTACAAAATGCTTATTCTAGAGGCCTAATATAGCATAACTACACTAGCTTATTTGCAAAGTTAAGTGTCCGTGACATAGTCCACACGTGTAATAAAAAAAAATATCGGTCAGTTCCCCAAACATTTTTTTTTTTTTGACTTCCAGTCCATTACATCCTCTGACTTTATTTCAACACCCGCTGCAACCTGCAAATGACTGGACTGTTTCTTTAGCTTCTGACAGAACTCTGGGGCCGGATAGTCTTTGTCTTTATATTGTGGCCCAGAGTGGCGAGATCCGGAAAAATTCAAGCCCAGCGTTGACCTTCGTCGCTTTTGCTTTGCAACCTTTGAACCTTTATGGTACTTCTTACTGCCATGTATTTTCTCACGACCATCACTCTCGGAGATTTGGGATTTTCCCTCTGGGGCAATTATATGGTACTTAGAAGATGAAGCACTGATTACCTTGATGGGGCTCTCACTAACTCCGGCAGTACCCTGTGGCATTTTACCTTTGCAGCCGGCAGGCATGTAGTCTTGGGCCTCTTTTTCCTGAGGCCTACATTTATTCAGGCGGAAGTACCGCTGGATAACCAGTGACGCATTTCTCAGGGTTTGATAGCGAATCCTGTTCTGTGTCATCCTAGTCAGAGACTGGATTTTTATAGTTGCTCCTTTCATAATGTGGAACCTGTTTCGTACCATGCGGGCACGGTAGAATGATTGAAGAACACAGGCTGCTTTATTCCGGCGATTAAACTGACGAATTTTCATCCCTCTGTAGGCAGCCTGTAGGATGATAGTTGCGGCGCGTTTACGCCGATAATTTTCTCTTTCCCTTCTTCCTTGGATAAGAGCTTTGCAGTGCTTCTGAATTATTCGATTGCTTTTCTCCTTTTTCAATACGTTAAGTTCCTCCGCGAGAGAATTCTGTTTTGTGCATACATCTCGCTCCTTTTGTGACCGTGTCTCTTTTAGCCTTGGAATCTCTTTCTCCAACTTCATCTTTATAGCAAATCGTAATATTGCAACAGCATTGAAGATACATGTATAGGAACGTACAGCTTGCTTGGTTAGGAGGTAGGATTGATAGCCCGACTGAACCACTTTAGAAGCTTCTCCCATGTCCTGGTAGCGTCTTTGTTGCTGTCCTTCTTTATTTCTTTTTCCACTCAGTGCGGCTGCTAATTCAACTTCTTTGGAGTTGAGTTGCGACTCCATGTCCGTCATCTGTTTCAGAGCAAGGTTTAACTCTGTTTCATTTTCTCTATTCTTGACCTGCAGCTGCAGGTGCTCCTTCCGGGTCTTGTCCAGCTCCAGCTGCAGCCGGGCCCCCTCATTTGCCGTGTGGTCCAGCTGCTTGTGGATATCGACCATCTCGCTTTCATAGCGCAATGTCAGGCAGACCACCTGACGGACGGACACCTCCTCCCTCTTGGCGCACTGTATCTCTCGCTCAGCCATCTGCTTCTGCAGCTCTTCAACCTGACCCTGCCAGACCTCCCTCAGGGTCTTCACCTCTTCCTGGTGCTTGCTCTAGGTTTGCAATTTTACTCACTTCAGCAACTTACATACAGCACTTGCTAGCTGCAAATTCACTCACTTCAGCAAAAGGCATTAGCTTTACAAACAGCACTTGCTAGATGCAATTTTATTTTTTTTTCTTCAGCAAAGCATTTTGGTTTTCTGTTTGGGTTCAGGGTGCTATTGCATCCACACTTCGCACATTCTCTGTGTATGCTAGAAGCACAACTGATATACACAGTGGGACAGACTTCACTCATTGCATCTGTACTTTAGTTCAGCTGGGCGGCCATTTTGCACCCCTGCATTTATTTGCAAACCCACAGACTTTTTAGTGTCGACCCGCATTCTCCACCATATGTGACAAACGCCCCTCTTTTGTAGCGCTGACGTCTGTCGTGGTTCTTCCCGACACAGTCTTCTAGGGTTAATTATACAACAAACAGGAACATGCAACGTATTACGTTGCTTAACTCAGGCTTCTGCCTGCTTTATTTTCATCCAAGTAAGGTACTGCAGCTTTAACATGTGTAGGTTAGAGGCACTCAGACATTTTCATTCAGCGGTTCACTTATATCAGTGTCATAGTATTTCCCACACTGTTATTTCAAGTAACAAGAAACCAAATTATATAAACAAAATCCTATCCCTTTCAGGGATCTAACTACATATCATAATCAGCCTCTAACTGCTGCTGGGCCAACTAACCTGGTTCCCCAGCTTAAAACAATGCCCTCTCATTTAGGGTCACTAGATACAGCATAGTCTTTTAGAAACAGCAATACATATTTGTTTGTCTTATCTGTTCGTGGTGGGAACTCGGACCCCAGTGTCCAGGCAAATCCTCTGGTACTGTGATACTTGGAGGGGCCGTCCACCCCAAAACTGTATGCAGGGGAGCAGCGACACCCCTAGCCCCCAGGCTCTAAGGGGAGAGAGTGAAATGCAAACCTCTCTGCTCTAAATACCTGCGCATGTGATTAGAAGAGCAGGTGAGGGAGAACTAGACCCATTGTAATGGATTTTCCATCCACCAGCCTGAGTTAATGTGAAGCTGTGGAATGGATCATTTTTAACTATTCCTGCACTTTCTGACCTAAAATGGGGCCGAAAGCTGCCTAACATCTTTGGACTATGTCACAAGAGGGACAGTGCTCTGATTAGGTATTGTCCCACAGATATGGCTCCCTTGAAGGTTGATGAAGATGCAGTCTAGGCCCAGAAGGGACTCAACAGGCCACAGTCTTGCATTATAGTCGGCCCAGACCCATCAGAAGGACCATTGCTGGCCCCACTCCAGACTATCACAATGTGGTACGCAGTACCAGAGGGAGGGACTGTTATCCCTGGCAGAGGGAGATTAGAGCCAGGCCCGACAGGGGCCCATATGAGAGGGAATTCTACCAAAGTCACCCGGAAGAGGGCTTCAAACAAACAGGATAAAGCCTCCGCGGGCCAAGATAGGGGCAGCTGGGGAAGAAAGGTTCAGACAACACAAGGAGGAATATAGTTATGCCTGTACCAAGTTCATAGTGTACAAAGATGTATCAATAAATCTGCTGTTGAATGAATAAAGTTCCTGGCACCAATCATCGCCATATCGTCGCTGAGCCACACCAATCCAGCACCCTGACTAAGGTAATTACATCTGAGAAAGCCAAGATAAAAGTCGTTGATGTAAACTCCCTAGGAGCCAGGAAGGGAGGGTTACAACAATAACAAGGAAAATCAGACAATAGGAAAGGAAATCCCTGCCCCGGACAGCTTACAATCCAAGTGGTATGTTGGGAGACTTACAGAGACAGCAGGTGAGGGAATAAGTGCAGTAAATGGCAGTGCTTGGCCACAATAGTTGGTAGGAGTGGGACAGTAGTCAGGAGTCTCGGCTATTGAAATGCTTCATTTAAGAGGTGAGTTTTAAGGTTTGACTTTAAGGTGGGGAGAGAAGGTGCTTGGCGTATACTGAGTGTGAGGGAGTTCCACAATACAACTGTCCCACAACACAACTATCCCACAACATCAACTAGCATAACATTTGTTACTATAACCCCCTATGCTGCCCAAGGGGCCAGAGGCACATTGTTCTGGGTATATAAGGGTTGAAATTACAACATACTGGTACGTTAAATTCAATCTTTGTTTTCTTACATTACATTGAGTAAAACTCTAGCAATAATACATACCCAGTTTATTTCCTACAACACTACTCATTGTTATGTTTAATATAAAGTGGGTGCGTTTTCTCTGGTACTGTACAGGCTTTCAATAAAACACATCTGTCTAATATGGTGATTCTAGTGCCAAAGTATTAGAACAAGCTTTCTCCCTTGTCACACAGAGGGATTTATTGTTGTAAAACTATAAAGTAACTCTGTGATGTTCACACAGCAGGATATACAGTACTGCTGTTCTATTCTCAGCCAGCAGATACACACATTGTTCACTTATTTATTTATAAAATGTTTTACCAGGAAGTAATACATTGAGAGTTACCTCTCGTTTTCAAGTATGTCCTGTTATGTTATGATGACAAATACATGGTTACAGTAAGTGAACAAGGTTATACATTATATATAAATACATTGCATGTACAGTAAGAGATAATATATATTATAGGCGTATGTAACAGTTACAGACCAGATTAAAATGTGAGACAGCTTTAGTTTTGGAAGAACTTAGACTGGTGGCGGCTTTGAGAGTCTCCGGTAGACTGTTCCAGTTGTGAGGTGCACGGTAAGAGAAGGAGGAGCGGCCAGATACTTTGCTGAACCTTGGGACCATAAACAGTCTTTTGGAGTCAGACCTAAGGTGATAAGTGCTGTATGTGGTAGGGGTGAGGAGCTTGTTCAGATAGACGGGTAGCTTGCCCAGAAAGTATTTGAAGGCAAAACAGGAGAGATGAAGTTTGCGCATAGACTCAAATGATGGTCAATCTAGTTCTTTGAGCATTTCGCAGTGATGTGTGTTGTACTGTAGTTGTATTGGAGGACAAAACGGCATATTGAATTGTAGAGGGTATCAAGTTTGCTAAGGAGGGTTTGGGGTACCGTGCCATATACTTCCCTGTCTCACCACTTGACAACCCTTCTTGATGTCATCAAAAGCAAGTATTGTTGTAAATATTTATTTACTTATTTATAAAATGTTTTGCCAGGAAATACTACATTGAGAGTTACCTCTCGTTTTCAAGTATGTCCTAAGCACATATTTATGATAATACATAGTTACATTAAATGAATAGAGGCTATACATTCACTTTACAGACGTTTCATGGACAGTTAGAGATCATATGATTAAGGGCGTATGTAACAGTTACAGACAAGATTAAAATAAAAGACATCTGAAGTCTTGAAATTACTTATGCTGGAGTCAGCTGTGAGAGTCACAGGTAGATTGTTCCAGTTGTGAGGTGCACGGTAAGAGAAGGCAGTGCGGACGGATTCTTTGTTGAACCTTGGGACTGTTAACAGTCTTTTGGAGTCAGATCTCAGGTGATAAGTGCTGCTGCGTGTGAAGAGCTTGTTCAGATAGGCGGGTAGCATGCCCAGAAGTAATTGAAGGCAAGACAGGCAAAATGTACTTTGCGTCTGGAATTGAGGGATTGCCAATCTAGTTAGTGGAGCAGACTTTGTCAAGATTTTGTGAAGGCAAGATAAAGAGGAAAACACTGTACTTGCATACAAATGTGATTATGTTCAATAAGGGTAAGAATTCCATGCTCTGATGAGGTTATTACAACCCAACGTATTGTAGATAGGGCACAAGGTGTAAAGTAACAGAGATGACATTGAGTTATTACACTTACTGCCAGTCTTGAGCATAAGTACCCTTCATCTGCCCATAAACATGCCATTATGTGTATATCTATATCTATATCTATATATAAACATACATATAAATATAACCAGGACCATCCTTCCTCTAATTATAGAGGTAAATAAGGATTTTAATCAGTTAGTGTTAGGACCTGCGAATTTGGTCATGCCTTGACGTGGCTCGCAGACTAATACGATTTGGCCAAAGGGTTAACTAAATAACCCTTTTTCAAGAGATATACAGTATAGGTATTTCACAGCGTATTTTTGTCACATTGGATGTTGCTCTGGACTTCTTTGTTTCTTGTTTTATACATATAAATATATAAGCCCTCTTCACTTTTTTTCTGAATACAAATGTTACATTATTGGACTGCACTAGATCAATACCTTCAGATGACCTCCCGGATTCAGGAAGCAAGCATATTTAATTCCGACTATGCATATGACAACACACTCGTTATAAAGTGCCATTGGGGACCTCGCCAATCAGCTTGTCAATTAAATTCTATTGACTGAACATTTCTTGCCTTTTCACTCGATACAGCAGAATTCCAAAAGCAACACATTTGCCCTGAAGGTAACAACTGTAATATGTACATTATTCGGAAATCATGCCTTTAAAAAAAATGGATTCTCACAAAAAAAAATCCATATCACAAATAGGAATAACATATAGCCATTTGTTCCCTTCAATGTTTTACATTCATTTATAGATAACCATGTTTTAAGAGCTTCCCAATCGACAACATGGTAAAGCGCTTTAAACAGCGTAGAAGGGTAACATTCAATTCTAATACAGAGAAAGTCTTCCAAGTTCAAATGATGAGAAAGGGGTCAACTTTGGCGCAAAATTGACGCAAATTGCATCATTATGCGTCAGCGCAGGAACAATTTTTTGGGGTGGAGGTAGGGTTGCCAGGTGGCTTCTCCAAAAATACTAGACTCAATGGTGAAAGGTGCGTTACTGTAGGTCACTATGTCCAGGGAGGAAAATACCAGCTTGCAACTTGTAGTGTGTCCATAGGAGTCATTACACGACACAGATTATAGTGAGATGTAGCAAGCTTTGTATCCTCTGCGAGTCACTTTATCTTGTATTTGCATATGCAGGGGAAATCTGTACATGTACATGTGTCATGTAGAATGCTGTCTTACATTTGATGCGCGCACAATTTTTTTTCCAATGTTTCAAATCAAGCTTCTGGTTACACTTTATGTTGATACATCTCCTCCAAACATCTCACTATCTAAACTGCGGTGGGGGGCACAATAGGTTATTTAAAGGTGCAATCCTGGTTGACACACGAACAACATTTTCAAAACAAATGAATAATCAAATTGTCTTTTGTCTACAAATGTAGTCGTGCGTAACGCAAATATTTGGATGCTCTTGTTTCTGTGTGTAACGGTTTTTCTGGACCCTCCTGACCCACCCAATCTCAGATTGGCCCCTGTGGACTAACCGGTCCCCATTACATGGATGTGTCTGGTGGTGCACCTGTTGGCTACAGGACTCCTGAGTCTCCCGCACGATGTTGTTATAGGGAATGTCAACCCAGACAGGCAGCTGAGGTAGTGCTTGAGTCCTACCTACATACAGTGCAGCGCCTCCACCTCATCAGGATCTCTGCGTCCGCAAGGAGATGGTTCTGATGAGGAACTCCTCTGTGGTGCCTTCCTCTTTGGCGTAACTTCACACTCACACATGGGGGTTCTTGTGAATAAGGGCATCTTTATTGATGGTCCAGGCAGACTGCCCCTCGCAGCAAACAGCTTAGCCGCTCATTCTCTTACAGCACTCTCCTTCAGAAGAATCTGCCCTCCCAATGGAGTTAGATCACCTCTCCCCTCGGGGAGATCACCCCCTGTGCCAGGTCCCTGGACACAGTATAGGCACTTTCTTTGTGCCTGTCAGCCTTACTGCTGTAACCTTAGAACACTCTCCAACCACAATTGAACTTGGAACTTGAACCACTAGTAGAGCCACTAACATTGGGCAGTGCTGTGTCTTATATACCAAAGGGAATAGCTCCACCTCCTGCGTCACTAACAATGGACACAAGGTATGTTTCCACTCCCCTGATGTACATATGACACCTCACCAGGGTGTGAGGGCAAACCTCCATGATTGATGCTGGCAATCCTGTATATTTACCAGGCTTACTGCCAGCATGAGAGAGAACGGTATACCATTTTTAAACATGGCTACATGTGAATCAAATTTTTGCTCCACCTTTATCCCACCCTGTCCTTATCAGAAAGCCAAAAAGAGGAGGGGGGCCTCAGGCTGCCCAGCACATGTTGCACTATTGAAAATACTGATATTTGTGTCAGATTGCGAATTTAAAAAAATTCAATCTGGCTTCAATTACCCAGGTTGAACCCCTTAAATAATATCACTGCTATTAGACATACGTGCCCTTGGAGGGACTGCCCCTTTAATGCCATGAGACACGCTCTCCCATGCTAAAGTGTTGTATATTATGTTTTTGGACTAACTACTGTAGAGCACGGCGCGCCCAGATGAGGACCTGGGTTATTCCACCAACAGGACACTCTGGGGCCTATTCTATAAGCCTTCATAAAAAAAATCGCTGGGCCGGTTACGGTTCGCAGCCAGTTTTTTGAGCGTTGCTATCACTGTATTCAGAAAGCCTGGAATACCTGCGATAGTAAAATGCCCAAAACGGGCGAGTAGCCAGCGACGTGATGTTCGCCTCTCTCTTATGGGCTTACCCAGCGACCTGCAGCAATCTGGCCGACACATATCTCGCCAGTGATCGCAAGATTTTGATATAAATTTTAATACTAGTGTACGTGAGGAGGGGGTCTCCGGAGCAGAACTGCATTGATTCCAGGTCCAGGAACCCCCTGCTCCCCGAGATACAGGCCCCGTTATGGGGTGCCGGTATCTCCTATGCATTTAAATGTCTCGCGTCACGTGACCATGGGATTTAAATGCATAGGAGATCGGTATCATAGGAGATCGGCACCCCATAACGGGGCCTGTATCTCGGGAAGCAGGGGGGTGGATGGTGGGTGGATAGTACACATCCCTAAAATCTATCACCAAAACAGCAAAATAATTAAAATAATGGTACAGTAACCAATGGGATTGTCTGCAATCCCATTGGCTGTAATACCATGTGATATCAGCCATGTGGTTTTAAGGATGTGACGCACCTCCCTTGGAGATGATGTCACATATAATAATAGTTTGCTTGGATGGGTGTTTATTTATTGTTATGTTTTGGAATAACATAATTTTTATTATTTTGCTGTTTTGGTGATAGATACATTTTAGTGATGTGTACTAGTAGGCTTTTTAGTTCTTTTATTGTTGGGGTGTTTAGGTGCTTGTGTATTTATTTTATTCTTGTGTATTTTTGGCCTTAATGATTTGTATTAGGTTGACCATTGAGTGCAATAATGACTTATCATGCCCATATTACATTGACATGATGTACCACTGTGCCAATCAATGGGTAGAGGATGGGTATAGTGGGCATGGGGTGGGTGGTTAGGCCTCCCGGGTGGGTAGCGGGGGAGGGTGGGTTAACCCCTTAATTACTATACAAATACATTTTTGGCCAGTAACTGCTATTTAGGTTGCTTTGATATGCACATCGCGGCTTAAACTCGTATATTCAGATCTCGCTACCTGAAGGGTGGCGAGATCGGATTCGCGATGTGCATATCTAGGAGAAAAAATGTATTGTTGCTACATAGGATTGAAGCTGGGAGTCTCTGGTGCTTACCCGCACTCATTTCAGCTCCGGGGACCCCCTGCTTCAATCCTATGTAATAAAAATACATTTACAGCCCAGCTTCATTACCTTAGTGCAGGGGTGCGTAAACTTCTGTTGCTGCGCTCCCCTGTATCCACTCCCCCGTTGCTCGCGCCCCCCTTACCTGCCTGTCGGCATCAGTGGGGTCATGTGACGCGATGTCAAGACATCATCAGGTCAGCTGAACCGTGGTAAGTTCAGTTGCAGAGGCCTCACGCGATCCCCCGGCATTTAATTTAAATGCCTTGTGGAAGAGCATGGGGCCTCTGCAACCATCCGCGCCCCCCAAGTAAATCCTGTCCCCCCCTGGGGGTAATGCCCCCAGTTTGCGCAGGACTGCCTTAGTGCCAGCAGAGGACGAGGCAGTGGCAGGGGCTGAATGTAAGTGGGCAAAGTCCTGAATGTCCCGTACTGGAGCTGCAACAGGTGGTTCACTTAATGCTAGGGCCGAAAAATGGGGCTCAAAAACATTTTTATTTACACAACCAGTAAGAGGTTCTACCTCCCTTTTAACTGGGGAATGTCCTCTTCCTCTTGAACTTGTGGTGGCTGCCACTCTGTGTTCTCTTCCCAGTCCAGCAAGAGGTGGCACTGTGGCAGGAAATGTCTTCTTCTCTTTGGAGAGACCTTCCACCCGAATGGCGACCTCTGGTGGAACCAGGTCCACACGCACCGCTTCAGAGCCCGGCGGTGGTGCGACCAGCTCCGCAGACGCCATCTTAAAGAATCTGGAGTGAACACTAACCCTGGACTAATGCTCTACCCCTGGGACATGTACCAACCCCTAGCTAATACACTGCCCCACTTTGTGTGCACGAACTCTATAGAATCTGGAACAGACACTACCCCTGGATAGCGCTCTGCCCCTGGAACATCTACTAACCCCAGGCTAATTGACTGTCCCACTATGTACAAACTGGTTAAAGAAGGGTAACCACGTGCCCTGGTGTCACCTCAGGGTACGCCACCACAATAGGACAATGTGGAGTGAAGGGTAACCACGCATCCCGGTATCTTACCCTCTGGGTACGCCCCAACACTGTCTCTCTCGGTAAGGGTTTAGGCTTATCCCCTCCCTGGAAAAGCTACAGGGAGAGACTCCCCCCTTCCTTAACACGACTGGGTGCCCAAGGTCCCTGGTGTAGCTTAAGGATCCTTGCCCCTTGCTGCATGCTCACTGCCCTAAAAGCCTGTCCTGTCTCTCTGCATCTCAGCAGATCTCAGCAGTGCCTGCAAATGTAACCCTGTTTCCGCCCCCCCCCCCCCTATCTCATCTAGGGCTCCTTTGGGGAAAACTGCTCTGGTTACTACTCTTTGTGTGGTGCTAGCATACCTGCTGGTTCCAGGAGGGCTGAGTGGCCGCAGTGGTAAGGGGCATAGGACAAGTTTAGGGACAGTATTCATGGGTGGATCTTCAGTGTTCGGCGCCTCCAGCTGTGACAGGATCCCAGGCTGTGGGATGTCAGCTCCCATCACTGCACCCTTCGATCCTCCTGCCCAATAACCGACACCCAGGCAGAGGTCTGATGAATAAGCAGCTTTTATTGTCATTCTCTCTCTACACTTCTCCTCTTAGTCTCCCAAAGCACAGGACTCCGGGATGGTGCAGGCTCCATCACTTGGGGCATTCTGTCTGGATACTGTCTAAACCAGCCGGCTTAGAATGGCATGCTTGCCCTGCAATGTGGAAGGCTCATAGCCCTCTTACTCCCCATAGGAAGAAGAGCCAGACTTCATTCTTTCCTCACCCTTTGGAGGGTAGTGCCAGACTCCTCTGCTTCCTCACCCTTTGGAGGGTAGAGCAAGACTTTCTGCTTCCTCACCCTTTGGAGAGTAGAGCAAGACTTTCTGCTTCCTCACCCTTTGGAGGGTAGAGCAAGACTTTCTGCTTCCTCACCCTTTGGAGGGTAGAGCAAGACTTTCTGCTTCCTCACCCTTCGGAGGGTAGAGCAAGATTAACTTTAGATCCTCCCTAGAAGAATCTAGAAGGGGCGGGCTCATGGACTGTACCCACCTTCATGGGGCTGTACACAGGCCATGAGATACCACCTTCCTTCCTCTTCTAGGAAAGAAAAGGGGGTCATTGCCCATAGATTAACCCACTACGGCCTGGAACTTATCAGGGCTTACGTGGTAGTTATCCTATGTGGGGAGAAACAGGTAAGATGGGACATGTAAGAGCAGTGCAGGGAGCTGCAACTCTCTCTCTGCACAGCTTTGACAGACTGGAGGAATATTGCACGGTAAGATCTCTGAAAATGCAACTGTAAAGTTGATCGGTATGGCATTTGTGTTCCAAACAGTATCTTCCAAGCGCAAAATCTTACTGAATATCGTTTTTACACATTTCATACCGTGAAGTAACAACATGCCAAACCGATTGATATGGCAGCGATCTTATCAAAGCTACCTGACTTGGCCCCTGAGTGTAAGTATAATGTCCATCAATTGTCTGACCCAAGGAATGGATGCATAAATATGTGCGTAAATGTTAAACGCTGGTAATGGACAGGGGAAGATAGGTACATATGGTCACAGACAAGTCAGTGGCCCTAAATAACCGGTCAAAAACCCTTCACACACCGCACTTTAGAGCACTACAGTATATGTAAACCCTCCAGTGTGAGGTGTTTATTGAGATGTATCAACTTTGTATCCCAAATGATGAAAGGTAAATCCCAGTACTCACAAGATCCCCGCCACGCAGATCTCCGTGGGCGTGCTTCCTGATGTATGGTGGACAAACAAAAATACAGGCATGCCCCGCATTAACGTACGCAATGGGTCCAGAGCATGTATGTAAAGCGAAAATGTACTTAAAGTGAAGCACTACATTTACTCGCAAGTGTACTTAAAGTGAGTGTCCGTAAACCGGGATATGCCTGTAGAGGGGGAAGGGGGGAGTTTGCCTTCTGAGCCTCATAAATTGATTCCTAACTGTTCACAAAATATGTTTAGGTTTTAGGATTCACTTTAGAACAGAACATGGCAAGAACTAGAAATTGTGAGCCAGGCAATCCAAAGAAGACATGAGCAGCCACTGCAGGAAAATATGTTTTATTTATCTTCTACTATTTTCTCAGGCAATATGTCTTGAACACAGATGGGTTCTCTATTTGCTTTTAGCTCATGGAAGAAAAAAAAATAATATCTAGAAAGGCTACATCAGTACAGTTTGTTTTTTTTATGATTTATTTTCTTACTTTGCTCAGCTTGAAATACTGCACACTGAATACTGGCAATAAGGTTTTTCATTATCACTTACGGTCACTCCATATATCTCTGCTTTCAACAACAACATAAATTCCATACCGATAATGTTGTTCCTCACCTAGGGCTTAATTTCTGAGCTAATGTTAAACAGGATATAAGCTTAGTTCAAGAAGATGACACCGGAATACACATACAGTACATTATTTACAATGTTTGGACTGAAGGTACTTTTCCCCCCTTAAATGTACAAGAGACAAAGGGAAATGCATCAAGTTCAAAACAGTTTGTTTGTAATATTCTTTGCATAGTTTGGAAGGGCCAAATTTAATGACCTCTGAAGGCAATGTAGATTGCTAATATAACAGGGCATGTCCCATCATACCTTTCTTTCCCCACATATTATATCTGCTATGTAAGTCCTGTTACGTTCCAGGCAGTAGCAGGTTAATCAATGGGCCAGTGACCCCCCCCCCCTTTTCTGCTTTCCTTTGAAAGTGAAGGAAAAGAGGTGGTGATTCATGGCCTGTGTACAGCCCATTAGAGGTGGGTACAGTCCATGAGCCCACCCCTTCTAGAGTTTTCTAAGGAGGAGTATCAAAGTTAGAAGAGTCTGCCTCTGCTCCCAAAGGAGAGAGGAAGGGCTGTAAGTCTCTTCCATCGTGAAGATGAGCTGGCCCACTCTAGGTCCAAGAGGCCTAGAGAACACCAAGACCCAAGGTCCCACACTGCCGGGCAGCACCACCTAGAAATCCTGGGACTTCAGAGAGACCATGCTGCTAGGAAGAACTACTGCAAGAATACACTACAATAAATCCTGTTCAACTATACCTCTGCCTGGTGTCAGTTCCTGGGCAGGAGGGGTAAGGAGTGCAGTGATGGGACTGACACGCATACATCCTGGGTTCCATCACAGCTGGAGGCGCTGAAACACCAGAGGAGAAGAAGAATACAGAGATCCATCTAAGCCTGTCCTGTCAAGTCTCATTACCACCTAAGCAGATGACTCTTCCCAGCCTACAGGTATTGCACCACACACCTGGTAATGCGTGTTGATCCTCAGTTCTAGGGGGGGGACAGTGTTATACTAGTAAGTGAAAACCCAGCGAACACCTCTTCACTAAATGGGCAAGGAGAACGCAAAGATTAACTGATGTTTGTTCGCCAATATGATTATTAGTTTTATTAGATTATTTTACCTAATAAACTCTTTGCAGTTGAAGAGGCCTGCAGATAAAGAAGTTAAAGGGCAATTCTGCTGCTAGAATAATCTCACTCTCTCTCAAAACAGTCTCTGCTCCTCTCCTCTTTAAATCCCTCTCCTGGCTTCCCATCAAGATTCGGATGACCTACAAAGTTATACTCCTTACCTTCAAGGTTCTCCACTCATCTGCCCCATCCTGCATATCAGCTTTGATCACTCGCTATGCCCATTCCTGTCTCCTGTATTCTACCCACAACTGTCTCCTTTCCACCCCTTTCACCTCTGCTGCTCTCTCTCTCTCAAAACTTTTCCCCTCACTGCCCCTTACCTGTGGAACTCCCTCACACTCAGTATATGCCAAGCACCTTCTCTCCCCACCTTTAAGACAAACCTTAAAATGTACCTCTTAAATTAAGCATTCCAATAGCCGGGACCCATGGCTACTCTCCCACACCCACAATCACTCCTACCAACGACTGCACTTATTCCCTCACCTGTTGTCCCTGTAAGTTTACCACTTTGATTGTAAGCTCTGCAGGGCAGGAATTTCCATTCCTATTTATTTATTGGATTGCAAATGGTGAGAGGCTATTTATGGGCCAGAGTTATGGGTAGAAGCAATGGTTAAGAAGTCGCATAGGGTCCCAAGCAGTGCGAAGATACCAATATTTGCAGTAATTGTTATCACGATAAGTCTGCAGAGAGCTGCAGGGGGAAAGACAGCGGGGGACGTGACTGGGGAGTGAGGGGGGCGCAGCCATGATGACACGCGGCAGGTTCACCCTCATTGGCTGAACCGCAAGGGGGCGTGACCTAGCTAGGTCTAATCAAAATTTTAATGTGAGTGAAAAACTCACCGTGCAGCGCGGCGGCCGCCCCTCACAGCGAGCCCGGCCCCATTGAGAGGCAGCTCTTGTGCCCGCAGCGTCCGCCATAGCGAGCGCTGCAGTAGCCAGTGGGGACCAAGCCTTACACCCGATGAAGGGTGGGCGTGTCCTCCCCAAAACATTGTTTGATACTAGAGGTCCCTGCATGGACACTTAACCAATTACGGAGCAATCAGAATTGTGGTAACATTGTGCTGTTGCAACTGTTTCTGTTGTTGTTTTTTTTACTAATGTCTTTTGTGTGTTCCAAGTTTCACATCCATAAGTGAGCACACTCACAATACACTTGCCAACACTTCCCCTTAAGACACAGTGGAAGGTTCCCATGTCTTGTTTCTTCCAAATTCACGCTTTCCCATCTTCATTCTCCTATTGATTTCATTCAAAAGGTTCCTACGCATTGATATTTCCTGGCCAAGGTAGACATCGTTTTCAACTTCTAGTTTTATTTCAATCTTTGCAGAGATTACACATTTGTTGAACATCACTATGGTCTTGCTGAGATGAAGGTGGAGGCCCACTTTCTTACTTGCTGGCACAAATTCTCTAATTTGTTGCCCGGAGTTCTTCTGGACGTGGGGCAAAATAACAATGTCATCTGCACATCGTGGGTGACTCAAGTATTCACCACTGATTTTGATTAATTGTTATGCCGAATTCAATATCTTGAACCAATCTTCCAGTGTTGCTTTGAAAAGATTTGGTAACATGGTGTCTCCCTGCCACACTGCTCTGCTGATCTTTACCTTGCGTATATCTACTGTAGTCTAATGTAGTCTAATGGTTGACACGGCATTCTTGTAAATGTTCCTTATCATCTCAATGTTTGCTTCAACATTTTGACTTAATGCGTTTAAAATGCAGATTGGTACCGTAGATCAGCAATGCGAAAACTGAGGGGCGCGCCCCCCGGGGGGTGGGAGATTTTTCTAGGGGAGCGCGGGCTGTTGCAGAGGCCCCACGAACTTCCACCAGGGCTTTTAAATGACGCCGCGGGGTCATGTGACGTGACGTCACACGCATCACATGACGCCACGGGTCACGTGACCCCGTAGCGTCATTTGACGCAGGTCTAAGGTAGGGAGGGGGGGGGCGTGAGTATCCAGGCAGGGAAGGCAGGGGGGCGCAGCAGCAAAAGTTTTTGCTCCCCTGCTGTACACTACCGACACACTTAATCCGAGCAGGGCTAGTTCCGCAAGCCGGGGGATGCCCCGGCGTGCTAGCCCCACTCCCTCGGCGTGCCGCGCGTCATTGATGCACGGTCACGCGTCATCGGGTGCCAGCGCCCCCTGCACGCGCGTCCAGGGCTCCCCGAGGGAGCCCTGGTGTCCCGCGATGTGGGGGACGGCGGCAGGGGGTTCCGGGGGACCCGGCGGACCCGGCAGCGGGAGGGAGAGCGCCCCGATCGGAGGGCGCTCTTCCGCTGCTTCGGCGCGCGCCCGGCATCCTCCGGCGCGCGCCAGGTTACTGCTGCGGCCGAGAACGGGCAAATGCTCGAATAAACTCGGCCGCAGCAGTAGATCATATTCATTACTTTGTGAAATCACTTAGATGTGTTCCATTGTGTTATATCCACTGCTAAATCCTGCTTGTTCTCTAGGCTGATCAAAGTCCCGTGCAAAGTCTGCTGCAGCCGATTAGCGAGTATCGTCGTAAAAATCTTGTAAGTGGGTGGGAAATAAACTGATTGGTCTTGAGGTTATTTGTCTCCTTTCTAATGAATGAGTACAGTATAACAATGTCAGTGCTCCATTGTTCTGGAACTTCGAGCAGCATTCTTTCCTAGATTCTTTCAAGATTTCAGTTGTAATTCCATCTTCCCGGGGGGCTTTCCATTACGGATTTTATTGCCTTTGCTACTTCTTCTGGAAGGAGCATGGTTCGTCGTTTGGCGATTTTTCTCATTCTTCATCTGTTTGATTTATGCCCTGTGCTATTCTTGTACTATTTCTTGTTTGAGTGTAATTATTTGCTTCTTCCCAATCATAAGTCCCTGCTTCATCTTCTTTAAACTATTATTACCTTGGACAGGCGTCTTGAACATATTGCAGTTACATTTTCTTCCGTCTCCAGTTATACACTTGCAGATCATCTTTTACAGCTCTGTACTTTCCAATTTTTATTCTATTTCAAAATGTTGAAATAAATAGTGGAAGTCGTAGAAAAGGTGTTACATGTTTGAGTGCTCTCAAGTTATTGCAGCATAAATGTTGCAGAATAGAACTGCACCTTTAACTCGTTCTGAGCTAAAAAGACATATTGTATTCCAAAGCCATGCGTTACAGTCCTCCCCACCACTGGAGTGGTCTTTACCTTCTTGGGGGATGATGAACATTTGAAGTCACTTTTAGACAACGGGACCAATTTCTGTTCCAAAGTGGTAGGTAGAAAACGCATTTCATTTACTTACCACAAACTATCAATTACAATTGACATGTCTGAGAAACTCTGACAGACAATAATAGAAGGTGGCTCCATATTGGAGTTATAAAATCCTTTCTGTTCCATGCAAATGATTAAGGGTTGCTACAGGTTTGTGAAGTTTGTCATAGAATGGTCTATCGTCCTTTTTACAGTATTTATGGACGGCTCAAGGTTAACTGGTTTGCTCTTCAGTGGCAGGTAAAAAAAGAAGTGTGTGTGTGCCGATCACGCGCATTTTAAGTGAAACTACCGTGTCTTTTGTCACTGTTTTGTCACAGAAATTGTATTTGGAATGGTGATGTTTTTAATTAAAAATCAAAACACAATTTCAGTGACAAAACACTAAAAAGTTTGATTTACAAAGCGTTTTAGCTATTTGCACTTCTATATTTAAAGTAACTGAATTCCTTGTGTGTGCGTCACTGTGTGTGTGTGTGTGCATCAGTCAGTGTGTGTGCGCGCACCTGTCAGTGTGTGTGTGTGTGTGTGTGTGTGTGTGCGCGCCAGTAAGTGTGTGTGTTTGCGTGCGCGTCACTCAGTGTGTGGAGATAAGTCATGGAGGCGGGATGAGGCTGAGCAAGATGTAGTAAATGTTAAATGTTCAAGTTAAGGTTCAGCAGAAAGAATTATTAAATACATATACACACACACACAACACAACAGTTATGTATTGTTCCCAGCACTGGCAGTGCAGGAGTTAACATTACAAACTGAGAAACATTGTCGGAGCAGGACGAAGGGAGCAAGTGAACACTGCATATTCATCACTATGGTGATGTGTGTAACCGCACATCCCTCTTTTAAGGGTTGACAAAAAATGATTCAAAATATGAAAGTACACCTCAACCCCCTTATAACGCTGTGCTTGGGGTCCAAAGAATCACATTGCGTTTTAAGCGGATCGCGTTAGCCTTAATGTATGCATTGTAAAATAAAGTATGTATACATATGAAAATTGTGAGCCACGCTTGCATCGCGTTATAAGCGGATTCACGTTGTAACAGATCGTGTTATAACAGGGTTGAGCTGTAGTGGGTGCTCCAACAGTCCTGGAATTATTTAATTATTTTCCATAAATGAATCCTAAAGATGTGGCTTGTCTATGGAGTGGGTGTACTACCAGGTGAGTGACTAAAGTCTAGTACTTCTTAAGCCTCCTGAAGGTAACAGAAAAAATGATGCTCTCACTTCGCTGCACCTTATTGGAGACAATTGTATAATAAAAGTCCAAAAACTCACCAAAACTTGTACTAATTCTTGTTGTCCATTTTATGTGAAATAATTCTTCAGAATATCTTACCCACTCCTAGAGCCAACTGGATTCTTTGGAGGCGTGTCCAGCCGTAGATACAGGTCCAAGCAGCAACAAGAAATACAAAAATATGTACAAAGCAGCGCACTGCCCAGGAGACAGGTGATAACAAAATGAAAAAGATTTATTTTTAGTATACTCCTTGATAAAGCACCGTGTTGTGTGAAATGCGTAGGAGGGTTCACACCTCCATCTTTATAATGATGGATAGACAATAAATATTTTTAAAAAAAATTATCACCTGTCTCCCTGGGCAGTGCGCTGCTTTGTGCATTTTTTTGCATCGACAAAAAATGATGCAGTAATCCCGTCCAGAATAGAAATTCTGTGTTACAATATTCGGACCAGGGTGTCTCCTGGAGCTAAACCACACTATTTTCAGCTGCGGGGACCTTCTGGTTTTCGAGATACTTACAGTTTTCGGTGCCAAGGCACTTCCTGGGTTTTCAAAAATGGCACCTGCCGCTGCGGCCATCCAATCGGAAGCTGCAACGACATGCATTGTGGCTTACTATTGGCCCGCTGTTTGGTGGCCATTTTGAATCAGCGAGGAGGCACCTAAAACTGTAAGGATCTCAGGAACAGGGTTAGTTCCCAGAGTTGAAAATTGTGTAGTTCAGCTCTGGGGTGACCCTGTGCTTCCGAATACTGTCAAATAATGAACATCGAAACAAAAAATGAGTAGCCGGGATTGCTGCTTTATTTGCTTGAACTTGCTTAAGTTTAATGTGATTTTCCTTTTTTTTACAACGTGCTGCAGATTTTATGCCCGCCAATTGCACCACCTTTTCCTTGATACATATGCTCCTAAGATCTTCCAGGGGTGGTGTCTCTCTGGTGGTGGATGCTTCTTACACCTTCTCATTAAGTTTGCATATTTAGCAGCAAATTGTAAGATGTAAAACATATTACTGCACATAATTCACCTTGGTCCTTCATGAGACTGCACCTTTTAGTGTAATGGAATAGATGGCTTACTCTGCATTCCCTCGCCTCCTTTCCTGTCCTATACATCTATATATTCTGGCTTCTGCTACTTATCTAATCTACTCTATCTATACTCATCGTTTTATCTACCATCTTTCTCATTCTTTCCTATATCGATCTACTATTTATCATTCTTTATCTAAGCTACCATCAGTCATCACAACCCCCTACTTTCACTTTCCACTGCATCTAAACTAACACTGACAATAATGTGTATGGAGGGGAATGAATCAGCAGGTACACAGATATGGCAGGATATTGGCAAGATTCCCAATTCTATACGGAGATCTAGAAATAGTCTTAACATTGCTTCTTTGGGGTAGAATTCCTCAGATGTGTACATATGTATGTATGTATGTATGTATATCTTTATTTATATAGCGCCATTAATGTACATAGCGCTTCACAGCAGTAATACACGTGATAATCATATAAATAAAAAATAATACAAATAACACATAATGGGAAGAAGTGCTTTCAGACATAAGTCACATTTAGGAAAAGGAGTCCCTGTCCAGAAGAGATTACAGTCTATTTGGTAAGTAGGAGGCACGTACAGAGACAGTAGAAAGGTGTTTTTGTCAGTGCGTCTGCAAGGGGCCAAGGTTTATGTACGTAGTGTATAGTTTCAGCTGAAGCTTCTTGGCTCAGGGGCGACCTTCTTACTCTGTATGTGCTATCTTAGTATTATTAGTGTGTGTGCGCGCTATAATATTTTATTATTGTTCACCCCGATTGTACTGAGCTACAGAATACAGTATGCCCGTACTCTACACATAAATGATGAAGAAATACTGATACTGTACATTTTCAATGGATCTTTCCTCTATATCATCTATATTTGATGATAATTGCACAATGTCCTTTATCTGGACTCTAATATGTTTATTTGACCAGCAAACACTACCATACAAAAAGTTAAAATAATATCATTTTAATTTCCCCGTCGAGCAAAAATATTTCACGTTTCTTGATAGAAAAATGTAGATAAAAAATAAAACTACAATATACTTCTATGTACAAAAGCATTTTAAAATTAACTTTTATGCAGAGCAATGCCATTCTCAGGCACTCTCATGTACAAATAATTATGATCCAAAGCAGAAATGCTCATTATCATGTCAATATAAAATGATATTGATTACTTTAATCACAATCTCTGCACAAACCAATGCAATCGTGTTCCCGTCTTGATTTTATTTCTCTACATTTTGCAAAATACATATTTTTTTTTTTTTAAATAACATTTCAAAAATAGATAATGTCAGCGCAAAGATTCCTACGTGTACAATACATCAATAGCTGTCAGCGAAGCCATAATGAACTGGCTCTCTTCTTCTATGTGGGCAGGAATAATCAAGCTTCATAAATTTTATAAATCGCCCTCGTGAGAAGCTGCCCTTCTTTGTATGAAATGACCCTAAACATCTTTATGTTTTATTATTATGTAGGGAAATAGCAAAATTGAAAAATAAAAAAGGAATCAGTCAGCACTAGGCAGTTTCTTATTTACAACCTAGAAATTCAGATCATCCTTCTCCGAAGCTACCATATGAGCAACTTTGCTTATTGTTCCTAAAGGAAAACAGTCATATTTCTACATGAGGAAGGTAGGTAGTTGAGAGGTTAATACCTTTATTTAGGAGATAGGAACGCAACACTGTAGCTGCCCTCTCTTTTGGTAGCCTTTCTTTCTCTGATACTCCATGCCCTGATGGCGGGGTGGATGCGTGGGCCTCCTCCTCTCCTCAATCTGCCGTTATCGAACCCTTCCTATACCTCCCTCTCTGTATTTTCCTTCCTTTGAGGCTCACACTGTCCAGCTTTTTTCTCTTCTAACTCACCACGTGGCGGTCATCTATCGCCCACCTACCTCTACTCATCCCCCTTCTATTTTTCTCTCTGACTTTGAATCCTGGTTCCCCTTCTTTCTCTCCTCAGACTCCCGTTCTCTTCTCCTTGGGGCCTTCAACTGCTATATTGATGACCCATCTCTCCCTTACCCTAAGACCCCACTGTCTCAGACCACCTGCCCGCACTGCAGACAGGCGGCGCGTGGAGAGGCACTTGACCATTATGTGTGGTCTGTAGGGAGCGAGAGCTGGGGGGGGCGTGATTTGAGCAGAGGGATCTCCGTGCTGTCCCCCCCTTCCCCGTCGGTCCGTCCGTCCTTCCCCCCGGTCCGTCCGTCCCCCAACCCCACCCCAAACACAACACATACATACACATATACATACATACATACATACACACACACACACTTTCCCCCGCTACCTTTTGGAGGTGGGGGATGCTGCCTCTAACTCCAGACCCGGTGCAGATTGGCTCACCAGCGCACCACGTGACGCGTCAATGCTCGGAATCGCAATTCTCTTGCATCCCCTGGTAGCTGATGTGTCACAGCGCATAGTTAGGGGGGACTGGGACCGGCTCGGGAGGATACCCTGATGGTGAGTAACGCGCACACGGCATCGCGCGCTGCCGGACGCAGCGGGACCCAAGCTTTAGGCATTTTGAATTCTCTCTCTAACCTCCTCTTTTGACCTTTACCAATGGACAGCAGTCAGCACACCCAAGGATGGCCACTACCTGGACCTTGTTTTCACAAACATTTCTCTCTCTGATGTCTCCATTTCCATCTTTCCTCTCTCTGACAATCACCCCATCTCATTTACTCCCTCTAAGTTCTCCTCTTCTTCAATTCCATCTACCCCTCATTCCTTGAATCTACTGGCTCTTGACTCCACTTTGCACTCCTCTATGCTTTTTGCTCCGCTACAGACTCTGATAACATGGTCATGAACTACAAGTCTGCCCTATCATCTTCTCTTAATCTACATACCCCTCTTTTTCTCTCCCGTTTTCTCTAACCCCAAACCTTGGATAAACTGCCATAAACGCATGCTGCATTCATGCACTCGCTCCTCTGAAGGAAATCTCATGCTCTTGCAGACTTCCTTCACTACATATGTATCCCATCTTGTTTCCTCTGCCCTCTCTCCGACTAAACAAACCTTTCCTTCACTGACCAACACTCACAAGTCTCTTCTCTCTTGTTTTTTTTTCTTCCACATAAAAACAAGTCACAAATTTGTTTGGCAATACCATCTATACTAGATTTAAGGTGTTTGCATTAGAAAAAAAAGAAACATCCTAAAAGAAACAGGTTCTTGAAACAATTCTGTAAGGTTGAATCCAAAAACCCTGTTCACCCCAAAACACAGGTTCTCGTGAAATAGTTTCTCAGAAGGAAAAGTATGAAAAGAACGATCTCAGTAAGAATTTATTAATAAAATACATGACATTTTTCCTGCACTTTTCCCTTTAAGAACCTTATTAGCTGAACTTGAATCCCTTTTAAAATGACCAATTACCAGCATTTAACGTAAACATGATTTGTGACAGGGAGACGCTGCTCCTTTCAGGACTGATTAGCATGGGGCAACAGAAATCACAGAAAAATAAAGCATTTTATCCCGCACAAAGGTTTTAAGCTGCAGTTCATGCAATATCCTGCATGTGTGTTTTTTTTAATAAATCAGTTCTGTAGTAAGAAAAAATACTTTTAGCATTTTCTGTTTTAAAAAAAACAACTTTGAAAGACCAATTTTCTTGTATTCTATTTGAACAAGCATGCTTGTTCCTATAGCAAGGATTTACATTCCCCATATTTAAAGATGTCGCCAAACTTTGCCGATCAATAGACGGAGAATGAATTGACCGGCAGCTATGCAATTTTTTAGGTAAGTAGAGATTGCCCACATGAAACTATTGAAGTAAAAAAAAAAAACTAAAAAAAAAAAAAAAACGGGAGCCTGAACTGCAGCTTTAAGGATCTAAGGGCTGTTATATAGTGTGAGCGGCCCTGCCCGCACGTGCCTGTGCGAAGCCGTGTGCACGTGACGCACACGTTTTGTGAGTATACTATATGCGACTGTGTGTGTATGTGTGTATGTATGTGAATGTATGTGTATGTATATGTGTGTATGTATATGTGTGTGTATATGAATATGTGTGTATGTATATGTTTGTGTATGTGTGTGTATATATGGGTGTGTGTATGTATGTGTGTGTTTTCAAATAAATAAATTAATAAATAAATCCTGTAATAATTATTTTAATAACGTTGTACATACATACACACACACACAAACACACATACATACATACACACACACACATACATACACACACACATACACACACACACACATACATACATACACACACCCACACCCACTTACATTTTCAGCGGGGGTAGCGGCACAAATTCTTTCTTTTTTTCATCTTCCCCCCCCGTCGGCTGGTTCCACTCTCCCTGCCGTGTGCGGTGCCATTATAGAAAGGCTGACTAACGTCAGCCAACTCTAAATGCCTCGCGCGCACGGCGCAGCAAGCGCAGGCACTATAGAACGGGCCTTAACTGTATATTAGGCCTCTTCAACTAGTTCTCCTTAGGAGGCGGATAAGAAAACATGTTAAAAGTAGCAAGGCCACACAAGCCTAGTATAATGTCATTATAGACACATTTAAAGACTTACCATTATTATATTTCAACATTTTGCAAGAATCTATAATATCTGTACCATATATACTGACCTGACCTTAACTTGCAAGTGAGTTTCAGTGTGAAAAACTGCACATTGCTGCCTAAGCAACTTGTATGAAATTAGAAGGAGAGTTCAAGGGGGGTCTCTCTCTCCCTCTCTCCCTCTCTTCTTTCTCTCCCTCTCTTCTTTCTCTCCCTCTCCCTCTCTCCCTCTCTTCTTTCTCTCCCTCTCCCTCTCTCCCTCTCTTCTTTCTCTCCCTCTCCCTCTGTCCCTCTCTTCTTTCTCTCCCTCTCCCTCTCTCCCTCTCTTCTTTCTCTCCCTCTCCCTCTCTCCCTCTCTCTCTCTCTTCTTTCTCTCCCTCTCTCTCTCTCTTCTTTCTCTCCCTCTCCCTCTCTCCCTCTCTTCTTTCTCTCCCTCTCCCTCTCTCCCTCTCTTCTTTCTCTCCCTCTCCCTCTCTCCTTTATCTCCCTCTCTCTCCTTTCTCTCCCTCTCTCTTCTTTCTCTCCCTCTCTCTTCTTTCTCTCCCTCTCTCTTCTTTCTCTCCCTCTCTCTTCTTTCTCTCCCTCTCCTTTCTCTCCCTCTCCTTTCTCTCCCTCTCCTTTCTCTCTCTCCCTCTCTCTTCTTTCTCTCACTCCCTCTCTCTTCTTTCTCTCTCTCCCTCTCTCTTCTTTCTCTCTCTCCCTCTCTCTTCTTTCTCTCTCTCCATCTCTCTTCTTTCTCTCTTTCTCTCTTTCTCTCTTTCTCTCTTTCTCTCTCTCTCTTTGAAGAGCTGAGATTTGGTTGAGAGCTGTGTATCAATCATTAAATGTGTTGCCCAATATACATGTATGTTCTGCTTCCTTATTGATCCTAATTTAGAATCAATATTTGCAAAACAAGACGGTAGCTGAAAGAACAGTTACCATCCAGAAAGAAGCGCATTTGGTGGTGCACTCTAAAGATAGAGACAATCAGAAGAATACCCAATAAGACAATAGGTCCTTACGAGGAGATAGAATATGGTCTTATTGGGTATTCTTCTGATTGTCTCTATAGACCTCCGTCTCATTACTATACACTAACACAACAATAGAGACACAGACAAGAGTTCATTCCCTGTATTTTTAATAGTTAAAATTGGTGAGCATTGTGGTATCTCTGGTGCTTGATTAATCTAGAATCGATATGCACAACATATGGATGAGGAGTGGCACGCATCTGGCTTTACGTGTCTGAGCACGATACATTATACTTCAAAAGAACAAAAATAGAGAGGCAGAAACTGCCAGAGAGATCGCTGCACCACTTGAGAAAAAAGCAAAGAGGGTGAAAAATAACGAATTTATTGAGGACAAAAAAACGGAAAAAATCACACTACTTCAAAAGAACAGGGCAGCCGCAACACAAACCGCGCAGCTAAAAAAATGCCTGTTGGCGTCGCCACATTCATGATGTGATCTTGACGCTACTGTATATCATAACATTAAATATTGCCTCCATCTAAATGGACTCCTGCAATTCCATAGCGTTTACCACCGATCTCATGGATTTTTACCATTCAAGTTGAGTTCAATTCCACATCATTCTTATACACGTAAGTGATCATGTCATACTAATTCAGCCATCTTCCCGTTGATATTTTTGGTTTGTTTCTGTCCCAGAGTCATGTGGATTTTAAGACTGTGCTTTCGTGCCATTTCCTGATAACAGGTGGGCAAACCGCATGGAGCCAATGTTATGCGGCACACTTGCGCAATGAAGCAGCCCTGCACCTGGCATATAAATACACTCATTACACTGAATGTATCATTTGTCACTGAATTACAAGTTTAGAATATAGCCATTTCTCACTTTGAGAGCTGTATGAGGTAATGGCATTTTTTTTTTAAGTCTACATTATATACACTCTGATTTGAGTTCATGTCTTTCTTCTATTACTCTTTGTTCCTCTTTGGGATTCAGACGCATCTTTTCAATGTCAAAAAACATATTGCCATTGCAAGGCTATGACCTATTATACATTATGGTTATTATAACCCCCCTGCCTTTGCAATCTAGAATCACTTTTTCTGTATTGCCTTTCTACATTCAGGGCAGCTACATTAAGAGCTGCAACCACAGTTCAATAATAGGAGGCGAATCTCCAGCACATGCTGCAGGATTCATCCATTAGCCTTCGATTTGTAAGAGTGACAGAGAACAGAAATAGTAGCTCAGATGTAATTAAGATCTTAGTTTGTTTTAATAGGATGCAATAGAATTGTTAGATAAAATCAAGTAGAAAGCAGTACCCGGGATTTGCATAGGGAAGCAATACCACTAACCAGCAGAGAAATTAAATGCTTGATTTGAATGGATCTGCACTTAGAAGTTCAATATCTTGCACTTGTACAGAAGGGGAGATAAAGCCTGCTTCAATCAAAGCATATTCTGTCCAAGTGCAAAGCCACAGTAATGGTAAAACCATAGCAGGAGGAGTACTCCCACATAACTTTAAAGGGGTTTACTGGGCAAATCTGCAGAAACTAAAGTTACTAAGCAAGGAGTGAACAAAACCTACAGCGCAGCAATGCTGTTATTAGCTAATCAGGTAAGGCATTGGTGCGCAAACTGTGGGGCGCGACCCCCAGGGGGGGCGCGAGACTGCCGACAGGGGGGCGCGGGGTTTACAGAGGCCCCGCGCACTTCCCGAAGGCACTTAAATTAAGTGCCGGGGGAGCTGCAGCGCCTCTGTAAACCTAACTTACCGTGGCTCCGGCGGCTTCCTCCCTGCGTCGCCATGGCAACGCGGCATCAAAAGGACGCTGCGAGGTCATGTGACGTCACGTTGCTATGGCAACGTGACGTCATTACGCCGGAGCGCGGGTAAGTTGGGGGTTGGGTTGGGGTTCGGGGTTGGGGGGGCGCGGGAGTGAGGGGACAGCCGGCAGGGAGCCGCAGGGAAAAAAAGTTTGTGCCCCCCTGAGGTAAGGCATTGGTGGGCATGCGGCTCTAGGAGGCTTCACTTGCGGCCCCCAACCTCTAGCCGCCCCAGCAGCTCGCGCTCCCTCTCTCCCCACTGCAGAGGGACCAGAGAACGCGCGGGTGTTGAGTGTATTTGCTATTGGTTCCCTCGGCGGCTTAATGACAGTGCATTGATACATACTGTTTGCCTGCTTCTCTACTGTGCTAATCTCTAGTTCCCGCAGTAAAAAGAGGAGCGGGACAGTATTCACCAGTGTGCAACAAGCAGCTTAGCAGAGGGGAAGAAGTTCCTACCCACGGTTTCAATGTAACTTACCCGTGCACCATATACATTATATAAATCTTCAGGGCTCAAAGGCTTCACATGCTGCCAATGAAATATATCCTGTTGCCTGCCACTGAGGAAAGGCTTAAAGAAAGGGAGTACTGTAGTTGATTTACAGCATTCCTATTAGAAAAACACGAGGGTCTATACTTACTAAGCAGCATTCTGCAATAAGATACCTTTCGGTGCTGGGAGGCACCTTACACCCCCTTCATGTTACTGGCCTTTAAGGTGTCTGCCAGTGCTAGGTGTCGTCTCATGGAAGAAGATTGTGTAGTAAATATGGAAACGCACACAGCCCCTGCAAGCTCAGGACCGAAACACACCACATCATATATATTTGTGTCAAAAGGAGTGCTACTAGTAGCTGACATGGGCTGTGTGTGTGTTTGTCAATTTCAACTGGTAACCAATTTGAAGGTTTGCGACCCAAGCTCGCCCACCCCACCTTTTAAATGACAGTTCTTGCTCTGCACCTATGAATGACCAGCCTAGTAAGACAATTCTCCCTCCATTAGAGAGGTTATGAGAGCTTTTGCAGGTGTAGAAGTGTTAGGACCTACAGATGGGCCATACCATGACGCGGTTGTAGGCGTAAAATTATTTGGCCACAGAATAGAACTAAATGACTCTTGTTTATGAGAAGATAAAAACATAGGATAGAATGGTGCTCAAGCTGTGGAGGGCTCACATGCACGAATAGCAGTATTTAATGTGTATATGTAGTCTGGGCTGCTTAATAACATATTGATAGGCTTACATGGCATTGTAATTATTAGAACAACAAGAAGAAAAAATGCCTAGTGAGACAAACCCAGTTCTCACAAGTATGGCATACCTTTCACAGTTTTTTAAGGGCAGTGTGCAGGACAATAAAATAAAAAGTGCACAAAGCCAATACGTTATGTTTTCTTCTCAAGCCAGTCCTAGGTGTGCTGTTCCGAAGGAACGATAATCCAGGGTAAAGAGGTAAAAAAAAAATCAGAGCACCACCTCGCAAAAAAACAAACAATCACGAGGTGACCCCAATAAGAAAAATATTTATTATAGCCTCATGGACCAAGAGATTTAAAAAAAACGCACCACCTACGAGTTTCACGCTTATGAGAAGATAAACAGATAAGTATTTAACTATACAATTAACCACGTTGGTTGTAGCATTAGGGCTTTTTATCTTTTGTAGTAAATATGGGCCGAAGTCTTTTTAACATGACAAAGTAGAAAAGTTATTTTTTTTTTAAGTACACAATAACACTGGTCATTTATTTTATTTTGTTACCCTGCTAAATGGGACTGTTTCAGCAGCAGAACTCAAACGTAATTGAAGCCAAGTGGGTTATGTCAGTTTGTATGGGGAGGTACATTATTATAACAAGCTAATGTTTTAAGGTTGGAAACATCTATATAGGGCTGGAGTAGAAGAGGGATGTGTACCTTTCGTCACATTGTTCAGTTTTTAGGATTTTTAAAGCTAGTTGAGAAAATAAATGATGTTTGACATTAAAACTCGCTGAAAAATATCAGGGTCCAAGTTATCTCGACCTAATCTAACTTCTGATTTCCAATTACACACCTAAATACATTGGGCTGATTCTGCTACTTTGAAAATTTACAATGCTTTTTGCCCTTAAAAATAGGTCAAACATTGTAATAGCATTTTTAACACATTCTTCACATATTATGCGACAGTTGGAGAATAAGCTGGTCACAATGACCAGAATATAACAACAAATAACTGGTCACAATGACCAGAATGTAACAACAAACTTAGCTGTAGCTAGAAATGTAAGGTGGCAGTACTGTCGTTTTCTAACAAATAAAGAGAATTCACCAGATTGATTACAGGGTAAAAACTGGTCCAAAGAAAAAAGAAATCTCAATGGCGTTTCCTATCCCACTTTGGCAGGCAGAACGTTGCCATATTTGGGCCCTGCTTGGAATTAGCTTAATTCAGCTTTTTCTCTTAACATATTGTAATGTAAAGCTTTGTAGATATGGGCCCCCCAGAAAATATGTAGATTAGATAAGTGGCTCTGCGCACTTGGCTGCTAATCTCACTTTTATTTGGACATTTAGGTACATCACAGCTACTAAACTTATGTTATTGATTGACTTTTGGGTATGTCCATGTGTCAGAATGCAGTAAGTCACATGTATAGTCTATAAGGCTTCGTTTTGTTTTTTTGGAGTGCTGGAGAATATTCTGACCTTCTATTGTACTCTGGGTTTGGTGAAGCCCATTTCTCTTTTTATAGCTAGTGGTCAAAGTAGGAGATGTAACCGCCTACTGGAAGCCATCAAGGGGAAGTGAGCGCATAGAGGTGAATCGCATCATCCTAAGGAGAGATATATATATATATAAATATATATATATATATATAATATAGTTAAGTATACATTACCGCATAGCAGCAAAAAGGAGACAGCACTTAGGTGAATGAAAATTAATGTATTAAATACAGCACATAACTCCAACGTTTCGATCCCACAGGGGGATCTTCCTGAGGGGTGTGTGGGATCGAAACATTGGAGTTATGTGCTGTATTTAATACATTTATTTTCATTCACCTGAGTGCTGTCTCCTTTTTGCTGCTATGCGGTAATGTATACTTTTATTGTTTATATGGGACATGCACCTATTCATTATTGAATTTTTATTGGAGTGCCAATGATTCTTTAACACACACACACACACACACACACACACACACACACACACACACACACACACACACACACACACACACACACACACACACACACACACACACACACACACACAGAAACAGAACAAAAAAAGCGCCAGTTCTGTATAGCATAAAAATATATGTAGAGTTTATTCAATAACCAGAGTAGTAAAAGGGATTCATGGTAAACTGGTGTGATTAAAAGGCAATCATATGTCAGATATTAGCAGGTTGCAGCAATAGACAAGTGACATGTGTGAGGGGAAAATAAAGCGAGGAAGTAAGATGTAATAGGGGAAGATGGCAAACAGTAGGAATGATTAACAAATCAGCGGCAGTCCATATGGCTAATGTTAGCCCAGTGAAAAACAATAGTCACTAACTAGAGAATGTCCCTTCTCAGATGATTTATCGGTGTACTGTTGATACACGGGGTGTAACTCCTCGACGTGCGGTCCGGTTCCACTGGTGTTATATTGATGTTAAAAGAATGAGTTCCCTCCTGTAGCACAAGATGACTTCCCGCGTATCAAACCTCAGTTTCAGGTGAGGGCTTCCTGCGTGTCAGACCTCGCTAGGGCACCGGATGTGTTGTAAAAACGGGTGCCTCTATCCCCGAATGCTGAGCATTTTTTTTTGTTTTTTGGAGTGCTGGAGAATATTCTGACCTTATATTGTACTCTGGGTTTGGTGAAGCCCATTTCTCTTTTTATAGCTAGTGGTCAAAGTAGGAGATGTAACCGCCTACTGGAAGCCATCAAGGGGAAGTGAGCGCATAGAGGTGAATCGCATCATCCTAAGGAGATAAGTAAATATATATATATATATATATATTTACTTAAGAAAGGAACACTAAAATACAAGATCATTAACATAAATACAACTTAAAACACTAAGGCTGAGGTCCCGGTGTCGGCGGTGCACGCGCGCCTGCCAGGCTGGCGGCGCGTGCAGCTGAGATCCCCAGTCTGCAGTGAGTTGCATGGGAAAGACGGGGGGCGTGACAGGGGGCATTGCCATGTCACTTGGCAGGTTCGCTCTCATTGGCTGAACTGCCGTGGGGGCGTGACCAGCGCTCCGTCACAAGTCGTGAACGCAGATTTCCGTTCTTCAGATAAATCTGTTCGCGCAAAGCAGCGGCCAACCCTGGTAGTGGGCCTGGCCTCATTTAGGGGCGACTCGTCCCTGCAGCCATAGCGGGCGCAGCAGCAGGCAGTGGGGACCTAGCCTAACATCCCCTTCAGCTTATTTCTCTGTAAAATATGTACGTTTGGCCAATTTCAAGGCAGAATCAAGTAGTTCTGGCTATTCTCTTGATATTATTATAGACTAGTGTTGTTACACAAATGCACAGGGTGTTCCTAAATAAGATTGATTGATTGAATCTGATATATTGCAACAACACAATGAGTCAGTCTTTAAAGTTACCTTTACAGAACCATTGTGTTGGTCTTCTCTTTACAGAGAGGGTTGTGCTATTCAGGCTGGCGTATTTTGTATCATACAATTAGAATGGTAATACGCTGAGCTGTTTAAGGACACTTCTGAAATGTGATGCGAGACTTAACAAACGTTCGAAATGATGGTCTTTTCTGAGAATGTTTTGTTTTATTTAGGCAGTAGGTCACGTTAGGGTAGAAGTATTTCATTTTTTTTCTCCTCCTCAATATCCGAGTAATTGGTCTCTTAGTGCACATCTGCTTAGACTTGTTTTATTTACACTTTGCATTATTCACTATTAACATATAACGCAGAGGATTTACACTGCTCTTGTACACTCTGTGTGTGTTTCTTTCGATATATTTTTTTTTACCCCGTGTGTCTTGTCTCTATTGATATTTTTTCTTGATGGGATTTTTGTGCAGAAGTTTAGCAAGTGCACCCTTTTCTGTGGAGATTACTTAAACGCGCACCTTTTGCAGGCTTACTATGTTTTTCTTTGTGTAGATCATCTACATCTCTGTGGGTGCACCTCTTATTCTTTTGGGTTTTGAGGTCATTTATATTTATATATTGAGGTTTATTTAATTTAGGCAGTGCAGTCCTTTGTCATATTTCAATAGATGTATTTAATACATGGCCCATATTCCCTAAGCAGAGCCTGCCGTAAAACACCTGTTACAGATTTAGAGTGTAGACATAATTGCAAAAATAGCAGTGGCATTAAAGTTTAGCGCTGCGCCATCGCTATCTCTAGCGTTCCAACCCCATTTACAGTTTGGTGCTGCAGCTGCGCCGACGAGTATTCTAAAACTTGCCTTAAACTTGCCTTGGCAAATCTGGGGCTATAACCAACAAGACCCAGGTACATGCTGGGTACATGCTGCAAACATTTCAGTGACATTTCTGCAGAGACTAATGGCCCATTCAGTTTGAATGGGACTGCCAGGGACCACCACTGTTAATCCGATGGGCCATTAGTCTGTCTGCAGAAATGTTGCAGCATGTACCCAGCATGTTTTCAGCATGTACCCAGCATGTACCTGGGTCTTGTTGGTGATTGCCCCAGATTGGTTTTAGAATACTCGTCGGCACTACAGTATAGAGTCTATATATAGCTGGTCTTAAAATATGATAATGAGGCCTTGGATCAGTGTCATGTTTCATTTGTACCTCTTTCGCAATCATACGTCTGTATGGAATAATTACGTCTGCATAACGTTTGTGCTTAATTGTGTTTGATTGTCTAGTAGTTCCTAAATGTCAGAGTGGCAAAATATGAATGAATTATGGGTGCAGCCGAGGTATTTGGGAAACAGATAGTTGATAAGTGACACACCACAAATTTGCTGGATGTTTATGATATTGAAGAGTTTCCGGGTTTCTGTACATAGCTTGAAGTGCTAGTTCTATGTGGGGGGTAAACATTTTGTTTCGTGTCAGTAATAGCCCGTTGATCTTATGGGAAATTGCTGAATGTTTTAATTCTAAAGAGTAATGCCCTCAATACCTGATTCAAACTAGGGGGGGAAAGTAGGCTGGAAAACGCCTGCAGAAATGGCTACTGTACCCTAAAATTACCCGGATGGAGCACGTGATTTGTATATGTAACCAGGGTTAATACACACAGCTATCTAGCTGACCCATTTTTCACCCCCGCCGGGTCCCTCAAATGAGTAATATCCCCCTTCAATCCATCACAATATACAGTATATCATAAATCGCTGACACCACCAAAGATACTCAAAAATATTATAGCTGAGGGGGGGGGGGTCCTTGGTCCCCATTCACTAAGAAAAATATGTACAATAAGTAGCACACAAAAATCTATTGTAGCAAAATATGCCCGAAAATGCAATTACTCTTCAAAGCTAATACTTATTACATTTTGGATTTAATATACACAAGTAGTACAGTGCTTAGGTTACAGGAAAAGATTATTACCAAAACATACAGGACAATACAGTATATACAGATAGTTTCAGAAAAATATTGGTAAAACAAACAGAAGTCCCAAACATACATCACCATATAATTGGATTCTCTCCAAGAGTCTTGAGTGGAAAATATGAGAATGAATGCATCATAGATTCAGATACTCCCTTGGCTAAATTATAAATGTATATTCTAGATGCATGGTTTTTATCCTAAAATCCCTCTGCATTAAGCACAGGACATGCCCACCTTCTGGGTGTTTCCTTAACACCCCCGTCTCAATCTCTAGTGTCACCTTTATGCTTCATGGCTTGATGAGAAAAATACTTTACTTTTTAATCAAACGGTGTCTGAATATAGAAAATGTCCTATATCTTTCTTTCTGTCATTCTTAGAAAATACCATTTTCACTGTTGCATTTGTATAATTAAAATACACGTGTGGATATCAAACTTAATGTTGTTAAATGCTATGTTTAAGAGACAGCTGGATATCTGTCATTCGCACCTTCACAATAATGGATTATTTAGCATCATTTAATTTGTCTGATTGCACCTGTTATACAGATGTATTTGTAATTCTTGTCAACAGTTGTCAGATGCCCGATATCTTTATATTTGGTCGATGTACACAGCCATGTACCGTCTTCCTGGTCACACCCTCTGGCATTCTCCAGAACATCAAGGAATCCCTTTAAAGTTATATTAAAAGGGCTTTTTTTTTTTGCTTATATCTGCTGCCAGAAAGAGTTGTGATGCCAGATTGCAATCACACCACTTTCAAAAACGGGCTTTGGAACCAGATAACCTCCCTTCTAGACTAACACAGAAAACCGGGCTACGTCTCGACCTCGATAAAAATAATTCCTCGTATTTTTAATTTGCAACTCAAATTCACCTCTGATGTGCCAGATTATTCAAATACTGAATATTTTCTGGTCTTATCATGACAAGAGGGATAGCTATTCTAATGTGTATTTTAGGCTCTAGATCAGCCTGCATAGGATTCAAAATATCCATAATGTGAGGTGTTGGGGTGGTACCTATGGAGTGCGCCCTCATCAGGCATGCCAAATACATTACTGTAGCAATATTAAATCTTTCCCTTCCCCCTCCGGTGTCTTGGTCTATTCTCGGCATTGCCAGGTAGCGTCTACACATCAATAGAGCAGCAATTGCAGCCATGCCTCCCAAAAAATGTATGTTGTAAATGCTGGGTTCTTATAGTGTAATCTGGCTGGTACTTGGTCCCTATAGGCACATTATTAAGAAGGGGTCTCAAATTAAGAACTAAATTGAACACTAATACAAGACGTGCTATTTAACATGTGTACACCCACGTTGAACTCATTTAAATAAATTAGGAATAGACATGCCTCCTCTCCACCAGTCGAGTCGTTATGTTAACGACCCCTGTTTTTTTAACCTATTTTGTCCAGCTCTAAATTGGGGTCTTATTTTTACAAGCCGCCAACTGGCCATTGGCGCCCACACAAATTAGTTTGCCCTATGATGTAAATCATTAGAAAACTTTCAAATCAGCTGCCTCCTGGCACTGTAAGGCACCATGCAGCCAATTCATTTGAATGGATCATAAAGTGTCATCCAGCACTGGAGGTGTCTTATGACACCGCAGTGCTTAGTAAACATGGCCCTATAACAAAATGTAATCAGATCGTTAGGCCACAAAAGCAAAAATCCTTTTTTTCCCTTGAGCCCTTGCTGATGTCAATGAAGATGATGCATGCTGAACCAAGATGCATCAATCGTTTTTTTCTTATGTCATACAGTGTTCGTCTACAAATGATGTACTACTAGTGACCATGGAAAGAGAAGAATGTGACTGATCGTACTCCGCTACCATTTCAAATAGAAATACGTCTATAACCCTTACAGTATTTCAAAGCTCTGAATAAAAACACACTAAGCATAAAACGTGAAAGCATAAGTCAAGCAAATAATTTAGAAATATAAAAAGAGAAGGGACAATGTACGTTACCGTATAAATAGCCCACAAGCACCAGAACACTGTTTATTGCACTTGGACACGAACTTCAAATCAGTCTGGCAGATTCGTATTTTCTCATGTTTACAATCATAACAAATGCTGTAGAAGGCAGAATGACTTCGGCGAACAGGTGTTTGGAGGAGGTAAGAAGTCCCGAACGATATTTAAATATATGTACAGTAGTTAGAATTTCCTCTATGAAGAGGCCTCTTGTATTTCATTTTTCCTTTTGGTGATAAACAGATTATTTATATTCAGTTGTAAAGTATTTTGGATCTGGCTGCACAGAAAGTTAAGCATTTGGGTTACAATCATAAGAGTGATTTACTTTATACTGTCCTACAATTTGAATAACATATATATATATATATATATATATATATATATATATATATATATTATATATTGCAAAGGCAGTATAATCATCCTCTCACTGATGAGACCCAAAATGTTGAAGCAGCTGTCTGTGAGAAGGTTTTAGTGGCAATGTACTTCTATAAATGAAAAAGCATGTGTAATGTGAGAGTTATACGCTTATAGGGCTCCATGTTAACAGTGGTAAGAAGCACAAAAAGACACACTGTGAGGGCTCATTTGCATGTAATTTCCCTGAATCCCTGGCTGCAGTGGATGCACTGTATGCTAAGAGATAATGGTGAAAAGCAGGGTGGCAGACCTGTCTTAGACATGTGAATGTGATCACAAGTGACATTTGTATATGGTGTGTATGCTGGAGTGCAGTGCAGTATGTGTGCTTTCCAGCATTCAAGCAGTTAACCTCCTCTGGAGAGGCTAGCTGCAGGTGCAACTAGTGAAGAGAGAACTCCTGAATGAGCAGGAAGCTGCCACACACAGAGACCTTTCCAAACCAGGAAGGACCCTGGTTGCTCTGGTCCCTAGGCCTGCGAGGACAGGGTCTTGGGACCATCTGGGAATCACACCCAGGAAATAGAAATCATCACTGGTGTGAACAAACCGCAGGATGTGGCACTGCTCCAAGGAACCAGCGATCCAGACCTGATGAGGAAGTGGAGCTCTATGTGACCAGAGGGATTGCCTGGACTCGCTTGGGACAGAGTCCCCACAACCACAGATAAGGATTTGATATTGTATATTTGTATACATGAGTGTATTGTTTAAAACTGGAAAGTGGGCTTAGCCAGCCAGTGAGTTAGTCAGACATTGTGGTGTAGTTAGTCTCCCAAAGGGGAGTAGGTTTTTATTTTATTATTTGTTTATTTTAAAGGGACAGTGCCTACTTGTTTTGTTGTGGAAAATAAACTACTGTTTAAGCCTAAAAACATACCGCTTGGACTCTTATTGACCCTACCGCAAGGCTGCTCTGCCACAATATGCATGCATATACATACATACATACCATTTATTTTTAAGTATGGAAACATTACAGATGTTCCATGAGTCCTCCCTCTGCTTATTATTAAATAAAAAATCATATCGTAGTACTGTTATGGAATTCTCTGATTTAGGAAATGTGTATATTTTTAATTTTAATCCTATGACTTTAAGATTTATATGAAGTGGTACACACTCGTTTTTTATTTGGTTAATCATTAAGATGCAGTATGGTACCCATTATTATGAATTCCCAAACTTTTGTAATCGTTGATGGGTATAATGCTTTAACAATTTTATTTGGCACTCAAGGGAAGAGACGTTTTTCAGGTACTGGTTACCGCACTTCATGGTTTCCATTTAGGAGCAGTGCAAAGAAAATTAGGGCATTCTGGACCATATTTTATAGTTCAAAGTTAAAAGCCGTATTGGTCCTAAAGAAAAACAAATTCGCTGTTGGTTATGATACCTTAGAGTTCTTCATAGATTAAATTATAGTTGGTGGCAGGGGGAACAATTTCCCCCTTGGGCCGCCTTCATTTTTGGTTTTCGGACCAGTTCCACTGTGCAATCTAACAAACTGGCAAGTAGCGTAGGGGAATTGTTAATGTGAGTCAGCTCTCCTCTTTGTGCTCTGCCCCGTCCTTCTTGCAAAGTTGCACTTAGATACGTTTCTCTCAATTTACTCAAGGTAGTCCTTACTTGTACATACACATTAGTGTTGCAACAGGTACCAAAAATTACCGGGTAAACTGTTCCGGGTACCCGGAAAAAAAAATACCTGGCCAGGTTGTTTTGGCTTACTTGCAGCTGGGGAGGAGTGCAACTTCCGGTGCAGATCCCCCCCGGCTGTCCAATAGTAACGCCCCTGCTCTGGTCACATGTTCCCTTGCTCCCACCGGCTGTGAAGGATGTCTTCCCAGCTGCTCCCACCGGCTGAAGAATGACGTAGTCTGCTGCCACCGTAACCAAGATGTCTTCTGCTGCTCCCATCGGCGCCAGGATGTCACCGCGGTCTTCCTCACCCTCCACCGCTGCCTGTAGGTACGTCTTCTGCTGCTCTGCTCCTGCCATTCTCCAAGAGGAAAACCGAGGGTGAACCAGCTTTTACTTTTTATTTACCCCCCAATACATATAGAAATATACCACACACCCTCAATACATACAAAAATACAACCAATATATATAAAAATACAGACTTACCTTGGGATTGGTCTCAGGCTGGGCATGTTAGCTGTGGGAGGCTGGCTGCTGGTCCTGTAGCTGCCACCAGACCCCGGCTCTCCCCCGGCTGCAGGCCTCCCTCACTCTGTCCCACTCCGAGCTTCTGCCACTGGTGAATGCAGGGCCTCCCTCTCATTCCGGCGCGCACCAGAAGCTGAGCCCAGTTTACTTCCGGCGCGTGCCAACATCAGAGAGGCCCGGCACGTGCCAGCATCAGAATCTCGGCGTGGGACAGTGTGAGGGAGGCCCCACAGCTGGGGAGTGCCGTGGCCTGGTAGGAACTACCGCCGCCGGGACTCCTGTTCCGGCTCTCCCCCCCTGTTGACAGCCCTGATCTCGCAGCCCACTGCACGTTCAGAGAAGTAATACCAAACACATACAGGACATGTCCAGTGTTACCTCTCATTTTTTACCGAACGCAGTAGCAAAATATCGTTCAGTCCGGTTCACAAACCGGACACCAAGCAACCCTAGTGGAAGCCCTAGTACCAGGCTATGATGGACAAGAAAAGGTAATAATAGGTCTTGCACTCATACATATATACTCACATATACATAAATGCATAATCAGACTAATGCATGTTTAGATAAACACATCGATACAGTAATAGATGCAGAGCAACCTAAGGCTTCGGACACGCTTACCGCTGGCGTGCTGAGGCGCGCTGAGGCTCAGGGAAAGAGGGTGCTTTCCCTGGCCTTGCGGTTGCTTACCGCAAGCGCTCTCAGCAGGCCATCAGGGGGCGGTCCGGGGGCGGGCGCGTCACTGGCCGGGGGCGGGCCAGTGACGTCACGGAGCTGGTTCGCCCTCATTGGGCGAACCGCTCACGTGACCGGCCTGTCTCGCCGGCAAGCGGGGGAATTTTAAATTCCCCTAAGACCTGCGCAGGTGAGCCCCTACTAAAGCCGCTTTAATTGCGGCTGCAGGGGCTCAGTGCTGAGCGGGAGCGCGCGTCAGCACGCTTCCGCCAGCAAGCGCCAAACATGGCCAAGGCCTTACTCAGGTAGACCCATACATACAGTTGCAGCCACCAGTATTAGATCACTTGCCTTGGAAAATCTGGTGCAATCTCACAGTAAATGCCTCAACATTTCTGTGAGATTCCTAATGGCCCATCGGATGAACACAGCAGGGGGTCCCTGCAGTCCCATTCATACTGACCTTGCAATGAGAAGCTGGTAGTGGCCACAAACAAGGTACTCAAAGTAAGTCAAGGCGAGTGCAAAAGTGAGAACAACCCTCCACGGTACAGTGGTAATTCTGGGAGATCTTGACAATCTGGAGGACCCCAGTGATTTCCCTGTTTATCCAATAGCCAGTCTGCTCCTGGACAGGACACCAGGAATACACATTTTGAAATTATTTATGGCATGTTTTGCATCAAGCATGCATAGTTTGCCGGTTACGTTGGCACCAAAAAAGGGCCGACTGAAACCGCAAACTACGCAAACAACAAATCAAGCCATCCATAATCTTCCAAAGCTCTCTGGTTTTGAATAAAACTTTTTTTGTTTGATGTATAAAGGAGACATGTTTGTGTGACTCAGAGCGAAAATGTTTCATTAGTTGCACAGTGCTGCTTGTATTGCACCACAGACCGAAGCTAGAATTAATTGTTTTTTCCCTGTGCTTTGGCACACCTTGCAGTCTGTACACTACACAGAACAGTCAACGTTACTTCAACCGTATGTTACAAATGTTTCCACAAGGAAATGCAATACAACACTAACTAAAATCAATAGAGACAGTTTGATGTAAATATGCGGATCCTTTTTGCACCATGATGAACTAGTGGCAGCAATGGAACTGGGTACGTTTTGACAATCATTTTTTGTTTGTTTCTTTCTGTTTCTCTCTGTTTCTCTTTTTTACAAAATCAGTCCAAGTTTAAACAATTTGAACATTAGCAACCCCAAGGCTCAAACTTCGAAGATGTTATATTTTCGTTTATCTGATCCCTTCTGGGTGATGTCGCACTCCATTGTTGGGGTAGGGAGCTGAACATAATTCCGATGATGTCACTCTGCGGGAAAGCATACAAGGAACACAGGTGAGGAAAATATGAGACCGACAACTACAGGGGAAAAAAATTAACCCTTTATTGCCAAGTGCATATGCAACACATCGCCAAGGGCTCTCGGGCAGCAAAGGAATTAAGCAAATTATTAATGTCATTGGCTTTTCTTTTTTTAAAGAAAGATTTAGTCAGCAATAAAGTGAAAAGACTAATACCGGTATATGTCTTGTGAAATAATGAGTATGTTTGTATTTTCAACAATACTTGTAAAAGTGATTTGGATGAATAGGGGTGAAAGTGATGTGTATTTTCTTTGAAAAAGGAGAACACAGACAGAATTCCAGTTAAAGATTCTTCCGAAGTAACCTATCCTGCAGTGGTTTCCAAAGTGTAAAGGAGAGATTTGTACAGGAATGTTGCACTATAGCAGTGGTTTCCAACCCCAGTCTTCAAGATCTCCCAACAGATCAGGTTTTAAGGATATCCCTGCTTCAGCACAGGTGGTTGTGTCAAAATGACTAAGCCACAGATTGAGTCACGGGAGTTCAAGCACAGATATCCCTTAAAACCTGACCTGTTGGGGGTTCTTGAGGATGAGCTGGGAACCACTGCTGTAGTGTAATATTCCTATACAAATCGCTTCTTTACAAGTTGTGCATGTCCATACATGGGCACACAAAGCCTTACCGCAAACCGCACCAAATCGATTCTGGTGGCGTAGTTGTCAAGAAAAAAAGATGCCCATCCAAACAGCACGACAATCTAATTATCAAAGCTGTCACCGTCTTGTGCAGAAACCGACGGACCAATGAACACTAATATTCCTTGAGAGGTTATTGGTACGAGGAAAATGCAGAAGAGCAAGTGCTCCTTGTACTGTATATGTTACAAAACAAATCCCTTTTTCTTACTACATGTTTGTATTATGGAAAACATGTCACGGATGCTTTGTGTAACGTACTCTCTGATGGGTTCTGTCATTTCCAATGTGTGTGAAGCATTAGTCCTTTGGAGACCATATGACACATATTTTTCAATGCAAAGTATAGCTGTCACAGTGTTTTTATTTTTTTTCTCTTTTTTGATGAAGGAGTTGTGATGAAAGGCGACAGTAACAGTCCCTAAAAATAAAGCCATTTTGCGTCCATTGACACAAAAGAAAACACATGGCAGAATCCATTAGGACATAATATGCGGCAGAACATGTTATAGTCAACAATTACTTTTTAACAGTTGTCCTAATATTTTTCCAAGTCAATATTTAGAGTCTGCTTATTTACAGAGAGAGAATCAATCAATCACTGTGTGCTAAGACCCTTTTGCCAGTGTGCCTGAGATATAATGCGAAACCAATGGATTACTGGCCTTTGTGCAGCCAGGGGACTAATAAATGGAGTTCAGAGTAGTTAATAGCTAAAGTGAAAATGAAGAAACAAGAATTAAAACGCAACAGGCCAGGAAGTTCACGTTCAAAACATGTGTGGCATACTTACTGATCTATTTTTGCATTGGGATACGTCAGGGGTTCTCAACTCCAGTCCTCAACAGGTCAGGTTTTCAGGATATCCCTGCTTCAGCACAGGTGGCTCAATCAGTGCTGAAGCAGGTTTTTCGACTGAGCCACCTGTGCTGAAGCAGGGACATGCTTAAATCCTGACCTGTTGGACGGTCTTGAGAATGGATAACTGATAGAATCAATGTGTTGTAATAGTTTAAAAAAAAGTGTTAAAAAGTCTAATGCAGTGCACACTCCATATAGTGAATATTATGGATAATTTACTGGCATAACTGTAATAATCTATTTCTTATATTGCTGGCATTGTAAAATACAGTACACATAATAGAGCTCCTAACTCATGAGGAGGGCATTCAGAGGCACAGCAACCTTTTTTTGTGTGTCCCTGCACCAAATGTATAAACCTTGTTAACTTAAGACTCATACATTTGCTACAGAATGTTATTTGCAGGAGTTTACTCCATATCAGACTCAGCAGAGATTTCTGCCACTAAGGCAAAATGTGGCAGAATATGATGCATCTAATTATAATATGCACATTGGGGTATTCCTCCCTAACTCCATCTATAAAGTCAACCCCTGTAACATTTTGTACATACAAATAAGTACCACTGTTGTTTCTCCTGCTTGTTGGAGGTACAGTACAGTTAAGCAATTCATATGGAAGTCCCTTAACCTACGCAACTCACCACACACCAAAAACACGTTATGTTTACTAGGTACAGCTGGTCTTACAGAACGTCAAAACATGTAGTATATCTGCTAAATACTGTAGGTACAGTTGGAGGGTACAGTATGTAAAATAACAAATGCAAACATACTGAACAAGAGAGCCCCAAAGAGATGATAACATAACCTGGTATATATGTATGTGTATGCATATATATCAGTGTATCAGTTGCAGGCTCTGTAAGCTGTCCTGCTAGGTCCAACTCCTCTCACTAGATTGGGTATAAGTCTATGTGGTGTTCATAAACCACTAGCCACAATCGCAACATTAACTCATATAATGATATATTTAGGGCTGAGGTATATGCAGAGCTCGCCGTGACAAGAGCCACTGCGTGATGATCAGGCTGAGAGGAGCTCGACCTAGCAGGACAACTTACAGAGCCTGCAACTGATGCACTGATCGGATGCATTTGTAACCACTGCCTGATCATACAAACGGTATGTGGTTCCTATGCAATTCTGATCTCATATATCCTGATATTAATCAAGGATCTTTTTAAGTGTCTAGTCTACAATAACCAGGGGTACATTAGGCTGATCTGTTTAAGCATAGTCACCTCCAAATAGTGAAGACTTTAGCACTAGATATCACTTTTTTCTGCAGCAGACTGACAATTGATTGAACTAATTCAGCTGCATTAAGGAGGAGGGAATATATCTCTTCAACTTTGACAATAGCCCTCCAACATTACAATAAGGAGGGATTACTTAGTGCTAATATATTACCCCATATACATTGTATATGGTGATACAGGTCTGTGTGTCAAGCTTTTTAACTATATAGTTATTTAGCACATATCTCATCACACCCTGATTATAGCAGGCTTCTGACTGGGATATACGGTCATTTTTATTCTCATTTATGAACACCCCTTTATTTTAAGAGATATACCATTAAAATTATTTTTAATCCTTATCACTTATCATTACTATTACTATTTACTTTAGAGTTATATAGTGATACCAGCTGAGTATACCCTTTAAGATAGCAGTAACTGGAAGGTGATAATCTTCCACATTCCAGCTACCGCTACCTTAAAGGGGCAATTCCTCATTCCACCTAAATATTTGGGAAATGGGTACGGTCTCCCATTTCATAGACTTCTGCCTTAAAAGATCTCTGTGTGGGGAGCAAGGGACCTCCGGAGCGGAACTGCATTCATCTCAGCTCTTCCAATAGGAAGTCGCAAAATCCTCCATTAATTTATATTAAACAGCCAGGAAGTAACCAGCGGCACCTTCCCAGATACTACAGTAGTATGAGGCTTCGACGTCCCTCTTGTTCCCTGGCGTCCTTACTCCCGCCCACACTGAGGCTGCAGGTGCCATCTTGGTCACTGGTGCACTGCCTATAAAGAGGCAGGACTTCCTCCAGGATGTTGCCAGAGCATAGTTATTGTTTGTTCCTGTCTGGCGCTGGTGTTCCTGTTGATCTTCACCCTGCCTTGTTTCCAGCCTGTGACCCCGACCTTGCTTCTTTGCCACCTGCATCGACCCCAGCCTGTGACCCCTGACTATTCTATTCTCCTTTCAGAACTCTTATTGGTTCAGACCGGTGATCCATATCCGACCTCAGCCCTGCGGGTCGCTTCCTGCTTAAAGACATGCATCGTTACAAATAGGACATTTCATTTACATTGTGTTATGCTACAATTTGCTTGGATTCAGGCTTCTAATTTAATGTATTCTTTATGTTGCTCTAGGGAGGTAAACGGTAGAGCACAACAAAACAAGCTGGAAGCAGCCAGATGCTTGGCCATTGAAACACATTCATTGCCTCAAGGAAATTTTATTGGTCTTTTGACAGATATGACTCTCTGTTGGCCTTTTTCTATCTTACTTGGTGGATTTCAGTTTAAACTCCAATTACACTTCTCCATTGCAAGTCAAGTTTATTACTTTTCCACAGAAACCTTAGCTAACTTTCTAGCTCACATTACATATTCATCTCGCCTATATCCATTTGGTTTCCTATTCAACACCTTATATCTAGAGTCACATTTCGCTCTCACTTTTCTATCTGTATTCCTGCTTTGTTTCTTCGGTGTTTCAATTTTGCTCGCTTTGAGATGTCATTTTTTTTTGTCTCCAGGAATTTCTTGTACCATCTTTAATATTCCTTGCGTTGCACTTTCACGCATCAATAAGACAAGACATAATCATTTCTCAAATTCCAGAAGGAATTTATACTAATGTATGGATGAGCACAAAATCAACTGGTGTTTTCATTGTGATGTTAAAGTACCAGTATGTGCAATGCTTAGGGTCACTGCTGGAATCTCAGCTATGAAAAGAAGTACACAGCAAGTAAAGTAGGGGTGAAGGCCCCAGCATGGGCTGGCATAAGGCAGACGCCAGGCTATATGGGACCCACCCGGGGAAATTACAGAGATTTCCTACTGCAGGAGGACCATTTAGCCACAGGAATAGGGGAAGGCTTCAGGGGTCCAAAGCTTTGAGTTGGCAGGTTAAGGTAACCATCAGCATGTAGTCTGTGTGGCCACTAATGTAAAGGCTAGGGAAGCATTAACACGTAACATGAGCCAGGCAGAACCCCCATATGGGTGGTTTTGTTTAGTAATAAATCTGTGAACTATTTATCTCCAACTGACTCTCTTAGCTGGCAGGCTAAAACGGGATCAGTGGTTTAGATCAGTTAAGGAGTGGAGGCATACCATGAGGCCATGGACCCCATAACTAAGGCCCCGCTCCCAGAGTCAGCGCACCCGCACTGCAGACAGGCGGTGCGCTGAGATACACAGACCGCGATATGCGGTCTGTAGGGAGCGAGAGCCGGAGCGGGAGGTGGGCGGAAGTGGGAGGCTTGACAGGGAGGGGGGGCGTGGCTTGAGCGGAGGGACCCGCTACTCTCCCCCCCCCCCCCTCCCTCCACGGACTCGGGCTGGAGCTGGAGCTGCTGAGGGTAACTTTAAACACACACACGCAGGCACTCATACACACACACACACACACAGGCAGGCAGGCACTCACGCACTCATACACACACACACACACAGACAGAGGCAGGCACTCCCGCACTCGGGTACACACAGTACACACACACAGGCAGGCACGCATGCACTCAGACACACACACAGACAGGCACTCACCTGCTTTCACTCCACACTCCTCCCCGCTCCCCGAAGCCTCTCACCTCCCGAAGCCTCCCCTCCCCATTGGCTCACAGCCACACCACGTGACGCGTCAACGCTAGGAAACACCATTCTGTGGTGTCTCCTAGCGGCTGACGCGTCACAGCGTGTAGTCAGCTGTGCCGCCAGGGGGGACCGGGACCGGCTCGCGAGGATTCCCCTGCTGGTGGGGAACTCGCGACATGGCCGCCCACGCCAACGAGCGCAGCGGGACCGAGGCCCTTAGTTGTGGCCGACATAAGCCAAGTGCTGGGTCAGATAGGCACTCCTGAGAGATCACAGAGGATATTGCTTGCTCCGGTGGGGACCATATGGCCACAGGAAAGGAAAAAAGCGTTGGGTCCAGAACTATATGGTAATGGGTCAAGTGCCCATCAATACATAGCCTGTGTGGTCCTTAGGGGTTTCCCCTACGCAGCCTCAGGGGAATCAACAGTTAATGCATCCAAGGGGTTGACAGGGGGGGCCTTAACTAAGCTAGCTAGACAAAACTCCACCTTTATTGGAGGGGTTTTAGGTTTCACATACATTTAATGGTAGGCCTGCAGTTTTGTGTGGTTTTGTTTTATAATAAAACTGAGCTATTTAACTCCCGCTAACTCTTATTTAAGTTGGAAGACTGCCTAGAATCGGCGATGTGGGACGATTATGTAGAACTGACCACACGTGTCTCTTATTGAAATTGGTGAAGGATATTGGAGAAGAATGAGTAGACTCATTAGCAGACTGCAGTTGTCTGTGGCTGAGAATGTAATCAATTAAGGTTAGAGCAATTAATCAATTAAGGTTAGTTTTTTTTTTTTAACCCTCAAGTCATAGCATACATAGCAAATAGTGTACGTGCAATAATACTGCCATAGCATGCACAGGTGGCTGCAACCCAGTTTATAGACCTAAGGAGCAAAGCCAAAGAGGTATGTGCTGCTATCTCAACTTTCCACATGTGAACATAATGGCCCATGTATATGAGCAGTGTATTTAAAGGATTCGGTGGTAAGATGTTTGACAGTGATGGAAAGTGTGTTAGAACCGCTTCAGGAATATGGCCCAATGTGAGGCACATATGCCCATATTTAATTTCTTGGTGCCTTTTTTTTAATGAATACTAATGAGGAGAAATGTATTCATTCACCTTTTGAATTACAGAACAATGACTACGGTTACTATAACCCAGCATTACACGTATTTGTTTAGAGGTGACAATGTTATGAAACATTGTACAGTCGTATTCCTGTTTTTGAAGGAGTAGTTCCCCATGGATGTTTGTCATTTTTTGTTTTTTAAGATGGTTTCGCCATACATGTTTTCACCTCTTAGGCAATTTCTGGAAAAATTGGACTTTCTGAGTGGTACTGGGGATTTAAAACCTATTTTTAGGATAACAAAATGAATTGAACTAACATCAATTAACTCAGATGTAAAATGAGGCAATTATACTTTATTTATTATCATATAAGCTTCCAATAGATTTTTTTTTTCTATAGAAGAAAGCAGTAAAATACATGTGCTAGATACGATGACCGGACATTTTGGTAGAGTACTTGAATTAGTATGGGCCATTCCAATAACACAATCAGGAACTCATTTAGCAAAGTGCTGCACAGTTTACATTACCTGTTATTTATTTTACAAGTTGGATTCCAAGGTAAACAAGTGGCAATGAAGTGGAAAGAATGCTGTCCATTGTTCTGCAATTCAGCAGAGAGATTATGTAGAGAAGCTATAGGAGACATTGGTCAAGTTTTTTTTAACATAGATACATGTAAGTCCTTTCTTATTGTAATGAAAAGGCCAGGCTAAAATTGTCTCGGTTTGTAAATGTCTTTCGCAGAACAATTTCCTATCAAATTTTGAATCACCTACAAAGTTCTCCTCCTTATCTTTAAGGCCCTCCACTCATCTGCTCCTCCATGCGTATCAGCTTTGATCTCTCGCTATGCCTCTGCTCGGCACTCTACCCATAGCTGTCTCCTCTCCACCCCTTCCACCTCCACAGCTCTCTCATATTAAACCCTTTGTCCTTACTGTACCTTATCTGTGGAACTCCCTCACACTCCGTATACACCTTCTTTCCCTCACCTTCAAGACAAACCTTAAAACTCACCTCTTAAATAAAGCATCCAAATAGCCAGGACTCATAGCTACTCTCCCACACCCATAGTCACTCCTACCAACCATGTGGCCAAATATTGCCATCTACTGCACTTATTCCATCACCTGCTGTCTCTGTAAGGCTACAGCCCCTGTGTCGGCGCTGCACGCGCGCCTGGCAGCCTGGTGGCGCGCGCAGCTGTGATCTCCGGTCTGTGGCTGAGCTGCAGGGGATTGTGATGGGGGGGCAGGGTGTGGCGGGGGCGTGGCCATGACGTCACCCAGCAATTTTATTGTCTTCAGAAAAATCATGTCGTGCGATGTGGCGGCCAGGGCAGCAAGCGGCCCGGTCCCATTGAGGGGCGATTCTTGTTCCTGCAGCGCACATCATAGCGCGTGCTGCAGCATGTACTGGGGACCCAGCCTAAGTATCCCAACATACCACATAGATTGTAAGCTCTCCTGGGCAGGGATTTCCTTTCCTATTGTCCGACTTGGTTGTGCTTATCGTATGATAACTCCCTGTACTGTATTGTCTTTGTAAAGCGCTCAGAACACTGTGGGCGCTGCATAAAGAAGGATATGCATACATACAACAATTACATCGCGGAAGCATTTATCGGTAACTTCTACTCTTACAATTTGGTGTGATTGTTATGGCTGCATTTTGATCACTGTGTTTTTCTATTGTAAAGGAATAAAACAAGTGGCTTGTGTACTGAACTCTCGGCCATCACAAAGGATTAGGTGCTGGTGCAGGTCCCATCAAACCCAGATATTGCATTAGTGGAAGCAATTTCTTTGCCTAGGCTGCGGGCCTCTTTCTCACATCATAATAGGAACCTCTGACACATCTGCATTGACCCCATCAATAAAAGATGGGGTGTAAACCCATTAATAAAAGATTTCCTTCTATCGCCTTGCGTGTGATCGCAATGCGAAAGTTCAGTTCATGCAAAAAATCTCCAGGGAAATAAAAATGTATATATATTTTACGGAGGGGTGATAAGTGAATACCAAGATTACTACTGTATCTTGCTCCAGTTCACAATGGAGAGACCTTGTCAGCCCTGGTTTTGCTTTGGATAGGTCTATGCCGTTTTCCAATAACAACATGGAATTTCTTAGCTATTCTATCACGCTGTGACAACCTAATGATTTTTCTTCTTCTTTTGCAACATGTTACTTTTATGTCGTTGTATTTACCCGGTTAGAGCCACATAACTGACATACAAAATAAGGATAACATATGATGAACTGGCAGCACGGCAGCCTGCTGAAGGTACAAGAACACACAGTAGATCAGTGAAATGAAGATCTCACCATCTTAAATTGGAACTTCAGCACAGGGATATAAAGTAACTTAAACAAATAAAACCTTCAGCATCCGGCTCCGTGGTTTACTGTCAAGTGCCCGGGGGGCTGTGCAGTTTCTCCAAATGAGCATGTTTGTGAACTCTGCCACTGAGCTGTTACAACAAATAATAACCTTTCCTCTTTGTTGGCCATCCAAGCAATAAAAAGGGTTATGGCTAAAATAGCAGAATGTATTTATTTAACTGTGAAAGTCGTTGCAGACCCCTTTAGCACTAAACAGGTAAAGATCTCTGCATTGTTACAACCCTAAAATGATGTGCCACAGCACAACTCTCCGGGTCCCTAGTAAAACCTAGTAAAGTCCCTGGTAAAAGCAGATGATGGGTGTAATAAATTATCCACGATACGTAATAAATATCACAGCAACTTCTATTTATAATTAGTGAACGGGCTTCTGGAAACAACAACAAAAAAAAACAACTCTCTACCTGGAGCTCTGACCATTTAGGTTACAACAAACACATGAAATCTTAACGATCATCCAGCAGAACCTTATAACCTGGGTCCTGAAATCCCTTCAGCAGCATACTGTACAAAGGGTATGCTTGCTAGAAAAAGCCAGCTCTGTATCTGAGCTGGAAAGCTTTTATTTAAAGATTTAATGAGTCACTAGTGGCTTGTTAGAGTGAGAACTCAACCTTTCCAAGGGCAAGTAGCTACCCTTCCCTGCCATGTGTAGGTTTCAACTCTGTTTTGCAAAACCTTTGAAACATTAACAAGCCTTCGCAGCCTCCTCTCTAGGCTTCATTCTTCCCCTCCCCCCCCCCCCTCACTTCAATGCTCAACTATGCATCCATAGGCTCCATCACAGAAGATACAGCATTACATTCACATGCACATTGGTAAGCAGAACACAACTGCAAAGCACTGTGACTGTTCTAAAGTCATTAGAAAAATAATAATAATAATCTTTATATCACAGTGTCATCCAAATGGTGCAGAGTGGGGCCATATAATTAAAGTCCCCTTTAAAATGTGTATTTCCATCTATATGGTGAGGGTCGAACATATTACATATGTGTCTTTTATATGCTACAGAGCATATGAATATATTTATATCTATAGATGTAGAAATAAACATTTAGCAACACAGAATGAGGTGAGCTCAGACCTACCCCTCTAACGGAATGTATCAGTAACACTAACTTTCAATGTGGAGTTTGCTGCGAGGGAAATAAAATCGGTAATACATTTGCAGCGAACAAAATACTAAAACCCTGCGCTCCTCCCAAATGTATTCGTGAAAACGCACTAGTTTTCCTTCATAAACGCTAGGGGGGGTTTATTTCTGTTTTTTTGCCTTTTTTTAATTGCATTGAATCTCAGATAGCATTAATGCTTCATTCATTTAACCCTTTAGGCACTTTGACATATTTCATGATGTTTAGTCCACAAGACAATAAGAACTATTGTGCATTTAATAATAATAATAATAATAGCATGTTCTTGTATAGCGCTGCTGGTTTTACATAGCACTTTACAGAGACATTTTGCAGTCACAGGTCCCTGCCCAGATGAGCTTACAATCTATGTTTTGGTGTCTGAGGCACAGGGAAATAAAGTGACTTGCCCAAGTTCACAAGGAGTCGACACCGGGAATTGATTTACTCACTGAGCCGCTCTTCATTTAGTGTAGGTACCTGCTAAAGCAGTTTTGATTAAAACATGCAACTTAATGATTCCTTTTGTTTTAAGACAGAGGATCAACATGTAGAATTTCACTAATAAATTGCAAACCAATTTGGGAGGAGTGCACGGTTTTAGTATTTGTTTTCCCGTGAATAAGAGTGTCACGTTACCACTTGTCTGACACCCTGCCAACAATGGTAATGATTCTACCAATCATGCTTTCTCCCCCACCCCACTTGTAACATGGTACTTCTCAACACAGCTGTGGTTCAGAGATGATGTTTGAATTATTGCAAAATTAAGCATTAGTGCTAACAGGTTTGTCATTATAAAGACCTTGTCAAACATCTTGATTGGTTTACACAGAGGATGAACTAGTAGAACTGTACTTAACTTTCTCCTTTAATGGCCGGTTGCTACAAGGAAATATACGGCACCCTACTTTTCAGTGTCACTGCCTGCTCTAGCTACAGTACAGATACACTTAAAGTGCCAGAAAATAATGAAATGCCAGATTTTTTATTGCAATGCAGGAAGATTGATAGAAAGCATACAACAGCATTAGCTTTTACAAAGGTTAATCCTGCCCATAAATCTTTTTAGCAGCGATGCAAATGAGGGCATTTCAAGAACAAAACAACTACATATCATTTTAAGGGTAAAAAAAAATTAATAGAGTTGTTCCCTTACTGTACATAATCCAGGATGCTATGCGGTTCTTTATTGGAGACACATAACTAATGGAAAGAGCTTATATGTAACCTTAACTGTTCCAGCTACAGTACCTCTGTATTAACCTGTACAGAGCTCTAATGGCATACCAGAAACGGCATAGGCAGTAGCATACCAGGGCCCCTGATGAAGTACTTCTATGGGCACTTGCTTGTTTTCCAGGGGCTGATCTGGCTAACCACCCACTTCTGTTTCCGGATTCTAGGGCCGGGAAGCGTGACTCGATCACAGCACGCAGTAGTGCCGTAGCTCTGATGCTGTCGGACCCCCGGCACTGTAAAGGTTAAGTGTGATTTCTGTATCAACTTTGGTTAAAAAATTTAAAAATAGGCAAATATGCAAATATATTCAAAAGTGCATCACAACATTTTCAGCGGTTTCTTAAAATTTGCGTTCTTTGTGAACTTTTCGCTAATTTCACCAATTTCCACCAGAATAAAACGTTTGTTTTTTTTTAAATCACAAAAAAAAAGCCGCCAGATTTTGATCAGCAAAAAAATTCCCCGGCAGCTAGTGGGGCAGCAAAACATTGCAACATTTCGGTTCGTACACTAAAATAACATTGTAATTCGGTTTTCCACAGGGCTCCCTTAAGGTAAGTCTGAGGCACCCCTGGGTGACACAGCCCCCCCGGTTGAGAAACACTGCGCTACGTCATGGGGCCCCTTGGGTGACCGACCCCGTGACGTGGTTGCTGCGTTGTGGGGCATTTAAAGGGTTAAACGGCGATGTACAGGTCACATGAACCTTTATATAAAGGGCTGCCATTTTTGCAACATTCACAGGGGTTCCTCAGACTAACCTTAAGGGATCCCTGTGGAAAACCAAATTACAATGTTATTTTAGTGTACGAACCCAAATGTTGCAATGTTTTGCTGCCCCGCTGGCTGCAGGGGAATTATTTTGTGTGTTGAAAAACCTCCTATGGCGCTGAGGATGAATGGATGGAACAGAGTCTTGTGCAGTAATGTTCCTATGAGGATTGCCTCAGAGAGGGAAACAAGAGAAATGCAAAAAAATACCACAATAGTGTATTACCCTTTAGACAATGTCAGACATATTAATTGAAAGAGTATTTATTAATTAAAACAATTGTGTCTACAATTGGAGTAAAATATGAACTGTAATAATAAACAGTAGATGAGCTTCTGTTAATAAAACAAGATGAATGGCTTCCCAGCGCTTGTGCTGAAAAAAGCCTTGTTGCTCCGCCAAGAGTAAAAACTGGAATCCTACTCACCGTCCTTGAGTAGGACATGTGCAGTGGTACGGGGTCTTTTGCCAGGGGTTGCCGTCTGCTGCAAAGTGCCTGACGTCTGCTCAATGCGTGCGGGGAGATTTCCTGGTATACTCGTGGTCTCCAACACGCCGAGTGAATTGCAAGCGTCTCCTCCGCTGACGTCACAGCCGTCGTTTCCCTGACGAAGAGACACGTGACGAGGTGTTTCGAAACGCGTAGGAAGGTTTGTGGGCATCCAGGGACACCGTAGCTGCACCAATCCGGCTGTGACGGCCAGGGGAAGGCTGATGTGAGCTCACAAAATGTTAGACATAGACTAGGGAGGCTTCACAAATGCAAAGATAAAGGTCCACCCAAAAAAAAAGAAATAATGGAAGGTGACAGCAGATGCAGTGATGATCCATCGTTTTCTGGAACCTCTCTCTCTTGCTAAAGGACTTTTACTGCATCACCACTCCAGAGGCATGACATTTAATTGCAATCAATGTTGGGTTGAAGCTGTGTAAATACATCTTATGCTAGAAATCAATAGAAATGTGTTAGCCAAAAATACACAAATGAATGTATTACCCCGTTGAATCTGGAGGGACTTGCAAATTATTTTCAGCACAAATCAACCATTTATATAAAGTCGTAAAAACATTGCTTACAATATTCCCTCACAATATAAACGTAGCCATTTTGTTTTTTTAAAGATGGTAATCACTGCAGCATTCATTTGTCTGTACCAACCTGTACAAAGGAATGACAAGTTTTGCACATCTCTAAATCAATGTCTTTCTTTAGTAACATACATGGCATTAGTTCTGGAACAGAAATTCAACTCTTAGGCCAGGTCCCCGCTGGCTACTGCAGCGCCCGCGGTGGACACCGCGCTGCGCAAAGAGAAACTCCTGCACTCAAGAAAATTGAGAGCAGGAGTCGCGACAGAGCGCTAGGCCACGCCCCCCGGCGGTTCAGCCAATGAGGGCGAACCTGCCGGGTGACGTCATGGCTGTGCCCCCGTCACGGCTTCCCCCCCTGTCTTTCCCCCTGCAGCCTTAGGCCTCGGGCATGGTCAGCGTTTAGGCGCTGACCCGCACTGAGCCGCGCTCACGCTTGCCAGTGAGCCCCTGCAGTCGCAATTAGAGCGGCTTTAGTAGGGGCTCGCGCATGCTTTCTAGGGTGTGCGGAAGCATGCTGAAACTGAGCCGACATTCTGATTTTAGTTTGAGCGCTGAGTCCGCTCATGTGACGCCACAACAGCCAATGATAGGACGAGGTGTGAGTGGAGCAGAGCAGGTAGAGTTGTGAACGGGGAGTGATTGCCTGCCAGCGGGGTGAGTTGCTTGGGAGACTGCCCAAGGGGATAAAATATGTTGCATGGGGGGGAGAGATGCCCAGCGGGGACTATATGGTGCCGGGGGTGGGGAGAGGGAGATGGCCAGCAGGGAGTATATGGTGCCGGGGGTGGGGGGGAGGGAGATGGCCAGCAGGGAGTATATGGTGCCGGGGGTGGGGGGGAGGGAGATGCCCAGCAGGTACTATATGGTGCCGGGGGGAGGGAGATACCCAGCGGGTACAATATGGTGCCGGGGGGAGGGAGATGCCCAGCGGGGACTATATGGTGCCTGGGGTGGGGGGAGGGAGATGGCCAGCAGGGAGTATATGGTGCCGGTGGTGGGGGGGGGAGGGAGATGCCCAGCGGGGACTATATGGTGCCGGGGGGAGGGAGATGCCCAGCGGGTACTATATGGTGCCGGGGGGAGGGAGATGCCCAGCGGGTACTATATGGTGCCGGGGAGAGGGAGATGCCCAGCGGGTACTATATGGTGCCGGGGGGAGGGAGATGCCCAGCGGGGACTATATGGTGCCGGGGGTGGGGGGAGGGAGATGCCCAGCAGGTACTATATGGTGCTGGGGGGAGGGAGATGCCCAGCGGGTACTATATGGTGCCGTTAGATGCCCAGCGGGTACTATATGGTGCCGTTAGATGCCCAGCAGGTACTATATGGTGCCGTTAGATGCCCAGTGGGTACTATATGGTGCCGGGGGGGGGAGAGAAATGCGCAGCGGGGACTATATGGTGCCGGGGGGGGAGGGAGATGCCCAGCGGGTACTATATGGTGCCGGGGGGAGGGAGATGCCAAGCGGGTACTATATGGTGCCGTTAGATGCCCAGCGGGTACTATATGGTGCCGTGGGGAGAGGGAGATGCCCAGCAGGGACTATATGGTCCTGGGGGGAGGGAGATGGCCAGCGGGTACTATATGGTGCCATGGGGGGGGAGGGAGACTGCCCAAGAGGATAATAATATGTTGCATGGGGGGGGAGATGGCCAAAGGGGGAAGATGTAGACCATGGGTGGGGGATAGGGGGGGGTTGCTTAGGGGAGTGTATGACCGGTCATGTGATGGCCAAACAGGAAATGACCGCAGGGGGTCTTAGTTTGTCAGTGTTGTAAAGCGTGAGTGTACTGAAGGATAGCTCCTGCTGACGGCTGGGGCGGCATAGCGGGAGCGCGCCTCAGCACGCGAGGCTACAATATGGACACAGCCTTAAGTTCACATGCTTCTAAGAAGATCAAAGGAGCAAACCTCAAATACCAACTGCGATAGTCCTCTGTGACCGTAATATAAGCCTTAAAGGATAAACATCATGCCAAAGTGCATTATGTAAAGTCTTTATGTGTTATAGAGACAAGAAGGTGCAGCTTGGTTGGCTCTCATTAGATTAGACATGTAATCCATTGTACTTAATGCTTTCAAAACTTTTAGTATGCAAGAAAAGCTTATCATTTAGAAAGCATTACTATCCTTTCAATGAAGCAAATTTCTATTTTTTACAGCATCCATCATCCTTTAAGAAAGGCCCTTTTCTCTTAATCGCGTTTTGTTATGTATAGAACCTTTGATGCATTACTGTCCCTTTGTAAACTCAGACTCAAATGACAGGAAAGCAAATTATGCATCTCAGCATGATTTATCTGTTAAAAAGACTTCGCCACATATCCAGAGCTTTTCTTCATCTAATTAAAATCCCTAGGCTTGAATAACTGTTATCATGTACACAGACAAAGATAAATGGATTAAACGATGAAAAGATACATATTCTACGTACACATAAAGGATAGATTTCTCCTCCAGACATTGGCGATAAAGGGTTTGATATTTAATCTTTGTTCAGAAACAAGTGAAAAATATTTGTAATACACAGGCTTTTAGACTCACTGTGACTTTGCATATGTTTGAATGGAAGAAGATAAGGTGAAGACTTGAAACACCATTTGAACTCTGATGTGGAAGTCACCCCTTGCACATTCCAAGGGTCGGGTCCATAGGAAACTACAAGGTCACTCTCTCCCCCTATGCCTCCAACACTAAAATTAAATATTCATGGAGCAGTTATCTCTGGGCCCCACTCCTTTTAATTTTTTTTTTTTTTACATGTATAGGGTACAGGGGTCTTCGTAGCTGAATCATGTTAATTTCAGCTCCGGAGCCCACCGCCTTCCAAAGATACTTCCTGAAGAAGGTGCGCCAGTACCTTATCGAGGTTTAAATCCCCAACGTCATGACAGTTAATAGGAAGCCGCAACGGTTGACACCACAGCTTCCGATTGGAGCAAGTGACTTGGGGGGGGGCTGAAATCTATATTTAGTTTCCCCTGGAGGGGATAGTACCGGTCGCACCTTCCACGGTAAGTTTCTCGGGAACCAGAGCAGGAACTAATGCGGTTCAGCTCCGGTCCCCCGATGCTTTCTATACGTTTTAAAAAGGGGATGGGGGGGCAAAAAAAAGGAGATGGGGTACTGTCCCTTTAAGCTCACTGGAGCAAATATTTGTGTATACTAATAGTGTATGTATGTACTGTATGTATGACATTACAATACAGGAAATTATAATACAATAAGTGCAACAAAGAAAATCAGGCAATAGGAAAGGAAATCCCTGCCCCGGAGAGCTTGCAATCTAAGTGGTATGTTGGGAGACTTACAGAGACAACAGGTGGGGGAATATGTGAAATAGATGGCAGTGCTTGTCTACAATGGTTGGTAGCAGCCACTGTGGGTGTGGGACAGTAGCCGCATGAGTGCAGGCTATTATTGAAACCCTTCATTTAAGAGGTAAGTTTTCATCTTTGACTTAAAGGTGGGGAGAGAAGGTGCTTGGCATATACTGAGTGCGACGGACTTCCACAGGTAAGGGGCAGTGAGGGAAAAGGGTTTAAGGTGAGAGACACTCAGTTATGAGCAGAGCGCTGGAGACGAGCAGGGATATAATAAGAGATCAAAGCAGATGAAGGGAGGAGCAGATGAATGGAGAGCCTTGAAGGTGAGCAGGAGAACTTTGTAGAGGATCCACAACCGAGAAGCCAGGAGAGGGATATAAGGAGACAAGCAGAGACTGTCCTGGGAGAAATTTGAATCGATTGCAAAGGAGATAGTTGTGAAGCAGGGAGGCCTGTTAGCAGTGTGTTACAATAATCCAGGCGGGAGGGGATAAGGGCATGCATTAGTGTTTTAGCAGTAGACTGACAGAGGAAAGAGCGGCTCTTGGCAATGTTACAGCAGAAGAAGCAAGACATTTTAGCCATGATGTGAATGTGATTGGAAAGGAAGGAGTCAAATGTCATACCTAGACTTTGGCGACAGAATAGATGGTATTAGCATTTACTGTTATGGGGAAAGGGGATATTGGGCCAGGTGTAGGGGGAAATATAAGGAGCTCAGTTGTAGACATACAGTAGGGTCCCACTCATAAGGCAGGTTAGGTTCCAGGCCCCCGCCGAAAAGTGAAAATTGCCGAAAAGTGGAAGATAGTCTTTTTTTTTCACTTCTGAATGCATATATAAGCTTAATAACATGTTTACACTGATATATTAAGTGCGCAATAGAGCTATGCCTAAAAAAACGATACGAAAGTAAAATGAATATACAGTACACACATTGGTTACCGTAAAATATTTTCATCTTTAGCTTATAGTCACTGACACAGACTGAATCAACGACAATAAAATGGCGCCTGACGCCCTCTGCTGCTGAGCGTATAATGCCGAAAAAGCGCTGAACATAATGAGCATGTTTATCATTGAAACCCGCCGTATTAGCGGAACGCCGAGAAGTGGGGCCCTACTGTACTGTGTTAAGTTTAAGGCGGCAGAGCACTACTCACGAGGATATAGCCAGGAGTCAATCCGAGACTTGGGACTGGATTGCAGGTGTGAGGGTTGGATAGATATAACAGCGTATCATCTGCATAGAGATGATATCTAAGGCCAAAAGAGTTGACGTCACCAAGTGATAGTGTGTAGAGAGAGAAAAGGAGAGGTTCCAGAATACAATACAAGGAAGGCAGGGGTTAGGATAAATTAATACAGAGGGACATACCAAAGAGATGTTAATTTGTTAACATATCTGTTGCAGCCGGGTGATATGCAGTATAGTAATATATAGTACACGATGCATTCCGAGATTTACAAATAATAAAATTCACGGGACACTAAAATAGAAACTGTCGTTTTCAAGAAAATAGATAACTGGAAGTTTCTCTTTGAGAGTGATTGAATGTTTGTCAATCCAATGTTTTCTATTACCCCTAGCCCACCCTGTCCTTATCAAACAGTCACTAATGATAAGGGAAGGGAGAGGGGGACTTCAGCTTTGCAAACTCATGTTGAACACATAGTGACATTAGACACAAGGGCATTTAAATCCCTGGCAAGCCTCAGCTCACATGGTTATAAACTGACTACAAGTGTATCTACAAGTATATTTATGTGTTGTTTGGAAGACAATACAAATCAGCATGTACTCATTTGACACTATGGAGACTGGACCCTTAAAGGTCTTCTTGTCTCCCTTGTCTGAAGCCAACCCTTTTTGCCATCCACACAAATGTTGTAACATACTGTGGATATTTCAATTCAACCATTTCTCTATTGAATATCAATGTCACATCAATTGAAAGTTCTATCCCTATGTAGTGTGCAATTCAGGAGTCAGCATGGGACACCAAAGTACATATGCAGGAATGTTAGGTGTATTCAACATTAAATTGATCAGGGAAGGCTCTACTGCAGTGGTAAATAATCCCAGCTAGCTACAGGGTACCCCAAGGGAAGTAAGCTTTAAGGCATAGTCCATCCATCAAGCATAATAATATGTCTGTATGTGCTGTGGTAGAATCTCCCCATACAGCACAGTGTGCTAAAAAGCAGCCGGTGGATATGAGCAGATTTTCAGGTTTTTTTTAAACAATATATATAAATTGTCACTGAAGTGTGAAAAATTGTCATATAAAGAAACATCTCTCTGGGACTGTAGCTATCAAAGGCTGCTGAACAAATATCTACAAGCAGATGGCTTGTCGGTATAATTTGATGATAACTATGAATACAGTTTTCTGCAGTCATGGATAAATGTGTTAACCCTCCACTGCCGAGCCTGCTCGTGTAACAGCAGAAGGACTTATGTGTATTAAATCTAGGGGTTCTCAAACTGGTCCTCAAAATTCAAATTAGGAAACGCTTCTCTGAAACCTGGGGTATTCCTTATTAATGCCAAATTGGTGCAGATACACTGGGCTCCGTTATTTAAACTAGGTTAACATCCCGTTAATAGTAATGCAGTATTCACTAACGTAAATAGTATAACGTGACCCCGGTTTAAAGCATAGCGATCATTATAATAGCCATCAGGGAAAATGATACACAAATGAGCTATAATATAAGCATATCATATTTAGTAACGTTAACGCTAGGGAATAATGTTATGGTATTTAAATCTAACTCTGGCATCTAGCAGATGATAACACTTCATGAAATAAACTTGTATCACCTTTTTAATATATTAACCCTAGTTGACCAAATGGCCAGCTAGACTGGGGCAACCTGTGGCCTGCTAGTGACTAAATGATATGAAGGAGTTAATATATACCTAACACTAGACCTCCTACCCCACTTGCATACTAAATAGGCTGGTAAGATATTGGTTGTAAGCTATGGCAAACATGGGGTAACACCCATCCCCCTACCCTCAGATGCCTTACCATGTTCCACGGAGCACCTACACCCATCTCCCACCACCACTACCCCAAACCCACATTTCTATAAAAAAAAAATGCCACCACCATAAGAATGGCTTACAGCCACATAAACCAAATGGGGTTATGCTGAAATAACTCAGATGGCATGCACACAAGGGTTCATAAAGAGCTAAGTTCAGTAATAGCCAAACTATTGTATTTAACATTCAAAGACTCCATTTCCACTGGCTCAATACCACAAGATTGGCGTAAAGCAGATACGGTGCCTATATTTAAAAAGGGAGATAGATCACTACCGGGGAATTACGGACCTGTAAGCCTGACCAATAGTGGGAAAGCCCCTTGAGGCACTAAGGGATAATGTTCAGGTATACCTATTGGATAACACAATTATTAGTAATAGTTTGCATGGATTTATGAGGGATAGGTCATGCCAAACTAAACGTATTGGCTTCTGTGAGGAGGTGTAACGATGCGCGGAACACGCCCCCTGCGGCGTGTCCCTTCCTTACCTGTTTACTTCTGATTGCCGCCCTCTAGCTGCGAGTCAAGATCTTGTGTCTTTAAGGATTCTGAAGCAAGCTACGCCATCTTGCTTTCTGGCAAACCCTGCCCTCTTCCTCCTGACAGGAAGTAAGCCTCTCTTTGACTTTCTCTCTGCTATTAGTCTTTTGCTGTCTACCCTGGTGCCTGCTGGTACTCATCGCATACTGTTCCTGGCTGGACCTCCTTGAGACCTTTACTTATCTCCTGTGGATTCCGGAAGACTGGGACAGTCACTCTTATACTACTGAGGTTAGTTTACCGTCGGGTAGGGTAGGTACCTGCTTAGTAGGGTTCACCTTGACGTGGTAGCAGGCTTATAATTCCTTGGCCAATGGATTAGACTTAGAACCCTTATGTTATGTTTAGTTTCGCTGCACCTTGCTGTTCTGTCACTATGCCTTTAAGAAGTCTGGACGTTCTCCAAGAAGCAATCCTTCTCTGGATGTTACCTTGTGCTCTGGACTCCATGCCCATGTTCCATGTTTCTGGTTTCCATTCCCAGACTCCCGTGCTGAAGCGCTGGCTTCTCAGCAACCCCCGCGTTGGTGCCTGAGTACGTGCGCACTCCCGCTCTGCTGTCAGAGCACGCGCGCACATGCAGCTGGATCACTCGTGTCTCTGAGTAGGCACCGCACCTCCGGACGCGTCGCGCATTCTCATGCACGCGGCGCGGTCACGTGACTATGTGCGCCGATCCCAAGCTGCGCGGCAACTTACTCCCTTCGTATCCCCTGCGGCCTCCCCACCTCGCTAATGGGTCCTTCCCTTTCTCCCTGCGCTTGTGAGGAGAGCACAAGCGTGACAGGAGGTAAGTAGGGATTTAGAGGAGGGTAATGCAGTCGATGTGGTTTGCTTAGATTTTGCAAAGGTTTTTGATACACTTCCACACAAGAGGTTCATGTACAAAATAAAGGAAATTAGTCTGAGTAAAAATATTTTAACCTGGATTGACAACTGGCTGAAGGATCGACAGCAGAGAGTTGTCATCAATGGAACCTTTTCAGGTTGGTCTAAATTTGTAAGTTGTCAAGGATCGGTACTGGGACCCCTGCTTTTTAACTTGTGTACTTTATTCATGACCTTGAGGTCGGCATTGAGAGCAAAGTCTCCATTTTTGCTGATGACACTAAATGATGTAAGGTAGTAGAATCAGCACAGTGTGTAATTTCTCTACACAAGGACTTTGATAAACTGGAAACTTGGGTTGGTTAAAGGCAGACAAGGTTTGTATGTATGTATGTGTAACTTTATTTATATAGCGCCCACAGTATACTCAGCGCTTTACAAAGACAATACAGTACAGGGAATTATAATAATACAATAAGCACAGCAAAGTCAGACAATAGGAAAGGAAATCCCTGCCCCAGAGAGCTCACAATCTAAGTCTGGGGTGTGCAAATTGCGAGGTGTGAGATTCTCTGAGGGGGGCGTGGCATTTACAGAGGCCGAGCGTTGTTTCCGAAGGTATTTAAATTAAATGCCGGGGGAGCAGCGAAAGCTTCTGTAACTTCCCTTACTTTGGCTCAGACGGCTTTTGGCGACCCATTGCCATGGCAACACCGCATCAAATGACGCCGCGTGGTCAAGTCATGGAGGGGGGGCACGAGGAGGGGGGAGAACCGACATGGGGCGCAGGGGAAAAGATTGCGCATCCGTGATCTAAGTGATATGTTGGGAAACTTAGAGAAACGCAGGTGAGGGAATAAGTGCAGTAGATGGCAGTGCTTGGCCACAATAGTTGGTAGGTAGTGACTGTGGGGGTGGGACAGTAGCCATGAGTCCCGGCTATTGGGGTGCTTCTTTTGAGAGTTGAGTTTTAAGGTCGGTCTATATTAAATTAGATAGGTTAACACCATTAGCAGGGATAGAGATGTCAGGTAGGTGTGGGTGAGAACAGGTGTGTATATGGTTGGGTCCAAGATTCGGAGAGATATACTAACAAGTAAGAAGAAGGATGTAGAGAGAGTGGGGGGTGAATAGAGGATTTGTGGGGGTGTTTTTAATTGAGGGGTGTAGAAGTTGTTGGGAAAGAGGTGTGTAAATAGCGGTGCAGTGTACAGTATGGCCACAAGCATAGGTGGATGGAAGGAGAGATGAAGAAATATGGATTGGAGGGGGGTGGGGAAGGTGAAGAGAACAGAAACATTTACAAAAGAGTGAGGAAACAACAAACAGCATGTGTATAAATCAGGCCTGGGAAGGCAGTGTAGTACTGAAGATAAAACTGCAGCTTGGAAAGTGAGTCTATAAATGCGTAAAAATTAGCAGAGTATTCAGAAAGCCAGGTTCTGACAGTTACAGGGTTGTTGATGAAGGGCAGAGTCCAATTCATACAGATAAATGTATGGTTATGCGTTTGGAAAGCAAGAATAAAAAGGCTACTTATGAACTAAATGGGAGAAAATTAGGTAAATCCTTGATATGGAGAGATTTAGGAGAGCTTGTTGACAACAGGCCTAGCACTAGTGCTCAATGTCGGGCAGTAGAGGCAAAGACAAGTAAGATATTATCTTGCATAAAACGGAGTATGAACGGAAGAGAAGAAAGCATGCTTTTGCCACTGTATAAATCCTTCGTAAGACCCGACCTTGAATACGGAGTACAGTTTTGGGCACCAAAATAAAAAAAAGTACAGAGAAAGACCACCAAGTTAATAAAGAGGATGTGAGAGGTCTGACATTATGTGGAAAAGCTAGCTAAATTAGATTTGTTTATATTAGAAAAGAGGCGCTAAGAGGGGATATGATAACTATTTATAAATATATTCAGGGTCAATACATGGAACTTTCAAGAGAACTATTCATCCCATGGACCGTACAAACGACACAGGTTCATCCCTTAAAATTGGAAGAAAAGAGATTTCACCAGCAACAAAGGAAAGGGTTCTTTACAGTAACAGCAGTTACACTGTGGAATTTTTTTTTTAAAGAAAAGGCTAGACCTCCTTTTTTAGAAAGGAAAGGTACACAGGAAAAATCCAAATAAGGAAACATGGGAAGGATGTTGATCCAGGGAGAAATCTGATTGCCATTACTGGAGTCAGGAAGGAAATATTTGTTCCCCTTATGAGACATCGTTGGATAATGTTTCACTGAGTTTTTTTGTTTGCCTTCCTCTGGATCAATATATTGTAAATACAAATATGAGATGACTATAAATTGTCTAAATGTATCATAGGTTGAACTCAATTGACATATGTCTTTTTCAACTTCATCTAGTACTACAGTATATAACTATGTAAAACCACTTACCCTATCCATGTTGCGTTCCCCAAAGTCCTTCAATGCCCAGCAATTAATCCATTGTGATTATCCACTGAGCCAATGCCTAATCATTAAAGCCTCCCCTAAACAAAAATATTTCAATAATCCAAACTTCACAATTTGACAGCCTACAGAAAAAATACATGGAAAAAGACGCCCTCCCTGTCCCCCAACGAGCCATTCTTCATCTTATTGGAGCACATCAGTCTCTTTTGATGGTAGAATTGATCGCCCTCTTTGGATAACTGATGCAAAATGAAAACTCTTCTTCATCTTCTTTCTACATAAACGGTCCATCCTCAACATCCTCACTCTGCCGCCTCACATCAAGAAGAGCAATTTTATTTGTGACATATCAGAACCGGTATTTTTTTACCTACATTAACTCAAAGGGATAAGTACTTAGTATGGGTCTCTGCATTATTAGTGACACAAAAGTGGCCAACAATTATTACATTGGAAGAGCTTTTTCTAATAAAATCATAGCTGGTACTGTTATGCTAAATATAATTTGTATTATTTGTTTGCCTCACCTTGCAGAATGATGTCCCACTTGTTATGGAGAAGTACCCGAGTAGAAATATTCTTGTATTTGAAGTGAAAGATCCCAGTAGCAACAGCTGTAAATTACTTTGGCCCAGATACACAGTATGGTGCTAAGCGGTGGTAAAGTTTATGTCTGAAATAATAATAATAATATGATCATAATAATAATAATATAAAACCACAGATGAAGCTCAACTGCTGAGACGAGAATCAGTGAACTTCATGTTAATGAAAAAATAAACAAAAACATAAAAACTGTTCAATTAACTTTTTTATTAAATAGTAAAACACTGCACACTAAACATTAATACACATTATATATATTTTTTTTTTATTATTTATATATATATATATATATATATATATATATATATATATATATATATATATATATATATATAAAATCAAAAACAATTACTCGATACCGTTCTGTGGCTAAAGAAATGCTTTTATTTGTGCGAGCTTTCGAGATACACTGATCTCCTCTTCGGGCGATTTTACAATGGATAAAGCAAGAGAAGTTTTACTTTAAAACAGCCTAGAATGTTATCTCTGGATAAAACCTATCCCTCCCCCTTTGCAGTATGTGATTTATGACTTTAGGTGTTAAATGGTCCCTGAATGTTTGTGATGTAAGAGTGGTTGTGTATGTGTATGTTTGTATGTGTGTAAATATACATTTATAAAGCGCCCAAAGTGTATACAGCGCTTTACAAAACGTGTGTGTGTGTGTGGAGGGGGTGAGGAAGATGATATCACTTGAGAGCAGTACAATGTGGTATCTTCCATATTTTGATGTACAAATACATTATATATATATATATATATATATATATATATATATATATATATATATATATATATATATATATATATATATATATATATGCAGTGCTCAACAAATCCGGTCGCCACGGGCGACTGTTTTTTGCCCGCTGACGAGGTGCTGCTGTGACGGCGGTGTATGGCGGCGGTGGGGTATGTGGCGGGGTGGTGCTGCGTCACGATCAGGTCCTCGGGCTTGGCACATGCGCAAAAGAATACGCCGCCGGAGATCGTGGTGGATCCCATACCTGCATGGTATGGTAAAATAATTATTTTATTTTTATTTCAATTATAATGTATACTTTATAAATTATTATTTTATTTATTTTATAAATTATTATATAAAATAATAATTTATAACTTATACCACACCATGCACCATGTACCTTCATACACTAGTAGCAATTCTGTACCTGCTACACCATAGGATTGGTGCGATGGCATTGACTCTATTATCAAACTGTAATTAACAGTAGGGGTAGGAAGTTGTATTATGAGCCTAGACATGCTGATTTTCTATAAAACACCCAGCGGGTTTAAGTACACTAGGACATAAAACTGTTGTAGCAAGTTCTTGATAGAACAGAGACAATTGGATATTTGTGCAGAGTTTGAGATGATAACAGCACGTTACTACAGCTTTATTTTACATCTTTGGCACCTTTGGAAAGCCAAGGAAGCCATCTGTGAAAGCAGGACTTTCATTCCGTCTAAAGACCGACCGCTTCAGAAAACATCCTGGCCTACAGAGTTTCCACAATAAGACTGTTGACTTAAAAAAACAACCAGTATAGCACATAATGTCTCCAAAAACAATCCCTTACAACTGAAGAAACTTACAACTTACAACTGAAGAAAACTAAGCAGATTGCAGCATCGGGTGTAAGTTATGCGCAACCCTTTGAAGTGTGCTGCGAGAACCACTATTTGCATTTTCAGACAAGGTCATGATTACAGTTTGTGCTGTTAGAAAGAAAATAGGAATGCCTGCAGGCATTGCAACTTTGGGCATCATGCAGTAAGCAGCGAAAAAATGCATTAGCCAGTTTAGCAATTAGCCATGTTTTTGGCGTGTTAAACTGGCTGTATGCTGTAAGGGGCGAATCCCTGGCGAATGAATTAGCCACCACCATTTGATGAAATGGCGTGTAACCGGTGGCGGGACGGCTGCCTGGCGAGAAACTGCCGAGAAGCCGTCCCCTGCCGAGTTGTGTTTGCAGCAGAGAGAGATCCGCTGCTCTCTCGGCGCAAACATCAGCACAATAAAAATTATTTTTAAAACCATTTTTATTCATAGTGTACATGTGCAGGGGGTCTCCGGAGCTGAACCGCGTTGGTTTCAGGTCCGGGGACCCCCTGCTTCCCGAGATACAGGCCCCTTTATGAGGTGCCGGTATCCCTCTGCATTTAAAGGTCCCGATCACGTGACCGCGGAATGTAAACAAAGCAGAGGGATACCGGCACCCCATAAAGGGGCCTGTATCTCGGGAAGCAGGGGGTCCCCGGACCTAAAACCAAAGCGGTTCAGCTCCGGAGACCCTCTGCACATCTACACTATGAATAAAACACACATATCAATAAAGACTCGTTCCTTACCTTTGCGGGTATCTGCTACGGTAGCGAAGCAGCATGAATATTTATTTAATAATACTGTACAGTGAGCAGGGGGTCCCCAGAGCTGAACCGCATTGCTTTGTGGACCAGGGACCCCCTGCTTCCCGAGTTACAGGCCCCGGTATGTGTGATCGGCTGGGCAGTGTCGCCGCCATGTTTATAGCGTCCCATACGCTACTGCCCACAATAAACATGGCGTCCACACTAACCGATGTCCCAAAACGGGGCCTGTAACTCGGGAAGCAGGGGGTCTCTGAGCCACAAATCAATGCGGTTCAGCTCAGGGGCCCCCCTGCTCCCGCACAATATTATTAAAATACATTAATGCTGCTTCAGTACCATAGCGGATAGCCGCTAAGGCAATGAAGGGGTTAACTACTCGACCACCTTAGTTCCTGTACCACGTGACCCTACGCGTTTCATCCGTCTCAGCGGATTTCATCAGGGGATGGATTCCAATTGAAATGACTGGCTATTTAAACTGTTCGTGTCCAGTAGAGTGTACGGATCAAAGGCAGTTTCAAATCAATTGGATATGATTAGATCATCTGTGCTAGATGTTTGTGTTCTCTTTATTCTCCTATAAAGTGTTTTTACACTTGTAATTCAGTACTTCTGACATATGTTCCTCTATTCTTAAGATGGGTCAACACATATGGTTTCCTTTTTCCTTTTCCTTTTCCCCACCATCCTTTATTGTACCTAATAATACATAATTCATCAATACGGTGCTCGAGTTGGCCCAGACGCCAGACGCCAGAGTCAAGACGTCAGTGCAGGAGCTCCCTTTCTGTGACTGGTGATATCTTGAGTGTAGCCGTGCAGACCGGGAATCCCATCCAGGTGACGGAATGAGGTTGTAACGGGGACACCGGCAAACAGCTAAGCAGATTCACTCAAGCAGCAATCGTATGCAGACGGAGCATAACTGTGTAACTTGGACGTCGGTCTGGTGCATGGGCTGGTCCCATAAAATGCTCAATTTTTATTGACAAAGTGTGAGTTGGCAATCGTCTGTTCATGGCAAATTAAAACCTTTTTTATCTGATTTTACGCATGGATCGGGCGCTTTTTCTCTTTCTTTTTTTTAATATATATATATATATATATATATATATATATATATATATATATATACATATATATATATATATATATATATATATATATATATATATATACATATATATATATATATATACATATATATATATATATATATATATATACAGACTATGTGACAAAGGTGATATATTTTAATTTTAATACACATAGCTTTTACAGTTATTAACAGTAAACCTCCCCATTAGTAATGGAGTTTCTAAAGAAGAAGCTATTGGCAGAGTAATAAACATTCCTTTATTTTCTGAGGCTGGTAATGGCTGTATTAATAGAATGAGGCAGTAGGGAAAATAAAAGTTTAAGCATGTGTCAAGCAACAGGTTTCTACAATAAGTGACTGGTGTGTGTGTGTTAGTTATTGGGGGAGGTGGGTTATGAGTATTGGGGGGTTATTATGTGTGTTGGGGGATGTAACAGGGCCTTAACCACTGTCTAAAATGGCTTCAATAGAAAGCCTGTATTAGTCTGAGGAGTCAAACAGGGAGCTGGTTAATTGCAGCTACAGACAATTAACCAGTCTCCACCTGGCCCATCAGACAGGTAGAAAAGCCTCCTGCTTGAACTGCAGGGGAGATCTCTTGAGCACACAAGAGACTCACAGGAACAGTTGTCTTGAGCACAGAAGGGCTGTGCAGCCCGCCAGACACCCTGAAATCAGACCCTCCACATCCAGGGTACAGCGGACTCTGGAACCCGCCAGAGGGTGGCTACCCAACGGACACAACCCAGGGACTGACATAAAGAGTCCCCTGCTTACAGGTATCTCTTTGGACTTTGGGGTCATAGGTTGGCAAGAAGCTTATCCTCCCAACCCTGCAGATAGGGACTGGGAAAGTGAGTAAGCCCTTACACAGGGATAGCCTGTTTGTTTGTGTGCTTCCTTAAGCAGTGATTATACCAAAAACCACTGGCGGCGTCACATGGCACAACAAAAAACCAAAATGCAGACATCCTATTAAGGTAAACATACCTGGAGCGACGTGCGCGCCGCCTGGAACTGCAGGGCGGCAGGCTGGAGTGCAGACATCAGAATTTGTTCTTGGCAGGCGACGGCCGCGTCACGTGAGCGGGGCAGCCAATGAGAGTGAACAGCTCACGGCCACTCCTCCTGCCTGCAGTTCAACTTGCCGCTTTGCCGGATCGCAGCAGTGACATCACCGCATTGCGCCGACACCCAGCAGCTCCTGGTATAATCGTAGCCTTAAAATGCATTGCTTAAAGCTACGGGCTGAATAAAAGCCTTGGTTTATTTTCCCCAAATACTGTATGTCTCCCTGGTTGTTCCTCTGCACATGTCTCTTACAGGGGAAGGGGATGTCATGTATATTGGGGGGGTTAGTATGTATATTGGGGAGATGGTGGTTATTATGTATATTGGGGGGCTTAGTGTGTATTGTGGGAGGGGAGGTTATAACTTATTGAATGTAGGGGAGAGAGGTGGGGGGCTGTGGGAGGGGTTGAGCACTTTGGAGCTGCTAAAATGCTTTGTTAAAGTGGTGAGCTTTGCGATAGGTCTCAAAGGTGGAGAGAGAACACGGCTAAATGGGATCCAAACTTTTACAGAGTGCAATGAGGGACGAGAACAGATTAGCAGTCAGAGTCAGGCTTAGCGCTCTAGGTGACCGTAGGGGAGAAAAGTGATGGAATCTCCCAGTCATGCCTTCCTCGATGATGGTATACATACTTTCCAAGCCCATACAGTGCTGCCATGTATAAAGAATGCGCAAGAAGGTCAAAAGAAGCACTCGCAATTACTGTAGGTGTTGCTACCACGAATCCACATCCATCCAGGGGAAGCTGCAGCAAAACACGAAGAAGGGAGGCGGTACTCCAGTGGACTGGTGCTTAATCAAAAGAGTTGACCCTGATCAATAAGCTCTGTTGACCCCAATTAATAAACACTTTTGATTAAGCACAAGTTCACTGGAGTGCCGCCTCTTTTTTTTTTCATATAAAGAATGCACAAGACAGAGCGCTCACGTTAGTATGTCTGAATGATATGTTGACGATAGTGCCTTTTGTACCATGCTGTGAATACTGACTCAAGGACAAGCACAGGCCAGCAGATAAGACACAGGTAATTCGTCGGAGGCTGCAAGAGAAGATTCTACAGCTTAAATTAAGAAATCGGCTTTAAACTCCAATGCAATGCACTGTGCTACACATGAATCAGTCTGCAGGTGTGTTCAATTTACAGAAAACCTTAAATTTGAGTGTTTTCACATATTTTATTCTGACATCATATACTTTAGTCTAAGATTCCCCAACATTGTTGCATCTATAATTTTCTAACACAAGTTGTACATGTGGCATAGTCTATCCTGTTTTGAGTTCAGATGTCAGGCTTACATATTCATATTACTATATTATATCGTCAGTATTAACCTCAAATAGCAGAGCTTTGGGTGATTGCACAGTTGACTGACCAAGGTCAACCAATCTAATTTGGGTGGAAAACAATGTAGGGTAGAGTTACAGCTGGACTCCTCTGATTTTGGGTGGAAATGCACCTCTCAGTTAACTAATGGCAGAAATAGGCTGATTAGGTTTACATTTTGAGAATCAAGGTCTTTTAATGGGAAAAGGGAGCACATTAATACACTTAGCAGGTTTAAGTATTGTACAGTTTCTGAATCTGCTGTTTACAGCTGGGCCTCTGATGACTTGTGTTTTCTTCTTCTAACCCAGAGGTCCCCAACTCCAGTCCTCACGGACCGCTAACAGTGCAGGATTTAAGGATAGCCTCTCATTAGCACAGGTGGCCCAATCATTTTGACTAAACCACCTGTGCTCTAGCAGGGGTATCCGTAAAACCTGCACTGTTAGTGGTCCTTGGGGACCTCTGTATCTAACCCATTGCTAATGTAGGCAGATATACATTCTGCGGAGCCCATCCAAGTCTATTAAGCAAATACAAAAGGGGAATAAGAAAAGTAAGGAAATGCAGAAAATAAGTGAACATGTATTAATGTATTACAGCTTTGTTATGTATGTATGTATGTATGTATGTATGTATGTATGTATGTATGTCTTTATATTTGTATAGCGCCATCCATATACATAACACTTCACCACAGTAATACGTGACAAAATAATAGGGGACATAATGGGAATAAGTTCTTGAGACATAAAAGCAAACATTAGGGAAAGGAGTCTCTGCCCCAAACAGCTTACAATCTAAGTGGTAAGTAGGGAGAACGGACACAGACAGAAGTAGCTTTTCCAAGACAACTTTCATAAATGATTTCATAATGCCTACACATGTCTTTTTACGTCAATCACCCAACTCAACCAGCTAAACATTTCATGACCATCCGACGGTCTGTGGGTTTGCACCTTTATCCGCGATAATATAAAATGTAACCCCAATGACAAAGTCCGCAACCAGAGCTGAACCATTTGTGTCAATTGGTTTTCTGTGGGACACAAATCTTGAACAACAGTGACCTCAAGTGGAAGAAGGTGGAATAAAGGGTAAAGCATCGACTTCAGTTATTAATTAAAAAATTAAAACATTTAAATGGCATGTACTGTGTGAAATTAGTTATGTGACTTCTTACATATTACGCATAGTTTGTTGTCTGAAATGAGTTACATACCTAATTTATACTATTTCAAATAAGACAGAATTATGTGTTTTCTTACATTTCATGACCATTCATAGTAAATTGTAATTATTAGTTTAATATATTTTATAAGAGCCATACTGTGGAACTATTACATGTTGTTCAAGAACAAAAATGAAAGACAGCACTCACGATCAAATTAAATAATATAGTAATGCTGAATGCAGGGTGCAAAGGAACATAAGAAGGACCCAATATCCTCCTATACAATAACAACCAACAGAACTAATAGTTCCAGCACACCTGACTATAGGAAAAGTATGCAACAATGGGAAATGCCAAATCAAATAAGTATTTAATAAATGCACAAGTTATATACAAGGAGCAAAGTGACACCAACACAATAGAAAAAAAGTACACTAAATAATGGGAGAAAAGAAAGGGGGGGAAGCGGGGGTTGCAAAAATGGGGGATAAACAGGGGGGCAACGTTTCGGGGACAGGCCCCTTCCTCAGGCCCGTTCCTCCTTGTCCCTAAAAGGAACAAGAGGTACTTCCCTTACCCCAATACCCCTAAAACAACAAAATAAGCCCTAGATAACTAAGCAGAAAAAGATAATCTAACAAGCAAAAAATGCTAAGATGCACTGTAATGGCAGCAGGACAAGAGAATATGAGGTGAGTACAAAAATAATTCAAAATCAAACCACAGGGTACGGAACAGCAATAGTAGTCTCCAACTCTCTCCTCTCATGCTGCAAATGGGGCTGCTGTGTGGGTCTGTCTGGAGCATGGTATAAGTAAGGCATCTGACATCTTCATTAGAAGGGAAGCAGCTGTGTAGATAGTCATCAGGGATCAAGATCATCCTCCTGGCACCACTATGGGCTTACCATATAGTCAGTGTTTGCGAGCCAAGCGAATTATTAGCATACCCACGAAGGTAGAAGACAGTCTCAACACTATGCAAGAGAAGTTTGCTAGGAGAGGCTACCCTAAAGTACTACTTGATAGCCAGCGCTCCAAGGTTGATTCATGGACAGATACTACACAAAGAATATCTCGTAGTAAAACATTCTCGGTCTCTTTTGTGTCCACCTATAGTACCGATGGTGGACGGATAAAAAAAATCTCATGCCCCCAGTTCGCGCACCCCCGCAGTACTGGACAAGCAGGAGGACCAATGTGAAAGTGGATAGAAGTTTCAAGAAATATTTTAGATATTTATACTTTTAGTCTAGAAACAGATCACGGTTTGGTCTCAGGTTGGACTAACCCCTTCAAACTTGAAGCTGATGATTGTAATTTGAATCTAATTTGGGTGATTTGCAGAGATGGGCAAAGTTTGCGGATTTGGATGCGTCTCAAATCGTCCGCTTCCTTTGGTCCGCAGATTTCCACGATTCGGTCTCAAAAAGGGCGATCCGTCTTTTCCAGATTGTTTTTTTTACCACCAACAATCTAATCCACGGATTTCCGCTATCCGCTAGTGGACTTTAACAATCCAATCCGCGGATCAGATTGGTAAAATCCACCAGCAGATTGCGCTAAACCACCGATTGGCTTGTTACAATCCACCAGCGGGTTGTATTCAATGGAGGTTTTGGATGAACCCCGCACGCATTGAAACTGGAACAATCCGTCGATGGATTTTACACCGCAGAACGGATTTTGAATGGCAAGTTCATGGAAATTCTGCGAAACGGATTGTGACAGTTACACCCGTCTCGAGTGATTTTGTATGGAAGAGCTCAGTGATTCTCTGAAGTTAAGGAACGTTTGGGCAGTGGGACAAATATCAAAGAAGCCAGGTTCTTATGACAAATAACACCAAAAGAGCATTATCTATGTCAGGGGTGAAACAACTGGGGGGACGCAAATTTGCTAGGGGGGGCACGGCGGTTACAGAGGCCCTGCGCCCATCCCCAAGGCCTTTCAATTAAATGCCGGGGGAGGCGTGAGGCCTCTGTAACGTCCCTTACCTGCTGCCAGCCAGGTCTTCGGCGACTCGTCACCATGGCAACGTGGCATCAAATTACGCCATAACGTGATGTGACGCGTCGTCAAGGCAACACGCGTCAAATGACCCAGAACGTCATTTGAAGCCAGGTTCAGACCAAGGGGGGTGTGTGAACGCTGGAGCTCCCAGGCAGGGGGGGGGGGCGCACGCACCCATGATCTATGTTGTTCAATCTAACAACAGTGTTTGACATGTGTTGTTTTGAATATTATTATAGCATGACAAACCCCCAGTACTAGCTGGTTCTCATTCTTCTACACCATCAAAAGTTTATCTTGCAGGGTGTTCGTCCATCCGTGTCTATTATCTCTACCCAAGAAGGCAGCCGGGGCAATCTAAAGCCTAATAATTTACCAGTCTTTATTACCAACCCCTGACTAGTGCTGCCCTGCTAGGGGTGCCCAACCTTCACCCACAAATCAAACAGTGCATATAAATGGGTGTCACCGTTGCTTTTATTCTAATCCCCTCACTGCCGGCGGAGCTGGTGACTCATTGCAGAACAATGCTCCTACTGTTTCTGTCTTAGGAGCAAGCAACGCGATACGTTAAATATTCTCTTTAAAGTATGAGAAACCCGATATTATTAGCAGAATTCGTATTCCAACTGCTTTATTTATTTACTGATCGCAAAAGCCCTTTTCTGCACTGAACATTGTAATTCTGCATTTGGATCTGATATAACATGGTCTTTTACAAATATAGACCCAGTTATCTTTCTTGTTGGATAAGGGCGGAGACAAACAGTTCCCTGGTGTCTGTGAAGGCCAGATCCATGCATGATTCTCACGTTGAGTTAATTTAAATAAAAAATTAAAAAAAACACCAAAATCTGCAAAGAATCACATTTTCTCTAGGGCTAATAGGTCTGCTAGACCTCTTTGCTACTACACTTGGATTTTACTTTGCCTTAAACCATTGAAGATCTCCAGGGTAATTGTTTGATATGAAGATTATTGATGTAAGGTACAGCATCTTAGCCTTATTTTGAAGCTATGCATACAAGACAATTTTACATTTATTGTGTACAGGAACAGTCAAACTTAGGATATATGCAACTGCATGCCCCTAGCCATGTACATTCTTCCCTGCCATTTTATCAGCATTGCAAAAAATAATATATATATAATTATATTCATACCTCGTCGATCCACTGATGAATGAAGCTCCCCCCCCCCCCCCCCCCCCCACGCAATGATATTCCAGGTACTGCGGTTGCAGGTCTCTCTTCTCCACGTTCCTCCCTGAAAAATTCTGATTTCCCATCTTACTTTTGGTCGTCGTCTCGGTCTTTTGTTATCCCTTGGAATTCAGTTGAGTACCATCTTTGTCCAAAAAATGGTAATTTCTTCTTGCGATCTGTCCAGCCCACTGTCTTCATGTAACGGGTACCCTTTTGTTAGATTTCGAACCCATTAATTATTTTTCCTGTATCTTTGGGTAATACCCAGCATACATCTCTTCATACTTTTTTGAGTTGTCTGGAGCTTCTGAACTATATTTGCATTTAGGGTCCACGTTTCACATCAATATGTGAGCACAGGCAGGATACACTGGTCAAACACTTTCCTCTTGCGGCACAGTGAAAACTTCCCTTGCAAGTGTAGCCCCGGACCCCCGTTACCTCCGCTCTCCGGGGCAAGGGCGAGTGCCGCCGGAGCGAAGTGGCGGACCCGCCGGCCCTTCTGGAGGGTGGGGGACGACCAGGGAGTGCTCCAGTGCTCTGGAGACCCCGCGGCAGCCCGACAGTGCAGGGCACCGCCATGTTGTGCTTCGCGCATGCGCAGTGCAGAAGGAGATGCGGCGGCGATCAGAGGCATTGCTCATGCGCAGTGATCGCGTGCGCCGCACTAGCCTACCAGGGAAGGCTCTTGGAAGGGACTACATGTCCCATGAGCGCACCACATGACGCCAGGGAGCCAATAGGGCTGGAGTATCTCCCTGCTCTCAGGGATTGATACATTTCGCGCGCGGAGCCCACGTTAGTCAGGACCAGGAAGAGCTAGGGTTAGGAGGTGAGTGCAGGGGTCTGTGACCCACTGCATTAGGCCAGCAGCCACCTAGGCCCCAGTTAGGTCCTGAGCCACATTGATAGCTTGTTGTGCTAAGGGACAGGCCCTAGGTAGGGACACTGCCCCATTATCTGTTTGGTAGTCAGGGACACAGTGCTAAGCAGTGCAGCCCTGCGAGGTGGGTTCTGGGCTCAGAACGCCAACAAAGACACAGAAGACTCAAGGTGATATTATCCACGCCAGAATTCACCCCACGCAGTGGCGGAGGACGACGTCGGACCGGACGGAATCCCTGTCGTAGTCTGGGGAACCCGTGGTCGGAGCCCCGGGCAGGTATCATTCTACAAGTGCACCAACACTGTACAGCAACGCAAGAAGCACGCCTAAAGGGTGGGGGTATCACTTGGGGAAACTTACGTGGTAGAGTGGCCAAGGGCCCTGTATAGTACAGTTGGACACGGTGTAGGGGTACACGGTGGTGGGGAAGGATAATACTTTCAACGAGAGCAAGTATTGTGTGATTCATATAGAGTATAAGTATACTTATGTGCTTGTGTTCAGTAAAGGCCATTCTGTTTATACCAGTGAGTGTTATTGTGGTAGGTCCTGAGAGGGACTCCTCCCGCTCCGTCGGGATCCCTCCCAGGTGGAGGCGTTGCACCACGAGATATTGTGATATATATATATATATATGTACCCAAGGCTCTCCATGCAGAGGCTTAGGCTCCTGATGGCCACACAGGTAAGTGAGCACCAGTAGCGTCTGTATTCACAGGGAATACCCGTTACACAAGATTGTCCTGTTATCAGGTAAATAAGTGCCTTCCTATCAGGTCCGATAGGCCCGAGAGCGCAGCAAATGCAAATGGGGCGGACATTTTTGACCCCCCCAAATTTTGCCTGGACCTAATGGGCCTAATGAGAATTCTGACACTGCTTGTGAGTGTTGATTACTGAGGAAAGGCTTGTTTAGCCTGGGAGAGAGCAGAGTTGAAACAGGATAGGGTAAATTTGTAGTGAAGGAAGTCAGGGAGAGTGTGAGATTTCCTCCGGAGGCGTTCAGAGGAACGTGTGGAGGAGCGCAGCATGTAGCATTTCATAGTTCATAGCCTCCGTTCTGCCGCTGTGCTTCTCCTTCAAAATCCAGCGTCAAATGACGCCGCGGACGTCACAAACGACATAACACGGCGTCTCGTTGCCATGGCAACCGTGATGTTGCTGCCGTCCGTGGAGTCATTTGACGCTGGGTTCTGAAGGAGAAGCAGGGCGGCGGGCACAGGCGGCAGACACCGGCAAGTGTCAAAGACGCTTCTCTGTCTTTGACTCTCTACTCAGACCACCATCTGTTACATTGTTTTCTTCCTCCTGTTCACCTTAGGAATTTGCTGACTATTTTAAGACAAAGATGGATTCCAGTCGGTGAGACATCTCCTCTGTATCCCCCTCACATTGTACTCTTCCTAATCTCCTCCTGCCTTCCTTGACTCTTTTTGTCTGTAAGAGGAGGATGTGTCGCTGCTGATCTCTTCTTCTCCTTCTACCACTTGCCCTTTTTACCCCATTCCCTCCCATCTCCTAAAACCACTTGCTCCTACTCTAATCCCTGCAGTCACACATATTTTCAACTCCTCCCTCTACTCTGCTATCTTTCACTCCTCCTTCCAGCACGCAACAGTAATAACCTTACTCAAAGACAGCATGCTTGACCCTAGCTGTCTCTCTAACTATCACCCTGTCTCCCTCCTGCCTCGAAACTGCATGAACTGCTTGTATTTTCTCACTGCTCCATTTTCTCACCACATTCTCTCCTAGATCCTTTACAATCTGGTTTCCGCACTGCTCACTCCAGTGAAACAGCCCTCGCTAAAATAGCTAATAATCTCTATGCTGCCAAAGACGAAGGCCATTACACTCTTCTCATACTACTCGACCTGTCTGCAGCAATTGTTTTTTTGCTCCTTTAACATTGCAAAGATACGCCCTTTCCACTGTCCCTCTACTGCTAAAACGTCAACGCAGGCCCTCATTCTCTCCCGTCTCGACAATTGTAATCTTCTACTGTCCTACCTTCCTGCCTCTCACCTGTCTCCCTTGAATCTAGCCTAAATGCTGCTCATGGAATCACCTTACTCTCTCCTAAATCTGTCTTATTGCCTCTCCTGCTGAAAACCCCCTCCTGGCTTCTTATAAATCCTGTATGTAACATGGGATGTTCCATAGTACCTGTCTTTCCCCACATAGTGTATCTGCTATGTAAGTCCTGTTAAGTTCCAGGCAGTAGCAGGGTAATTTATAGGCCAGTGACCCCCCTGCTGCTTCCCTTGAAAGTGAAGGAAGGTTGGTGGTGACTCATGGCCTGTGTACAACCCCTTGGAGGTGGGTATAGTCCATGAGACCACCCCTTCCAGAGTTTTCTAGGGGAGTAGCTAAAAGTTAGAGAGTCTTTTCCTCTGCTCCTCAAGGAGTGAGGAAGGAGCTGTCAGTCTTCCCCCATTGCGGGAAAAGCATGCTCACTCTAGGCCGTCTGGCCTAAAGACCACCAAGACTGAGCCAATGATACTGGGCGAGCACCATCCAGAGTTCCTGGAACCGTGGACTGTGCTGTAAGAAGGAGCTGCTGCAGGATGAATAATAAAGCTGTATGTTCACCATACCTCTGCCTGGGTGTCTATTCCTGGGCAGGCGGGGTAATGAATGCAGTGGTGGGAGCTGATATCCTACATCCGAGGATCCCATCACAGCTGGAGGCGCTGTACTATGAAACAAAGCTCAAGTATGAGACCCTAAGCCTGTCCTGTTGCCCCATATCATCGCGGCAACTCAGTTTCTCCTGACCTCACAGGTATGCTCAACACCATACATACACAACCATGTAGCAGCAGGTAGAATCTCCCAGAGGAGGGGGGGGGGGGGAAGGGTTGCATGTATTACTTACAAAATTCCCCTCCTCTCTTTTAAGGCTTTGCACTCTTCTGTCCCTCCTTAAATTTCAGCCCTAATTTCTCACTATACACCTACTCGACTTGCGTTCTGTTCACGGATGTCTTCTGTCTACCCCTTTTGTATCTAAAGCCCTCTCCCGCCTAAAACCTTTATCACCCATTGCCCCACACCTCTGGAATGCCCTTCCTCTCAATATCCGGCTAGCACTCTCTATCTCCACCTTTAAGACCAATCTTAGAACACCCCTCTTTAACGAAGCCTATGGGTATCTCCGCTGTCTCATACTATACATCTCCTATGCACCGACCTTGACCCCTTACAGATGCACTTACAAGAACACATTCCTACTGTCCGTGTAAATTCTTCCCACTTACCACTTAGATTGTAAGCTCTTTGGGGCAGGGCCCCTTTTGCTATTGTTTTGTCTGAAGCGCTTATTCCCACTATGTGTTATAATATTATGTCACGTGTACTGTAAAGCGCCATGTACCTGAATGGTGCTATATAAATAAAGATATACATACATGAAATATTTTACTTGATCCCATTAGAAATAGAACACAGAGATAGGTGAAACTGTCCAAAATGCTGTGGCAACGTTTTAAGCATTTTTTTCCTGCAAAACGTTTTACCAAGCATCAAATGGCTAATAATGTTGCAAAATTAGTACGGTTTCAGCAAAATATTGCTAGATAGTGAACGAAATATGGTGTTTACCCTGTTTATAGTCTCCGCGTTAGGCGAATCTAATTCATTTTGGAAGCTAATCTAGCGATTTTAGACAATTTCGCAAAGTATTATGTAACACTGTTTCCACCCCCCCCCCCCCCCCCAATCTCATATAGGGACCAGTAATGGGGATCTACACGCATTACCAGGTGTGTGGTGCACATAGGAGTACTGAGTCGTCTGCTTAGGTGGTAATGAGCCAGGACAGGACAGGTTTAGGTGGATCTCTGTGTTCTTCTTCTCTTGGTGTTTCAGCGCCTCCAGCTGTGATGGAACCCAGGGTGTATGGGTGTCAGCCCCCATCACGGCACTCCTTACCCCTCCTGCCCAGGAACTGACATCAGGCAGAGGTATAGTTGAACAGGATTTATTGTGGTGTACACTTGCAGCAATTCTTCATAGCAGCATGGTCTCTCTGAAGTCCCAGGACTTCTAGATGGTGCTGCCCCGGTAGTGTGGGGCCTTGAGTCTTGGTGTTCTCTAAGCCTCATGGACCTAGAGTGGGCCAGCTCATCCTCGCGATGGGAGAGGCTGACTGCCTCTGCTCCCCAAGGAGAGAGGAAGGGCTGACTCTCTAACTTTGATGCTCCTCCTTGGAAAACTCTGGAAGGACTGGGCTCATGGACTGTACCCACCTCTAATGGGCTGTACACAGGCCATGAGTCACCACCTCTCTTCCTTCACTTTCAAGGGGAAAAATGAAATGACGCAACAAGCTGTTTAATAACAGTCATTCTTTTTTATATTAAGATGTCAATGATTTCCAAATCCATGTGTTATCGAAAATGGTTATAATGTATGTGTGCTATTTGTGCTTTTAAGCATGTTCATTTATAACCGTTACATTCCACATAAAGATATTTTCTGTACTCTTGAGTCTTACATGTTTATTTTGTTTAAAGGTTTACCATGAATTTTTATTTTATCACTATACTTTTATATTGCATATTATTGTATATGGTTGCATGAGCATCCTACGCTGTAATCTTTATATGAAAATTTTGCATGGATGGATATAATACTTTTTATTTAGCATTATTACCATATTTTTATGTTTGGTATATTTTGTTTGCTGAAACTATTTCATTGGTATTATGGCCTTTCTTATATGCATCATGTAGTTTTTTCCCTAGAATAATGACCATAAAATAATAACAACAGTATGTCGTTTATCTGATGCACTGAGAACCTTAAAATCACTATGTTCTGTAATAAATGTATTTGGAAGATCAGAGTTGCAGAATGCAGTAAACTTTAATTGTGTTGTGTAAAGGCACATCCAACCTGTGCGCTAAATTAAGTTAAATGGGGTCTATTAATAGCAGTCATCTGGCTGCAAAAGTAGGACAAAATTGGTGCAAAGAATTTACGTATGAAAAATATTCCCTTTGAAAGCAATAGGTTTTTTTTTCTTTGATAAATCTGATGCAGATTGTATGCTCCAGTATTGCCCTACCTTTGCAGACAGAAAACTTTGATTAAAAAAAAAAAAACATAGTCCATAGGGAATTCTCATTAATGTTCACATTTATTTATTTATAAAGTGTTTTGCCAGGAAGTAATACATTGAAAGTTACCTCTCATTTTCAAGTATGTCCTGGGCACAGAGTTATGATGATAAATACATGGTTACAAATACATAGTTACATTAAGTGAGAAGGGTTATACATTATATACATGCACAGTAAGAGATAATATTGCATGCACAGTAAGAGATAATATATATATTATAGGCGTATGTAACAGTTACAGACCAGATTAAAATGTGAGACTTAGTTTTGAAAGAACTTAGACTGGTGTTGGCTGTGAGAGTCTCCGGTAGATTGTTCCTGTTTTGGGGTGACGGTAAGAGGAGTGGCCGGGTACTTTGTTGAACCTTGGGACCACGAACAGTCTTTTGGAGTCAGATCTCAGATGATAAGTGCTGCATGTGGTTGGGGTGAGGAGCTTGTTCAGATAGACAGGTAGCTTGCCCAGAAAGTATTTGAAGGCAAGTCAGGAAAGATAAACTTTGCGCCTAGACTCAAGTGATGA